>NW_003852511.1:3089489-3102789 GCF_000181295.1 Otolemur garnettii
ACAGGGGTACAGCAAAGATCATGGCAACTATTTTTTTAAATGCTCAAGACATTTTGCTCGTTGACTTTCTGGCAAGCCAAAGAACAATAGTGTCCACTTATTATGAGTGTGTTTTGAGGAAATTAGACACAGCTTTAGCAGGAAAATGTCACCAGACAGTCCTCTTCCACCATGCTCCTGCTCATACCTCTCACCAAACAAAGGCAATTCTTAGAATGTCTCATTGGGAAGTCATTAGCCATACATGTTACAGTCCTGATTTAACACCTTCTGAGTTATTCTTGTTCCTTAATCTTTTCTCAGGACCCTCAGTTCTTTAGGGATGGACTAACTAGGCGGTATCTTCACTTATAAAACTCTTCTGACCTGTATGGAGATTATGTGAAAAAACACAGTTGAAAAATACAGTTTATTTTTTCATTTTGATCTTTGAGTTTTATTTTGCTATGAACATTTTGAAGTCCCCTTCAAAGAGTAAAGCATGGAATGGGGAACTGGATGGAATTATAACTTGACAGAAGAGACACCTGCCTATCCCTTCCCATACAATGTGAAGTGCCCATTCCATTGTCCACATCACAGTGATAAATCATGCTGGTAACACATCTTTGAGATGATGTGATAAGAATGGCACTTCCGCTCTCTAGTCTTTTTTTACCAAACCCAATAATCCCAGTCTAATCATGACAAAAACGTAAGACATAAACTTTTAATTTTGGAGTAGTTTTGATTTACAGAAAAATTACAAATATAGTATAGAGTGCATTATCCTCTATGCCACTTACCATGTTTATCCCAATTGAGGGACATTCTACAAAATACCAAACTGGTACTTTTCTACATCATCAAGATCCTCGAAACATAGAGAAGTCTGAGAAACTGTCACAGCCAAGATCCTAAGGAGGCATGACAGCTAAATGTGAGGTGGCATCGTGGATGAGGTCCTCAAAGGAAAAAAAAGACATCAGGTAAAAACTAAGGAAATTGTAATAATTTACAAATATTGGTTAACAATAGCGTACCAAATAGAGACTGAGATAAAAAGTGAACTGCTATAGTTTGAATGTCTGTTTCCTCCCAAACTCTTGTTGAAACTTAAGCCCCAATATGGCACCATGAAGAGGTGACTGGCTCATGATGGTTCTGCTCCCGTGAATAAATAAATCCATACAAGGATAGATAGGCAAGCAGATTAATGGATTATCATGGGATTAGGACTGGTCACTTTATGAAAAGAGGAAGAGAGACCTGAATACAGCACATTAGCACACGTGATAAGCTGTACTGCTTTGGGATGCTGCAGAGAGTTCCTCCATGAGCAAGAAGGCTCTCATCACATGCAGCCCCTCAGCCTTGGTCTTCTAGGTCTCCATAACTGTAAGAAATAAATTCCTTTCCTTTATAAATTACCCAGTTTTAGACATTTTGCCATATGCAACAAAAAATGGACTGAGGCACAAATCATATCACTGCTCTACTTAGAACTTTTCCATGGCTTCCCAATGTCTACTCTGAAGTCTGAGGCCCTGAGCTGGGCATAGAAGGCCCTCTGTGACCTGGACCCACTCTGTTCTCAGTATTTTCCTTCAGCAATTCCCATCTCAATGTTTCTGCTGTGACCAAATTGAACTATCTACAGTTCCTCTAATGCCCATGCTATTTTAAACCTAAACTTTTAATTTTGGAATAGTTTTGATTTACAGAAAAATTTCAAAGATAATATGGAATATACTATCCTCTATGCCTCAATTGTGAATATCTTACATTACTCTGATGCATTTGTCCAACTAAAGGATTAATTTATTATTATTATTATTATTTTGGAGACAAAGCCATGCTCTCTCTCCCCAGGCTAGAGTGCCTATGGCGTCAGCCTAGCTCACAGCAACCTCAAACTCCTGGACTGAAGTGATCTTTCTGCCTCAACCTCCCAAGTAGCTGGTGCCCTCCACAGCTACTTGGGACTACTGGTGCACTCCACAAAACCTGGCTAGTTTTTTTGTTTTTAGTAGAGATGGGATCTTGCTCTTGTTCAAGCTGATCTCAGATTCCTGAGCTCCAAGTGATCCACCTGCCTTGGCTTCCCAAGAGTTTTAGGATTACAGGCATAAGCCAGCATACCTTAATTTATTTATTCACAGGAGCAGAACCATCATGAGCCAGTCACTTCTTCATGGTGCCATATTGGGGATTAAGTTTCAACAAGAGTTTGAGAGGAAACAGACATTCAAACTATTGCAGTTCACTTTTTATCTCAGTCCATTGGACAGTGGTATGAAGAATGGAGTGTTAGGCTAGCCAATAAGTAGGCTAGAAGGCCGTTTGTTCTGTAATCAAAGCAAGACAAAAATGAAGGCCTGAACTAAATTGTTCACAGAGAGTGGAGAAATAGGAAGAGACATGAGATATTAAGAAAATAAAATTGATAAAACTTGATGACCAATTGTTTGGATGAAGAAAAGGCAATCTTGTTTATTTATTCCATTTATTCATTCATCTAGTAAAAGTTCATCAGGACCCTATCAGCACTGGGTATTTAGCACTGAGTGCAATGGGTAATATTCCTACCCTAAAGTCTTGCATTCTAAGGGTAGAAGGAGATAAGTAATAAAAAAAAAAAATAAGCTCAGGCCCAGGCATGTGATTCATGCCTGTAATCCTAGCACTCTGAGAGGCTGAGATTGGAGGATCAGATCATCTGAGTTCAAGAGTTCAAGACCAGCCTGAGCAAGGGTAAGATCCCATCTGTACTAAAAATAGAAACATAGTTTTCTAAAAATAGAAAACTATCCAGGCATTTTGGTGGGCACCTGTGCTCCCAGCTACTCGGGAGGCTGAGACAAGAGGAGCGTTTGGAGTTAGAAGTTGCTGTGAGCTATGATTACACCATGGCACTCTACCCAGGGTGACAATATGAGATTCTATTGGGGAAAAAAAAAGCTCATATAAAAGCAGGATAATTCTAGATGCTGATAGCAAGTGTGTTGAGTGAGTAGTATAGATCAGTTGAGGAGAGGACACCACTGCCTAGGAATAAAGTATCAAAATTGGCTAGTAGGAAGAAGAAATTAAGTTAATAAATTTAGCTAAAATTGTGTAGATCGGCCAGATCTTACTGAAACAGCCATGACAAGGAGCGAAAGCAGGTAGGCCTGTGGATTGCAGTGCATTCTTGTGACTGTAAAAGTGAGGGCTTCAAAAGACATAGTAGGGCTCGTGTGACCTACAGGGCAAGGGGTCTCGGTCCAGCCTCCAGGGCTCATCCTTCACCTCTGCTTGCACTGGCCACGCCATCCATCTCTTCAGCTTCTGGTCAGCCAATGAAGCAGGTGTAATAAAGACAGAGCCACTCTGTGGTCAGGGTAGCTCTACCAGTAGGTGATGGTCTGGGAGAGGGTGGGAAAGGTTTCCTGGACTTGAACCTGTGACCTCAAGAGAGTTTCTGGGTGCTGTTGTTCTCTCCAAATGTTGGCAAGTTGGTGATGAGTAAAAACCCTCTACCTGAGAGTCCACATGGCCTCACCTATCTACTCACCAGGATCCCTGTCAGAACAGACCCAGACCTGGGTGAAAGAGGACATTGCTGTCCTGCTGCCCTGTGGAGACAGGCTGGAGGAGGGGCAAGCACAGCTCCCCTGTCCATACCATCCCCTGGAGGATTGGGGTATTGTCTGAAGAAATGGAAGTCTTGAGAATGTTTGTACATTGAAGGGGAAGAATACAATACCAGTACAGAGCAAGACAGACCCTTCATAGAGAACAGCTTCCCCTGGCAAAGTGAGAGGAGGAGGGATTCAGATCACAGGTGAAGAAAGGGACGTCTGTTCCTGCCATGGTGGCTGCAAGAGTGAAGGCAGGAAAGGGAGGGAGTTCACCCCATATCACCTTGGTCCCTAAGATAAAAGGAGTGTTTGCTGAGAAAGACACGGGCAGGCTAAAGGCAAGAGCATAAGTAGCATGACAGTGGTTTGGATAAAGTACTACAAAGAATGAGGAGGACCAAACACAATGATTGCAGTGGGGAGCTGAAGACCTGTCTGAGATTTAATGAAATCTGGCAGGAGAGGTTTGTGGAAACGTTGGAGGCATCTCACTTTTTATCATAAGTTGCTCATGAAAATCTTCTCATGGAGAACATTTTAACAAAGTTTTCTTCTTTCATCCCCGCCATTTTGTGCCCAGTGTGCTTGGGGTACAACAGCAACAATGAGTAAGAAACCCGACTCCACCCTTGGGAAGAAGAGGCTCTGAGCCTAGAGGGGGAAACAGACAGGGAATACATAGACCTGGGCCTGGGGGAGATAGAGTGAAGTGACAATGTAGACATGGGATCTCAAGAGCAAAGAGGATAGATCTGCCCAGTTGCTTTGGGGGGAGTGAAGAGGCAGGTCAGGAAAGGTGATAATTCAACTGAAGTTAAAGAAATGGACCAGCATCCCAGCAGAGGGCACATGCTGTGCGACACAGAAATGTGAAAGCCTCTGAAGGATCTTGCTACTGAGAAGGGGCCAATAGACATTGGCCTCATGTGGCATTTGGACGTCACAGTTGTGGACATGTGGACATCTCACCTGCAGCTATTGCTGTGAATCCAGAGGCCCTAGAATGAAATACTGCCCTTCCAGAAAGCCACGTATGGTGTTGGTAGACTATATTTACAAACAGAGGGGACCCTATTTCTTTATTTTAAAGGAAAGAATGCAATGACAGAGACTAATCTGTCCTAATCTGTCCTGAAAAAGTCCTTAGCTTCTTCCTACATTTCCCCCTTTCTTAGCTATTTCCCTATGCTATTTTATTCTTTTAAAGTTCTTATTCTGTGTAAAATGTCATCTACCATCCCTTTTCCTCCATTCATTCATTCTTCTTTTTTTGTTCTGAGACAGGGTCTCACTGTGTTACCCAGGTTGAGTATGATAGCAAGATCGTGACTCACAGCAACCTCAAACTCCTGGGCTCAAGCGAGCCTCTTGCCTCAGCCTCCTGAGTTACCTGGGACTACAAGCACATGCCATCAGGCTCAGCTAATTTTTCTATTTTTTTTTTGTAGAGATTGAGTCTCACTTTTTTGCCTATATTGATCTCCAACTCCTGGCTTCAAGCAGACCTCCTGCCTTGGCCTCCCAGACCCCTATTTTCTAAACTAATTAGCTTTTCTACCTTGCTCCTTGTCCAAAGAGATATTGGGTTCCTAGAGGCTATTGAAAGAATATTAAATATAATAATTTAAATTGAATATTTATTATAAATGTAGCACTCAGCTCTAATAATCATTTTTTTGAAATATGATTCATCCAGACAGAATATACTGTTATTAATATTATCTTTTATAAAACTATTACATTTGCTCAGTCTAACCACACGTAGTCTCTCACAGGAAGTGTGACCATCCACTCAGACCTATGACCTCCGCTTGGCTGTACCCTATGGGGAGCCTTTCTCTATAGCTCCTGTGTGCTGATCACTATTAGACTATATCTGGGGGAACAGTGGGCTTGTTTCCTGGGGGCTTCTGATGTCATCAAGGAGCATCTGAGAAGGAGAATATGCCCACAGGTGCTTGGCACTACCAGCTCACAGAACTGAGTCTAAATAGTGATCCCCGAGGCAGAGACCAGCAGGAGCTCCCTGCTTCTGGGTCACCTCTGAGCAGTTGAAATTCTTTATAGACAGTTGATTATCTTATATTCTCTTGGGAAAGCTCAGTTACAAAGTATTAGCTCCTCTGCATCTCATTCTTCATCTCTTAGACAGGATTAACGTTCCTAACTTGGGTGGGGGGTTGGCATGAAAAGGAGATCAGATAATTATTGGGTTGTATAGCATGAAATTGCTGGTATTTGACTGCTGATTTTTGACCTACAAGAGTGGCAGTTTCACGTAGTTCACTTATTATCAACGTGATGTGAACCCACGTGATGCTGTATGCCGCGTATCAGGCCACACATTTCTTGCGTTTTAAAAGGGCACGTTGGAGGGGATGATGGTGCTGACAGTTACTCGGCGAACCCACTTAGCTTTCAAAGTCTGTGCCACTTTCAGTCTGAGCTCAAATGGAGGACAAGGCGAACTGACCGTCATTACTCTGCCAGTTCTCTGCGATGTGGAGAGGAATAGATTCTATCAGAGTTGCTGGTCTACCCACTATTACCACCCTGTGTGTCCGTGGAGGCTGGAAGAGAGAAGCCAAAATGTATAGGAGAGTTGGCTGGGAGTGTACACGATTGCACCCGCAAGACACACGACCGGGGTGCCAGTCCCCTCTGCTCTGCAGACGGGCTCTTCCCTACTCTGCTTCCTGTAAGCGTGGCTGATTTCCCGGGGCAGTGGTCTCCCCACAGGACCCTGTGTGTGTTCTCAGTTATATGACAAGCGCTCACTGAAAGAAAACCTGCTGTGTTCAGAGGCCCACATTCCTATGCCATCGTGTGGGTTCCACTTGATAAGCCAGCTCTGACCCTCCCACCCAAGTGTGACCCGGGTTTCCTGTGGGCCTGTTGGGCCTCATTTTCAATGCCAGGCTGGAACTGAAGGAGCACATGGCTGCTGATGCCATGGGATGGCGACTTGGCAGAGTCACAGGCACCAGCTGCCACCATGAGCTTGTGTCTCTCTCGCGCTGATGTTCCTGCTCTCTCCAAGACAAGCTCGACATCTGAAAGTGCCTCCTCCTCTTTGAGCTATAGATCCTATACCATCCATGTCCTGAATTGGGCTTTTATCACAAGCGGGACAATGTCCATGTCTCCTGTCTGTTTGGGGGGTTGCATTTCTTAATGCCCAGACCCACTTTGAACATCAAACATCATTTTTACTGACACCGTCTAGACATAGCCTGGAATCATTTGCCTGCTTTTTGAAACTTACATTTTATGTATGTATGCACAAGTCAAATAGTTTTACAAGGTTTTTAGACAAAAAAGCAGCCTGTTGTGTTCCCATCCATTTTCTAATTCCTATAAGCAACCTGTTCTTTCAGCTGAGCATGTGAGGTTTAATCCCATATTTCTAAACGGACGTTTGTACTGAGACTTCTTGATAATTCAGTTATAGGCGTTCTGTGTCGACTGTACTGTAAAAATTAAGAATCCAGCTGTCTTTTCTGTCTGTATCTATCCTATCCCTAAGTCCTCCCAGCAGTCCAGTCTTCTAATTCAATTTATATCATGGCTTTTGAATATCATTATTATGTTTATATCATAAATCCTGTTCAGTGTGGAATTTGTAGTAAATTATAATTGCTATTCTCTTATGATCAAGAGAATAGTATTGTATTTCCCCTGAATTTAATCATTGTATCTTTGGGTTTGCTTGATTCTCCCTGAACCTATCACCAATTCAGCTCCAAACTCTCTCCCAATATTTGAAACTTAAAATTTCGCTAATGAATTTAGGACGCATAGACATTTCAACAAATTTGTCTTCTTAGAGAAATCTTGCTGAGAGTTTTCCCACCACACCTAATACGCAGCCCTCATCCCGGCATCCCACTTTGGGAATTCACTCCCCTTTTTGATTGTTGCATCCTTCATTTTCCTCTTTCTTGGATTATTCCTGTATTTTATGGAAGACGTCATCTAGGAACCCTAAGAGAAAGGGTGCATGGAGGTGAATTTTGGAGACCTCACATACCTGAACATGTCCTTAATCTATTTTGTACTTAATTGATAATTTGGCTAATTTTCAAGGACTTTCTCTTCTATCTTTAACAGCCGAAAGTGCTCCTGAGAAGTCTGAAGCCAAATGAATTCCTGACCTTTGATGTACCGTTTTGTTGTTGTTGGTCTCTGGCAGCATGTGGTATCTCCTGTAATTTCCAAATGACAAGGCTTGATGTGGATTTATTCAGTTGTATCCATTAGCTTGAGTACTCAGAAATGCATGTGTTTTAGTGTGAGTAAATCTCCTCTAATATATCGTAGATAAATGTATCCCTTCCATTTCTCCTTTCTGAGTGCATGCTACCTGAGTGCTGGGTCTCCCGGCCTGGCCTCGTCCTCTGCTTCTCTCTGCTTCTCTATTCTGAACCTCTTGGTACATTTACTCCACTTCCCAGGCTCCGTAGGAGTTTTTTTCCCCAACCCTTCCACTGAGTTTTAAATTTCTGTTCCATATTTTTAATCATCAGAGCTCTTTTTGGTTCTCCAAATATATATTTTTTAATTTAACATTCTGTTCTGTATCATGGCTGCAATATTTTCTCTTCCCTCTGGACATGTAATAGAGCCTTTGAACTTTGCTGTCCTTTAAGAGTATGTTTCTATGGAAGCTTTTTTTTTCTATTTCTTTTAGCTCTTGTATTTCAAGGTAAGGAATTTCTACTCTCCTTGGCTGCTTGATCATATTTAAGAGCAGAGCACTGGAAAGAGGATGGGAAGGTTTGAGCCAGCAGTTTGGACTTTGAGTCTCACTCTGGGTTATCTAGTTGGGCTATTTAGTTGAAGAATATTAGTGCACATATTTAGATCTTGATCTGTCCAATTTCCCAGAGAGGACTCCTCTCGTCTCCTTTGTGGAAAGCAGTGGCCTGACAGTTTCCTAAAACTGGGAAGGGCTGTAGTGTCAGCATCTGGCAGGTGTCCTCGGAATTAATTTCCCTATTCTCTCTGTTTCACCCCCCATATTCAATCTTGATTCAGAGCCCACTATTTCAGAGACCTCATCTCATTTTTATCTTTTCAAGACAGTTAAACCTTAGTCTTTTGGTAGTGTTGGGAGTATACTCGTTGCTGGGAATGGCAGAGATCTAAGGGTATAACTGCTCAGGAAGCAGATTTTCTACCAATTCTCCTTTATTTGGGCGCTGCCTTGCTCACCCTCACTTCGGAGGTATTCACTGCCATGGACTTTCCTGCCCTGGGGGGTTCCGCTGTGTAACTAGTTTGGTTCTCAGCTCCCTTCTGCTGGGCTAGGGTTCATTTTTTTTTCAGATCTGCTAAGTCATTTATTATAAGTTAGCTGCTTTCCAATTTCCAAAAATGCATTTCTGTTTTCGTTCCTGTTCTCTCCATCCTGTGGATTTATCTTTTTAATAGTATCTCTCTACTACCATTTTTGTAGAGCTTTGGAAGAGAGAGGACACAGACACAGGTCTTCAGTCTGCCGTCTTCACCTGGAAGTTTTTTAAAACTTATCACCCCCAGATTTCCTTTGCCTCTTGTGTTCCTGAATTCCCATTCTATTCAATTAATAATTGTTCACTTATTCGATCGGCCATCAGCCATCTCTTGGTCACAACCTGTAATGATTTAGGGCCTATGGAGTCACCTGCTCTATGTTAGATACTATTCCATTCACAAGAGACACAGCAAACAAAACAGAAAGCATCTGTGCCTCCTGGAAGTTGCAATTCAGTGAGTTTGCATTTATTCAGATTACATCCAAACAACTAATAGATGGAAAATAGAACATCAGATAGCTATGTAAGGAAAAATACAGCTAGGTAGCCATGCAGGAGCATGCTGTTTTATTAAGAGGATTCTCAGAGAAGCCCTTTTTGATGAGGTGACATTTGACCAGACTTGAATGTGGCACATAAATTGGTCATGCATATATCTGGTAAGACCTTTGCAGGCACAGGGAACTGTAGGAGTCCTGGAATAAGAGTGTGCTTGGCCCGTTTGAGGAGCTGGGAGGAAGCCCCTGTGCCTGGTGAGAGTGGTCAGGGTGAGGGCTCAGCGCCACCAGGGTGAGCTCACATGGAGGTGTGTGGGCTGCAAGGCCACTGCGTGTCTTATTCAAAATGTGGGGGAGGTGGCTTGAGTGAGGAAGTGACAAGCCAGATTAATTTAGGACCCCCCTGGCCATGCTCTGGAGTCTGTTCTGAGGTTGTTACAATGTCTGAATGAGCAGGATGGGGGAGTGGTTACGGCGGGTACCTCATCTGAGCATCTGGGTTTGCTCCTGGGTTCAAAGTGTGACGTGAAAGACTGAGTGAGAACAAAAAGGCCGTGGGACTGGGCAAATGGAAAGGAGCGTTTCAGTCCGAGATGGGGAAGGCACAGGGTGTGAGGAGGGACGGAGAAAAGGCACCCAGCTCTGCTCTGGGAGGCCGAGTAGATACTTCAGTGGAGATGAGGGCCTGTAACAGGGCTGGGCCCTAAAGCGCAGGCAGGAGTTTTGCACTAGAGAGATACATTTGGGAGCCACTGGTTTATATTACGGAGGTCCTGAAGCTTCATTCATGATACTGAAATATCTGTGCGGTGATTTTAGAGAGAAACAGGA
Organism: Otolemur garnettii; assembly: GCF_000181295.1. Classification (NCBI taxonomy): domain Eukaryota; kingdom Metazoa; phylum Chordata; class Mammalia; order Primates; family Galagidae; genus Otolemur; species Otolemur garnettii. The sequence goes on from NW_003852511.1 coordinate 3,099,717, forward strand.
AGAGGCCCAGGGGCTGGACCCCAGGACACTGCAAGACCCCCAGAGACCAAAGGGAGCAGCCAGTGACAGAGAGCCCGGAGAGCAGCCCGTCTCGAAGTCAAGAATAATGTCTTTGAAATAGGAAAGTAAAGCACTTTCCCTGCTCCTAGGGAGTCCGTCATTTATTTGGGAAGACGGGCTCCTAAGCAGATAAAGAAAAGAACAAGTCAAAAACATGAAAACAGGGTATGGACCACGTGCTGTGGGAGCCCCGGGAGCAGGAAGCTTTAACATTCCTCGGGACAGTGATGGACACTTCCCAGAGGAACACGAAACTGTGCTCAATGCTTAGCAGAAATTGTGGAATGAATAGTGAAAGACGGCATTGCCCAAAGGGAAGAGTGAGCACGGAGGGGCTGAGACGCCAAGAAATGCACACAGTCATGGAGCTGTGAGTCACCCTTCCCAGTGGCCACAGCGTGACCGCCAGGAAGGCGCAGTTCAGCAGAAGGAAGGGCGGTAGAGATACACAGGCAGACACGCCCACATGGCACCCAGCTTCAAGGCTTTCCTTTGGGGTTTAGCAGTGGCTAATGCTGCCTGTCACAGGTAGGGCAGTGGCGGCTCCTGACCATGTTCCTGGCCCTCACCGCTGACAAGGCCACATGTCGGTCTCCTCCTCAGAAGAGGATGGGGCAGTAGAGACTGCAAAGTGGTCAGTGGCTGGGAGGATCTAAGGAGGCTCTAGCTTTCTAGGGAGATTCTAGGGAACCTGTTTTGTCCGGGTATCCATCTGAGAAAAGACTCGGGTGAAATCGTGTCGGGGCCAGCCACGTAGATGTCCATTCAGAAGTTATTAATTCAACGAGTCTCTCCAGAACAGATGAGGAATGTTATTGATCATTTAGAGTGCTCCCCAGGAGAGTTGGCTAAATGTAAGGCCTTTTAACTTATGAATAACTTTCCATGGTAGAAACATAGGAGCTATTTATATAAATATAGAGGTATATCAATTTTTAAATTTCTTCTTAGCTGCGCAGTAATATAAAATATCTTTCTTTGGTAATGGCTTCGTAATTATCAGTAGTCAAATGGTTAATCTGCTTCTACAGCTAACTGCGGAACACAGAATAGTTTCCATCACTATTGCAATCAATAACCCCAAATTCTCAGTGGCTGAACATATTACAGGTTGTTTCTTATTCCCGTTGCCGTCTGACGTGAGCCAGGGGTCTGCTTGGTTTTTCTCCCCCCAATGGCACCTCAGCAATTCATCATCTTAGTTTTGTGCATGGTCACCACGATCTGCATGGAAGGGAAAAAGGACGAGAGAGGCATGTCTTCCAGACCTGGGAGTGATTTACATCATTGCCACTCAATTCTAATGGCCAGAATCCATCTTACGCACCAAGCCTAACTGCAAGGAGGCTGTGTCTAGGAAGAGAAAATGGCATTTGAGAGCATGCATGCAGCTAGCTCTACCTCTTAAGTCCATCTAACTATCTATCTGCATCTCTCTGCACACATACTCACACACGCACATATATACACGTGGCAGATTTGAAAGAATATAGTATAACTATAGCATCCTTCATAATTGTTCTTAGAAATCTTTTGCCTTACAGCATAAGTTCTCTCTGCAAAGTGAAACTGCATTACCATATACATGAAGGTGACTGATACTGTCACATGTGTGAGTCTTACTAAGGCTGAGTTTGCATTGTGAGTACATAGTACCCAGCACAGCGTAAAAGCATGTAGGTATTCAATGACTATATTGATGCGTAGATGATAGATGATGAAATCAAAAATCATTTTTGTTATTGTTTTGGAAGAGTCAAATGACTTCCTCCATGGTTACTCTAGAGTTCCTCCAATATTGTTCCTCCAATACAAATAAATTCCTCCAATATTGTTACTATAGAGTTATCCAAAATAGCCTGGTTTTAACCAGTTTTGTTCTTACTTGCATCAAGAATTAGATTCAGTGGGCATGTGTTTGGAATACGTTATTTTGCTTGGCCTTCGTAGTGAGTTGAATACTGTATCCCCATATTCATGTCTACCTAGAAATTAAACATGTGATCTTATTTGGAAATATGGTCTTTGTAGATTGACTTACTTAAGGATCTCAAGATAAACCATCCTAGATTTAGGATGTGTTAACAGCCTCTGAGTGGAGGTTTTCCAAGTTCTTAGTGATCATCAAGAAATGAATTTTGGGATGTACCATGTAAGCCACGTGAGTGACAGCCTTTTATTGAAAGCAAAAGTACACTCTCAGGAGAGCAGGTAGGCTTCAAAAAGAGCAGCTGGACTACAAGAAAGTGGTTTTAGATCATTTTAGTTTAATAATGGAGGAGAGGAAAATTCAAGACCAAGAGGTTGGCTTTTACTAAGAATTTGGATAGTATTAATCCATTCAGTAAAATATTAGCTGTGGGTTTGTCACAGATAGCTTTGATCAGTTTACTTTTCCACTTAGAACTGAACCAGATAAGGTCCTCTATTGCCATTACTGTTCAACATAGTGCTGGACAATTAGACAAGAGAAGGAAATAAATGGGAGCAGAGGAGGCCAAACTCTCCCTCTTTGCTGATGATATGATCTTATACTTAGCGGACCCCAAAGACTCAACCACAAGACTCTTGGAAGTCATCGAAAAATACAGTAATGTCTCAGGATATAAAATCAGTGTCCACAATTTGGCAGCCTTTGTATACGCCAATAACAGCCAAGATGAGAGGCTAATCAAGGACACAACTCCCTTCACTATAGCTTCAAAGAAAATGAATTACCTAAGAATATATCTCACTAAAGAGGTGAAGGACCTCTATAAAGAAAATTATGAAATCCTAAGAAAAGAAATAGCAGAAGATATTAACAAATGGAAGAATGTACCATGCTCATGGCTGGGAAGAATCAACATTGTTAAAATGTTTATACTTCCCAAAGCAATCTACAGATTTAATGCCATTCCTATTAAAATACCAACATCATACTTTCAAGACTTGGAAAAAATAATTCTTTGTTTTGTATGGAACCAGAAAAAAACCCATATAGCTAAGGCCTTTTTTCTTTGTTTTTTTTTTT
>NW_003852511.1:3103540-3106488 GCF_000181295.1 Otolemur garnettii
TGGCCTGGGGAAAGACTTTATGAAGAAGACTGCCATGGCAATTGCAACAACAACAAAAATAAACAAATGGGACTTAATTAAACTGAAAACCTTCTGTACAGCTAAGGAGACAACAACCAAAACAAATAAACAACCTACCCAATGGGAAAGGTTATTTGCATATTTTGAATCAGACAAAGCTTGATAACTAGGATCTATAGAGAATTCAAATTAATCCACATGAAAAAAGCGAACAATCCCATGTATCAACGGACAAGAGACATCAATAGAACCTTCTCAAAGAAGGCAGACAAATGGCTAGAAAACATATGAAAAAAATGCTCATCCCTAATTATGAGAAAAATGCAAATCAAAACCATCCTGAGATATCATCTAACACCAGTGAGAATGGCCCACATCACAAAATCTGAAAGCTGCAGATGCTAGTGTGGATGTGGAGAGAAGGGAACACTTTTACACTGCTGGTGGGACTGCAAACTAATACAACCTTCTTGGAAAGAAGTATGGAGAACCCTCAAAGAACTCAAGCTAGACCTCCCATTTGATCCCGCAATCCCATATTGGGCATCTACCCAGAAGGAAAAAAAATCCTTTTACCATAAGGACACTTGCACTAGGCTGTTTACCGCAGCTCAATTTACAATCACCAAAATGTGGAAACAGCCTAAATGCCCACCAACCCAGGAATGGATTAACAAACTGTGGTATATGTATGCCATGAAATACTATTCAGCCATTAAAAAAGATGGAGACTTTGCATTCTTTGTATTAATCTGGATGGAGGTGGAACACATTATTCTTAGTAAAGCATCACAAGAATGGAGAAGCATGAATCCAATGTACTGAATTTTGATATGAGGACAATTAATGACCTAGTACACGGTGCAGGGTGAGAGAGGGGGAGAGCAGAAAGAGAGAGAAGATGGGAGGGGGTGGTGGAAGGAAGGGCAGAGAGAGGGAAGGAGGGAAGAGTTGGGGTCTTGATGTGTGACACACCTTTTGGGGGCAAGACACAGTTATAAGAGGGACTTTACCTAACAAATGCAATCAGTGTAACCTGGTTTCTTGTACCCTCAATGAATCCCCAACAATTAAAAAACAAATTGGATACTAATTCCTAGAATTGGGTTCTCTCTCATTTTTATACTTACATGGTTGTCTTTGGAATTGTTGGGGCAATTTCAAGGGCAGAGAAATTTTATAACCACAAGGTAAATGACATTGTAATTAGCCATTCACGGAAGGTGACAGAGGTAGCTGATGAGCCAGTTGAAGCCAGTTCTTACCTGTGGTGACCAGCCCCTCTAGTCAGCTTCTGACTGGGGGGTTTTACTTTAACACCTGCACCCAATCTTCAGGCCTGTGTGTGGAATCTCAGCCCTGTCTCCTAGAGTCCTTCTCGTAAGAAGTAGACCCGAGTCCAATGACTGATGCCTCACAGGAAGAGGAAAGGGCACAGAGACACGCAGAGCAGAGGGCTGCACGGAGATGGAGGCAGAGCCTGAAGTGAGGCAGCTGCAAGCCAAAGAACCCCAAGGGCTCCTGCTACAGCAGAAGCTGGGAGAACGGCACGAAATAGACTCTCTCTCAAAGTGTCCCGAAGCAGCGAACCTACAGATGCCTAGATGTGGGGCTTTCTACCTACTGAACTGTGAGAGAATACATTTCTGTTGTTTTAAGCCACCCTGTTTTTGGTAATTTGTTTTGGCAGCCCTAGGAACTAACGCACCCCTTGATTACTCACTGAGATGTTCCTTTTAATTTTTACTCAAAAATGCTTTGCTTCTGATTCCTTATATGGAAATTCTCTGCTTCATTTTTCAATCTATCTAAACTGGCCACAGCATAGGAATGATTCTTTCAAGTTTTGTCCAAATAAAACCCTTACATTCTTTTTTTTTGCAGTTTTTGGCCAGGGCTGGGTTTGAACCCGCCACCTCCAGCATATGGGGCTGGCACCCTACTCTGTTGAGCCACAGGCGCCGCCCAACCTTTATATTCTTTTGTTTGATACTTCCACAAAACTGCCTTTGGATTATATTCTGGAAGCTGTTCTGGAGATGTGCCACATGGAAAAACAAAGCAGACTAGAGATAATTGCTCATGACTGTGATGCCAGCACATTGGGAAGCTAAGATGGGAGGCACACTTGAGGCTAGGAGTTTGAGACTAACCTGGGCAACTTAGTGAGACCCTATCCCTAAAAAGAAAACAATATAGCCAAGTGTGTGTGCCTAAAGTCCTAGATACTCAGGAGGCTGAGGTCGGAGGATCATTTGAGCCCAGGCGTTCAAGCTTTAGTGAGCTATGATTTCATTACTGCACTGCAGTCTGGGTGCCAGGGTGAGATCTGTCTTTAAAAAACTAAACAAACATAAAATAAAATAAAATAGAAACCTAAACAAACAAAAAGGCAAAACAGAAAATTCCTGGATCCTTCCTTGGGTGGTTTCTGTGGTTCTCCTGACACAGGGGAGGGTCCTGGGCAGTGCCCTCTGAGCCCAGACTATCATCTTTATGCACATGCATGTCCACCCCAGCAGCCCCAGTTGGGCCCACGCTTGCAGAGATAGGCCAGCTGCCCGGTGAATCTGCCTCTTACTGTCAGCACTGTAGGTTCTGCTTCTATCCAGAAAAAGGCTGTCGCTGACAGAGTCAGAGCAAATGATACATAATAAAGGGCACCTTGGACCTTTGAAGTGGATCAAGTCATTTATATCCAAATTAGCACTTTATACAGCAAGGTTGTTAAGAGAACACGGAAAGAAACGGTGGTGTGGTTAACATTCTGATGTGGTACCACTAATGTATCATTCAGGGAAGTTAACTGTATCTCTAAAGCAAGTCCCATGATCACAAGATTAGAAAAAGGAGCTATCTCTCTCTGATCATGGTCTTTAAGGTATAAAAGGTTGGCAACTACTGATATATATATATATATATATATA
>NW_003852511.1:3108521-3117189 GCF_000181295.1 Otolemur garnettii
CATGGTGTACATATACCACAGTTTATTGATCCATTCGTGGGTTGATGGGCACTTGGGCTTCTTCCATGACCTAGTGATTATGAATTGGGCTGCAATGAACATTCTGATACAAATATCTTTATTGTAGTGTGATTTTTGGTCTTCTGGATATATACCTAGTAGTGGAATTGTAGGATCAAATGGCAGGTCTATTTGTAGTTCTCTAAGTGTTCTCCAGATGTCTTTCCAAAAAGAACGTACTAGTTTGCAGTCCCAGCAGCAGTTGAGTACTAATATTTTGCTGACCTTGCTTTGTTTTTTATGATACATGTGAAGCCCGTCCCCCTCTCAGATCCCAGAGCTCTGTCTTTCCTCCCCGTCCCGAGACGACCTTGTACTTGATGTTTGTCTTTCTTGTATGCTCTTGTACCAATTTTGGCCTCAGAAATATGAATTTTTAAAAATTATCAAGGACCCCAAAATAATTTTTTATGCTAGTTACAACTATCAATATTTATCGTGTTTGACATGAAGACTGAGAAATTTTAAAAAATGCAGGCTGGAAGGTCAAGGCCTCAGGTGCCTGTGAAGGACTCGCCCCACAGCTCAGTCATTAAGGAAATATTTTGCTGACCTCCGGAAACGGCCCTTACAAACTGATGATGGGATTCATGGTGAGAGCTAGAGTTAGAAACTCTGTAAGGGACCGTGCCTAAGTAAAATAGTAACGATAGCCAGCCACTGTGTCCTCCTTGGCTTGATAATAGTCACCGTCCCCTCTTCTCTATACTTGCTACTCCAGAGGGCACAGCTGGTAGCTGTAAGGATTGTTAACTTACCTCTGTAAGTAACAGCACCTGTTTGGAATCTAGGGTTAGTTTTTCAAATATCTTCCAGCTCTTGCATTCCAGTGGATTAACTGACCTACTGAGGCCTAGAAACGGACTCAACTGGTCTTGGAACCCAACCCCAGAACTACATTCCGGTGGATTGGCTGACCCACCCAGACAGCAGTCCACATTCAAAAGATTGATGATTCTACCCGAAAAGCAGCCAATTAGCAGACTCTGATCATCTAATCCTCTGCCCACCAAACTGTCTTTATTTTTATTATTTACTTTTTTAATTTTTTTTGAGGCAGAGTCTCAAGCTGTCACCCTAGGTAGAGTGCTATGGCATCACAGCTCACAGCAACTTCAAACTCTTGGGCTTAGTGATTCTTTTGCCTCAGCCTGCCAAGTAGCTGGGACTACAGACACCCACCACAGTGCCTGGCTATTTTTGTTGTTGTTGCAATTGTCATTATTGTTTTAACTGACCCGGGCCAGGATGGAACCCACCAGCCTTGGTGTATGTGGCTGGCGCCCTACCCACTGAGCTACGGGCGCCACCCAAACTGTTTTTAAGAAGCCCATATCCCCAATTCTCAGAGAGGTAGATTTGAGAACTTTCTCCCATTTTCCTACCTAGCACTATGCGGGATAAACTCTTTCTCTGCCGTTAACCCTGCTGTCTCTGGATTTTGGCTTTCTCTTGGGCAGTAGGCAGATGGATCTGGCTGGGCAACACTCCCAAAGGCAAGGACGTGCAAATTGTAACTTTAGGTCTGCAGACTGTGTTTGGTTCCTAAAACTAAAGTCCGTTCCATTCCACACTAAGAATAAATTACAAGTCTGCCTCTACAGACTCAGACTTAGAGACAAGACAGAATCAAACATTTTTCCCCCTACCCGAGACAACTACATAATTGATGCTCCCTTTGCTCCCTGGTTCTCTGCTGCCAGAAATGTAGATTTCTTATCTTACCTAAAATGTAGATTTCCTTCCTGGACCTCAAAAGTATGTAACCATTTTGCCTCATTGGCTGGAGGTGGTTGGGGGTGGGGGAGGCTGCTTTCATCCTGGAAAAACAACCCTCAGATGCATATCCTCAACTTGGGCTTAATTAAACCTCCTTTATCGAGATTTTCACTTCACTCATTTTAGTTGACAAAAATTATCTGACTCTGTCATACTTTTTTAGTGTACTTTTGACAGTGCTATAGTTTGGATGTGGTTAGTCCCGGCCAAACTTTATGTTGAAATTTAGTTGAATGTTGGGAGGTGGAGCCTTTAAGAAGTAGGGCCTAATGGGAGGTGTTTGGATCATGGGAACTCCACCCTCCTGGGTGGCCTGGTGCTCTTCTAACAGTGGTGAGTTTGTTCTTGCTCCGAGGAACCAGATTAGTGCTAATGGAAGCAGATTAGTTCTTCCAGGATTAGGTTGTTCATGTTTGGCCCCTTCTTATGTATCTGCTCCCCCTTTAACCTTCCAGCATTTATGATCCAGCAGGAAAGGCCTCGTCGGAAAACAGCCCCATGTCCTTGAATTTCCCAGCCTGCAGAACTGTGAGTCAAATAAACCTCTTTACAAATTATCCGGCCTTGGCTGTTCGGTTATGGCAACACAGAATGGCCTAAAACAGATAGATGTTTGGATTTTTTTAAAAAGTTTTACCTAATTACCAAGAAATTTGTGAAGGATATCCTTGTCTTTGTCCTCCCTTGAGATTTTATAGCTAAGGAAGCTAGGCGGGGAATTGTCCTATTAAAAAGAATATGAACCTTGGAATGTTCTAGATTTGGCCAATGTACACATCCACCAGATGTGTGAGAGTTCCTACTGGCCCAAAAGGTTGATACCTGTTATTATTAGATTTTTAATATTTGGCTAGTGTGAAGGCTATGAAATTATATCTCATTTTTTTTAAATTTGTGTTTTCTTGATGAATTTATTAGGCAAGGATAATAATAATAATTTTTATTTCTTCATCTCTGCATTTCTGTTGCCCGTGTTTTCAACTGGGTTACTTATTTCCCCATAAATGTGCTACAGCTCTTTATAAATCCTGCCTTCTAATCATTTTTTGTCCATATGGATGATAGATATCATATGTTTCTCTAACTAAGGCATTTACTCACTTAAGAATCATCTAGAGATTCAGAACCCTGTTTCTGGATGCATACCGATCAGGTTCAAGTCCTGATTTGTTCTTCTTTGTATTTTGAATGCTAAATCCGCCGCCAGTTATCTGCATTGCAGAATCTTTACTCATGAGTAACTTTGGACAAGTCTCTCTGTGCTTCAGGGGATGCTGTGAGATTTAAATGGGTTAACACGTGTAAAGCATTTAAATAGTGCCCGGCACTTAAAAGGGCTTTTATATGTATTTTCTGTTATTATAGATAGACGTGCTACTTGTAAGCAGCCTGTGTTTCTCAGTAATATGTTTCAAGTCTCATAATAATAATGTTCATTCAGGGCTTGCTCCATGCTAGTCACTGGGCTATGTGATTTTTATATATTAACTCACTTCATGTTCACAACAGTTCTCTGAAGTAGATACTATTATGTTTTATTATCCTGACTTTTCAGATGAAGATATAGAAGAACAGAGACCATGAGTAACTGGCCTAAGGTCACACAGTTAGTAAGTTCAAGAGCCAGTACTCTTAACCAAGCAGGTTAGCTCTAGAACTTGCACCTGTAGCCCCTGGCTGTGCACTTAGAATAATACACAGCGAACAGTAGATAGTAACAAAAAAAAAGCACAAAAATCCACCACCTGAGTTAACCGAAATCAGTCATTGTGCTGTTTTCAAGTTTCTATAAAAGAAATAGAGTATCACAGGTACAATTGAGACTTTCTCTATACCCAGAGAGAATTACTATTGCAAATTGCATGTTTATCTTTTCTATGTATATTTTATGCTGTAACATATATCTGTGGTGCCGTTAAAATTAAATGCATTTTTGTGTATGTTTTCAAAATGTATGTAAGAGCCACAAAGCTGTGCTGGCATTTAGCTACATCCTTGTTTAACTAATAGCATTGATTATATTTATTCATGCTGATGCGGAGATTGGCTTTTATCTGCTATATAGTATTCTGCTCTGTTATAGCTGAATAATATGCTATGTTTATTCTTTTTCTGTTGATAGACACTCAGTTTATTTCCAGTGTTTTGCTACCTAAATGGCACTGCGGGAAATGCGTTGTGCACTTTCTTTGTGCATGTGTAATAGCGTTTTCTGTGCAGCACAGTGGAGGCGTGAGGTCAGAGTTACAAGCGTTATCAGCTTTAAAGTGGTATTACCAGATGACACGCCACGGTGCCAGATTAAATGCACGCTAGAAATGCATAAACAGGGTAACAGGCTCATTATTCTGTATTTTTACTAACATCTGATATTGAACATTTTTAGTATTTCTCTTATGTGATGCTTATGAAATGGACGGTATCTTTTCATGGTTTTACTGAGCAAGTTCCTGCTTCCCAGGGTGGGTGACTGTTTTCAAATGTTTATTGGCCGTTCACGTGTCTGTAAACTGTTGCTCATTTCATTTGCCTACTTTCTAACTGAGTTGTCTTTTCTGTAATGGTTTGTGATCTTCATACAGTCTGGATGAGTCTTTGTAAATTGTTTGCATCACAAAATCTTCTCCCATGCCATGGTTTTTCTTTTATTTTTTATGGGGTCTTCTTTGTTGATATTTATGAATGTGTTGATTTGTGGTTTATACTTTCTTCCTATATTCAGATTTATTGTCTAAAGAATTACTTCCGTAGCAAGAGATTATAAAATATTCTTCTACATATTTTGAAAATTTTAAGTATTTCCTTTGTGCAGTCCGTTCTTTAATCCCTGAAATATGTCCTTAGTGGGGTATGAAGTAGGCATCTAATTCTGCTGTTTTTTTCAGTGTGGATACTTCCAGCACCACTATTTTATTAAACAGTCTCATTGACATCAATACATCATCTCTTGGTTTGCAGTTCTTTGCATGCACATAGGTTGGTTGGTTTTCTTACCCTGTGATCCCCCTTAATTAAATGCCACACAACCCTAGATACTATAGCTGTGTTACAAATCTTGCTTTCTAGGAGGCCAAATCTCAACCTCCGTTTTATTCTTAGTCAAATGAACTTGTGCATACAAGCAGTTCTTTCATATTGATTTTAAGATCATCTTGTTGAGTTCTGTAGAAAACCTGGTTGAGATTTTTATTAAACTTTGCTTATTTTTTTTAGATTATTTTGGGGGCAAAGTCTACAAAATTGTCACATTGGGTCCCCCAACACTTGAATAGGGTTTGCCCCTCCATTTATTCTGTTCCCTTTTTATGGCCTTCATGCTGGTGGATTTTACTTCAGCCAGACTGGGCTACAGAGTGCCCAGATAGTTGGTCAAACATTATTCTGAGTGTGTCCAGGTGGGTGGTTTTGACTGAGATGATCATCTGACCAAGTAAGGTGCTAAGAGCCTCCACTCCTTGGCATTCTCCTAGAGCAGTTCCCTAGGGGCAGTTTGAGACCTGTGGGTGTCAGGCTCCTTCTATGAAGACAGCCCTAGAAGAGGAGGCTGGGGGCATGGAGAGCTCTGAGGTGTTGACTAGCCCGGTCTGGAGTAAAATCTCCACCTCTCTGAGCTGTGGATCTTGGCAGTTTTCACAGTGTCACCAGGGAGCGTGTCCGTGGTGCTCCTCCTGCTGTCCCGCTGGAGCTGGTCCCCAGGCACACGTGGGTTTGGGACGTGGAAGCCGTTTGTTTCCGTCGTTTGTTTTGCACTTTTCCTTTGCAGCCCCAGGTCCCCTCGTTTGCAGATGACTGTGCAGTTCCCAGGCCTTTCTTCTTCCCTTTCCAGCTGGGTTGCTCCTGAGTGAAACTTTTGGCTGGGAAATTGACTTTTGAGCTCCAAATGTCAGGATAAGAAGGACTTTATTCTAGGAGTTAATGAAAATTTAATACACCAAAAAGTATCTTGTTTTAATTCTTATTTATTTAGCAGGGTTATAGAAAGTGCCTCTGAAATCTTTTACAGTTCTTACATTCCATAATTCAGTGGAGTCACCCCCATTCTGCCCCAGATCATAAGCAGGTCTTAGATCTTCCCCCCCCCAGCAGGTTTTGGCTGTCACGTCACACAGCTGGAGCTGCTCTCCCCAGCAACCGGGGGCTCACCTGACACACTCACATGCAGTACCTTTCTGTATAACAGTCGTGCTGTTGCTAATTGTGCTCACTTTACGTAAAATACCAGAGGATTTTAATGTGTGCTGTTAAATCAAGTTAAAACGCAGCAATCGCTTAACTGCCTTAGGATACTGTATCAAATAGACCCAGGGTAAATCCTGTATCATTCAGGCATTCTACTATCTGGGAATACAGATTATTTGTTGCCAAAGTTTCTTCTCTAACAAAACCCCATGACAATAAGAGGTCCTAGAACATTTAAACCTGTTATTTTAGGGAGCAGACACTAGAGCAGGCCAGAGTAGGGTATTAGAAGGTATAGTATCAAAAGACTATTTAATTTCATAACAGCTTATAAAGAAGACAGGGAAAAGTAGTGCCAGTTGCTCCCAGTAACCTGAATATAACAGAATATGGAAAATGTCTATGATGAAAGAAAGAATACTGTCACCATTGATGTGTATTTTTCAAAGTTTTTATTATATCATTACAGTCATCAGTGTGACGAGGGGGTGGGGGGGACGTGAAAAGGGATGTGAGATTTGCTGATCAAAGGCACTTACTTTTTTGAATGAAATTGGCTTTTGGTTTGACATTTACATTTTCAGGTCTAGGAAGATTTAGAACTTAAGAATGGAAATTGACTTTTACATGTATGTTATTTCATTGTTTTTGGATAAAATTTCCAGACCATGACACATGAATCTGCTGTGAGTGCTGTGAGTAAAAGAGATCACGTCCTACTCTGATGGGCCTGTGATGGCAACGTAAAGGTTCCACACGGTATGGGCGACTTTTTGAAAATAAGGCATTTATTTTGTTCATCACATCTAAACGGTAGGAATGTATTGAAGCTCTACCTGAATATAACATTTATTTATAAAATGGAGCATTTCTCTAGAAGAATGAGAATTTAGGTAAGTTTACTTTGGCTTAATAAAATTCAATGAATGAAAATTGAAATTAAAACAATAAATTAATACACTAAACAGTCACTGTATGTAAGGTCCAGAAATTCAGTTGCATCAGACATGAGGTGACACCCTTGTGAGGTCAACAAAATGACTGAGCGCCCATCCCTGGTCCAAGGCAAGAGCCCAGTCGATTCCATCTTGGTTGCATCTTGTAGCCACCTGGTGGCGCTATTCTGCCCTGGCTTAAGTATTGGTGGGCATTTGGGGTCCTGTAACTGGCTAGAAAAGTTAGTACAGAAGCTCCCAAGGGGTTGGATCTTCCACTGTTCTTTTGTATAAGACTGATAAAGAGAAACACTATGAGTGACTAGAACCATGGGTGTATCTCTAGCTGCCTGTTGTCCAAGCTGTTTCTCTGTCCAGCAGTGAGGTCAGGCCAGGTCTGTCCTCTGCTGTAGCAGCTCCCATCTAATTCCAAGGAAGAGTCTCCAAGCCCTCAGGTCTGCTCGCCCCCTCACCCTGCCCACCTCCCTGGCCTCATCTAGTCTCTCTCTCTCTCCTTGCGTATTCTGCCCCCACTGTGCAGGCCTCCAGGTTTGTTGTCTAGGACTCCAGGCTGCAGCGCCGAGTTCAGTCTCTAGAGAGTGAGTTCGTTTGTTTTTTCCTTTTATTAAGTCATATACACATAGATCATGAATACATTTATGCATTTGTGGGGTAGAATGTATTGATTTTTTATACAATTTTGAGTACTTACATCAAACTGGTCAACATAGCTTTTGCCTCATGAACTTAATTATTGTGTTAGACATTTATATTCTATTGATAATTTGACTTGTACCCTTGCAATATGCTCCACAGGTGTGGTCCCACCGTTTACCCTCCCTCTATCAAACCTCCCTCTCCCCTCCCATCCCCCTCCATTTCTCTCCTTCATCCTGGGCTACAGTTGTCATCTATCTTTCATAAGAACATGTGAGTAATTATAAATTGGTTTCATAAAAGTACTGAGTACATTGGATACTTTTTCCTCCATTCCTGAGATACTTTACTAAGAAGAATAGGTTCCAGCTCCATCCATGTAAACATAAAAGAGGTAAAGTCTCCATATTTTTTAAGGCTGCATAGTATCCCATGGTATATATATACACCACAGTTTGTTAATTCATTCATGAGTCACTGGGCACTTGGGCTTCTTCCATGACTTGGCAACTATGAATTGAGCTGCAACGAACAATCTGGTGCACATATCTTTGTTGCAAAGTGATTTTTGGTCTTTTGGATATACACCGAGTAGAGGAATTGCAGGATCAAATGGCAGGTCTACTTTTAGATCCCTGAGTGTTCTCCAAACTTCTTTCCAAAAGGAATGTATTAACTTGCATTCCCACCAGCAGTGCAGAAGTGTTCCCTTTCTCCACATCCACGCCAGCATCTGTAGTTTTGGGGTTTTGTGATGTGGGCTACTCTTTCTGGAGATGGATGATATCTCAAAGTGGTTTTGATTTGCATTTCTCTCATGATTAAAGATGAGGAGCATTTTTTCGTGTGTCTGTAGACCATGCGCCTGTTTTCCTCAGAGAAGCTTCTGTTCAAGTCTCTTGCCCACAATGAACTGAGATCACTTGTTCTTTTCTTATTAATAAGTTTGAGTTCTCTGTGTGTTCTGGTTATCAGACCTTTGTCAGAAATGTAACCTGCAAATATCCGCTCCCATTCTCTGGGCTGTCTGCTTGCTTTACTTACTGTGTTCTTGACTG
>NW_003852511.1:3117686-3126779 GCF_000181295.1 Otolemur garnettii
ACATTTTAACAATGTTGATTCTTCCCAGCCATGAGCATGGTATGTTTTTCCATTTGTTAACATCTTCAGCTATTTCTTTTCTCAGAGTTTCATAGTTCTCTTTATAGAGATCTTTCATGTCCTTTGTTAAGTACATTCCCAAATATTTCATCTTATTTGGCACTATTATAAAAGGAATAGAGTCCTTGATTGTTTTTTCAGCTTGACTATTGTTGGTATATATGAAGGCTACTGATTTGTGAGTATTGATTTTGTATCCTGAGATGCTGCTGTATTCCTTGATCACTTCTAAGAGTTTTGTAGTTGAGTCCCTGGGGTTTTACAGGTATACAATCATATCATCTGCAAAGAGTGAAACTTTGATCTCCTCTGACCCTAAATGGATACCCTTGATTGCCTTCTCTTGACTGACTGTAATGGCTAAGACTTCCATTATGAAGTTAAAAAGCAGGGAGACAGTGGGCAATCTTGCCTGATTCCTGATCTGAGTGGAAATGTTTTCAATTTTACTCCATTCAATATAATATTGGCTGTGGATTTGCTGGAGATGGCCTCTATCAGTTTAAGAAATGTCCCTTCTATACCAATTTTCTTTAAGTGTTCACATCATGAAAGGATGCTGGGTGTTATCAAAAGCTTTTTCTGCATCAATTGAGAGAATCATATGGTCTTTGTTATTTATTTTGTTTATGTGATGTGTTATATTTATAGATTTGCATATATTGATCCAGCCTTGAGACCCTAGGATAAAACCCACTTGGTCATGGTATATAATCTATTTGATGTGTTGCTGGATTCTGATTGTTTTTTGTTTTTTTTTAATTTTTTTTATTAGATCATAATTGTGTACATTAATTCTATCATAGGATACAGTGTGTTGCTTCCATATATAGTTTGAAAAACTCTCATCCAACTGGCTAACATGGCCATCATGTCTTTCTCATAATTGTTGTATTAAGACATTTATATTCAACCTTTAGACAAATTAACATGTACTCTAACAGGATAAATCATAGGCGTGATCCCCACAATATCATTCTCTTCACCCATCCTCCCCCTCCCCTCTCCTCCCTCTCCCCTTTTCCCGTAGTCTTGGACTCCATTTGGATTGTAGCTTTCCTAAGATAGCTAACAATTAGTTTCATAATAATAGTGTTGAGTACATTGGATACTTTTTCTTCCATTCTTGAGATACTTTGCTAAGGAGGACAGTTTCCAGCTCCATCCATGTGATTCTGATTGTTTTTGCAATCCATGGAGGTAGAGATGGGAGGACACCTGGATTGCGGCAGGAATGAGACATCCTTCCCACCTTCGTCAATAACTTGCTCTGTTCCTGATCTTTCCTTCTTCATCCCCCAACCACTGCTCCACCTTTCCAAAAATAAAAAGTTAGCCTCTGCCCCACTTCTCAAATAGGAACTGGGTGGAGGCAAAGAGTAGATGCCAATCACACAGATACCCGCACAGTTACATTAATTGTACCTTATTTCTGCAGATCATTAGGGAATACATTATTCCATAAGAGTTAATTTTATATAAATAAAGCCAGTTCACTAAACGAGCAAACATTTTTACAAATAACTCTTATAATGAAAACTTTTCAAAGCTGTGTGCTGTTCTACTTTGCTTTCTTAGTTTTGATTTGTCCAAGTTCACCACTATCAATCATTTTTTAATAAGGATGTAAGGCTATTGCATGGGCACTGTGATTTCTCTATTCTATAAACAACAAATGACTTTCAGCCTTTTTGAGATCTCCATTTAGGTATTTACGTTTGCCTCATTCCTTTTCCTTGCTGTGAAGATTTCAACTGTCTGCCACTGCTACTCTGAGCATACTCCCCTCTAGTAACCAATTCTAATTTGCAATGTTAAAGTAATGTCCATGGGCTGAGAAGCCAAATAAAGATCTCATCAGAACATGTCTGAGCCCTGGTACATTGTTTGCAGCACAGCCTCCACACATCCCCTCGCTACACGTTCACTTATGAGTAGCCCTCCCCGCACTGACTCTGGGCTTGATCTGGTGTCTTTCTTAGAGCAATAGGATGGGGGGACAGTGTGCAACTTCTGAGCCCAGACCTCAGGCAGCCTCAGAGCTTCTGCCCTCAGAAGACTGAGACCACCTTGTGATGAAGCTTGAGCTATCCTCCTGGAGTATGAGAAACCACGTGGGAAGACAGTCCCAGCCAATAGCCAGCACCACACATCTGAGTGAGTGAGGACGTTCTGCCCAGCCCCAGTGAGCATCCAGAGGATGGCAGTGACATGCACGCCCCACGGCAAAATTAGCAGAACCACCTCATTGAGTTCAGCCCTGACTGCACCATTACAGAATTATGAACAAATTAAACGGTGTTGGTTTTAAACCACTGCCACTGGAGGTGATTAGTTACACAGCAACAGATAATTGATACAGATGCCCTCTACCATTTAACTGCAAATAAAGTGGCTAACTGTTACTGCAAAACTTTGAAATATATGTTTGGCCACCGGAGGTGGGCATTGCTCATTCCTAATTTCTGGGTTTGGTTTCAGGTACCTGAGAGCCCTCTACCTAAGGGACATTTACTCATATCATGGCTCTCCTAGCAGTTTTTAGGCATTTTAAGGATAATTAACCACTTACAATATTGGAAGGGAGATAGATAAGCTTAAAAGTTAGCAGCCTCTGCCAGCTGGAATTCCATCAGAAATGAAAATGAAGCATCTCTAAATGTGTAAGAGGAGCTGGGCATGGTGGCTCCTGCCTGTAATCCCAGGCTGAGGAGGGGGGAATAGCTTGAGGCCAGGAGTTTGAGACCAGTCTGGGCAACACAGCAATACCCTATCTCTAAAAAAATGAAAAAAAGAAAAAATAGCCAGGTGTAGTATTGTGTGCCTGTAGTCTTAGCTACTCAGGAGGCTGAGGCAGGAGGATCGCTTGAGCCCAAGAGTTGGAGGCTGCAGTGAGCTATGATGATGCTACTGCACTCTAGCCTGGGGTGAGACCCAGTCTCTTAAAAAAGAAAAAAGTGTAAGAGAAGCCATTGTGAACATGAGATTCAATGTGAAAAATTCTACACACACAAGACTTTCAGAAATAGTGAATACAGTAGACGCTCCGTAGCAGACCACCTCCCTACACTGACCGCCTCCTTAGGTTGACCTAATTTTCACAAACTGGACATGTACCTTTACTACTTACAGGGTTCTACTGAATATTTATGTCCCTATCTTTGGTTCAGCTCCCTCGTAAAACTTGTGTATTAAGAAACCTTCAGCAACTAGGATGGGCCAGATGCAGGCAGAGGTGCTGGGAAAAATGCCAAGGCCAGTTAGCCCCGCTTCTCACCTAATTCATGGTCTGAAGCAGGAGACTCACCTGTTAACAGCCAAAGCTTAGCTGTAACAACAGAGGTGATAGCGCTCCCTGAAACAGAAGCAGGCATAAAGAGGAGCTGTCATAGAAGAATGAAGTGCTGTCCAAATGCAGAAAACCCAGTGATTTGTTCCCCTGGAGGGGTCAGTGAAGGATTCCAGCACCCTGCCTTCTTCAGCCTCCCCGGCCACATTCCACTCTCCCTTGCTAAGGGAGCAAGGCTTCCTTGTAGCCAATGACTTATTCCACTTGAGGTCTCAGTCTAGGCAGTCTCAGAGCTACAAACATCCAACCGATGTACAACTCACACTTAAAAACAGAGGCTATTACAGGTAATAGGTAAATGTACCCATTCCAACTTACATACAAATTCAACTTAAGAGCAAACCTACAAGACCCTATCTCATTCATAACCTGGGGACTGCTCATGAGATCGGCCAGACTGCAGCAGTGGGGGTGCCATTTCAGAATCCAGGGGTGACTGGAGTCTGGTCTAGTGAACTGCTTAGGGGGCTGGAGAACAAAGTTTAGTTTCAGTCCTGGAGAGAAGGTTCTGCTCCTACCGAGATGTTAATGGGCTACTTCCAGGGCTCCCAGACGGGGTTAACTCTGGAACGCAGAGGAGATGGTTGCTGAGGGTTACACAGACTAGCCTGTCTCTACCACCAAGGCTGGACTCCAGCTTATAAAACCTGCTAGGGTCTGAGAAAGAGATACATACACTTGATCTCCTAGAACCCTCTGGCCCTCCAGAGCCTGCTGGCTATTATTCTATCCCTCTTCCCCTCCTGTGTTTCATCTTGTTTCTGGGTGTTTTTTAGCCTAAATCTAAGGACTAGAAAACTATTGCCAAATAGCCCTGAGCATGAAGTCTTGTTGTCTGTCAACAGGAAAGGGCCAGGAATCCCTGGTGAGGATTATGCATCCCCCTGGGGTTTTCTCCTGGAGTCTTACTCAGCCTCCACAAATACCTCAATTTCATTAAAGTACTGGTGTCTCATACATGATCAGAAGTGTCTCAACATATCAGATATTCCATTTCTGGCCATAGAAAACAGTCCCCGCTAATGATCTATATGCATTCGTTCATTCATTCACTCCCCACTTATGTCTGAGAGATGTTGACATGGCAGGCACTGAAGAAGTTACTGGACACACATCTGTGAACAAAGTAGGTGAAAGTCCATCTCCCCAGGAGGCTAAGGTTGAGTTGGAAGAGACCCAGTACACCACTAATGAAGTCAGTTTCTGTCGCACGGCCAAGTTCTTCTCTGGCTATGGAGAAGAAAAGGCAAGGGAAGAAAATAAAAGTCCTGTAGGGAGAGAGATGCAATTTTAAATGCAGGATGTGTAACATTTATCCAGAATGCTTGGGACCAGAAGTGTTCAGATTTTGTATTTTTTTTTTTTTTTGAATTCTGGAATATGTACTTACCAGATGAACATCCCTAACCCGAAAATCCCAAATCCAAAATGCTCCAATGAGCATTTCCATTAGGGGTCATTTCAGTGCTCAAGAAAACTCAGATTTTGAATTTTTGGATTGGCAACACTCAATCCCTAGCGCCGTTGGGAAGACCTCACAAAGGGGACAGGTCTGCAAGTCCGGGGGGAGGGGAGGAGTGAGCCCTGTTGCTCTCTGGGGGAAGAGCATTCCAGGAGCAGGAATGGCAAGGCAAATGTCCTGAGGCCGGAGCACGTGGGTGTGTCTGGGAAACTAGTATGGTTGCAGCAGGAGAAGGAGGGGGCGGGCGCAGCAAAGGCATTAGAGAGGTATGCGTGTGTGTGCATATGTACGCTGTGTGTATGCGTGTGTGTGAACATGCATGCTGTGTGTATGCATGTCTGTGAACATGCACGCCGTGTGTATGCGTGTCTGTGCATATGCACACTGTGTATATATGTGTGTGCACGTGCACGCGTGTGTATGCCTGTGCGTCCACATGCACGCTGTTGTGTGTGTGTGTGCAGGCAGTAGGATGTAGGAGTGCAGATGGGATAGGCCTTGCCGGCCACTGCAAATGCCTTGGCTTTTGTTCCATGTGAGATGGAATGAAGGGGCCAGGCGGAGGAGTGACAGGATGCAATTTATGTTTCTAAGAGCATCTCTCTGCCTGCAGTGCTGAGAGCCAGTAGGTGGGAGCGAGCTTTTAGAACCCAGAGTCCTCGTAGGCCTCACTGGCAGACTTGTGGGATCCTGCTCCCCCTGGACCAGTCAGGACTGGGTTGTGAGGGCCCCTGGGTATTCCCCTTTGGCTACCCACCTGGCACTTGTAACACCATCTTGCTGTTCCCTGTCTTTCCACGGCTCTCCTTGCAGCTCAGACATCCTCCTGTGTCCTGACCGGTGCTCAGTTTTATCTTGATTTCACTACAGACCCATCTCATACTGCCCAGACGTGCGTGCATGTGCACCCGCTGTCTGTGTATATATGTGTGCATCCACATGCACTCTGTGTATATACGTGTGCATCCACATGCACGCTGTGTATAAACATGTGCGCCCACATGCACGCTGTGTATAAACATGTGCGCCCACATGCACGCTGTGTGTATGCGTGTCTGTGCACACGCAGTCTGTGTATATACGTGTGCATCCACATGCATGCTGTATGTATGCGTGTGCATCCACATGCATGCTGTGTATATGCATGTACGTCCACATGCACGCTGTGTGTATGCGTGTGTGTGCACACAGCAGCCACGTTCTGTGCTCCGAGAGGACACCCTTCTTTCTCCTTTGAGCTGGCCTCTGTTATATGGGAATCAAGGCAGCACTGCCCGTGCTCCAGTCCCATATGGCTCTTTCACCCAGATGTCCTTGTAACCACCTCCTCCACCAGGACCTTGGCTTAAATAGCTGGGGGGACAGGTGGAGCCAGACCATGTGAGCAGCACTGGCCCTGCGGGACTCAACACCATCCTTTTTTGCCCATCTGACACTGACCTTCCTCCCTGGACTTGTGCATGGACACAGCATCCTCTGTGTAAAGATGAGTCCTCATGCTTCCCCCAGAAGGCTCTGACCTTCCCCACGCAGATAGGTCCCCAGCTGCCCAGCTCTGTGGGGTGAGAAGTGAGGAAGCCCCCAGGCTGCCCCGCCCCCGCTCTGTCACCACTGACTCGGAAGCACAGCACAGCAGGAAACATACTCTGTGCCATCGCTTTCCAGTAGCCTTTGACGTGACTTATTATTTGGATACACTAAGAGATTAATCTATGTGTGTGCCAACCACGTCGTCCAGTTTTTAAAAAATAAATCCATATTCCAAATCTTTTGTCCTGGTTTAAGATCGTGTTGACTGATCTCTCGTTTACTAAATTCGGTCACATATCTGTAGTACTCCTCCTCTCATAGACACATAGAATGGAATGTGTCCTCAAGTTCTTGTTTATTTGTTTATTTGTTTGTTTTTTACCTAGCCTGGTCCACAGAACTCGTGATCCACATCGGTTAGTATCTTTTTCTGGTTTTCTGTGTGTGAAGCACTTGTCTATTTTCTGCTTGTTTGGGGTAATGTTACGTTTGACATCTTTTTTGCGTTACTACATGACCAATCAATTCATTTTAATAATTTCATGGATGGTCCCCTACAAAGAACCAGTTAATGTTCCTTTGAACCTCCCGGATCTGTGCAGAGTTACTATGGGAGACCACGGGGCTGGGAAGGATCTGAGGGCTTCCTTACACTCAGCTTCCACTGCGGGGGGTGAGGAGATGATGCTGGCCAGTTACCTGTCTCACCTGGAGCTCTGCCTCCAGGGAGCCGGGAAGATCTGCCTTGTTACCTACACAGCACATGGGGCACTTCCTTTCAGAGGAGCTGTCCTTCCTCTCCGCTGTGTGTGGAGAGGAGCCCAGAGCAGCCGCTGCAGAGTCTCAGCACCCGGAGAGCCAAGAATCCATTAATACCACATCAAGGCATGATTGCCTGCTGGGTCCAGGCGCTGGTTAAATGCTTCTGTATTCACCAGACAATTACTTACTGGGAACTATGTGCCAGGCACTGTTCAGATACTGGGGACACTCCAGGGAATAAAACAGTGAAAAAGCTTCTCCTTTGGTGAGATGGGGGCCTGAAATAAAAAGAAAGAAGCATTTTCACCTTCATGACGCTTATTCTCGAAGAATTTTCAGACAAGTTTTCTCCATCCTGGCTGCACCATGTTTTCTCTCTCCCTGCGGCGTCCTCCACCCTGGCAGACAGCTGCAAGTTTGTGGGTGGAGGGACAATCCTTAAATGACCACATTCCCGGGCTCCCAAGTCTTTGCCCTTTCTTTCATCTCTAGAAAGAGTAGAGCATTAAAGGCTCAGACGGAAACGATCAGTTTAACAAATCATAAGTTTGATAAAGTTCTTTAATGGCTCAGACAGAAAATAACTGGCTGTAAGAGGTAGGTTTAATAAACATCCCATGTTTTCAGATCTGTGACCATGCAATTTTTTACTGAACAGGTGAAGGTTTGACAGGAAAAAAGCAGACGCTTTAAAAGATTTATAATTTTGAATAAAATGTATTAATAACAGTGCCTCCCAAGCTCTGTACTCCTCTGGTAATTCTCTTAGAGATGTAAGTAGGACCCGTGCCCTGGACCACGCTCTCCACTCTCATAATTGTTGGCCAGTTATCTAAGCTGTGGAATTAAGAGGCTATTATCTCCAGTCAACAAAGTTTCATTATATTCTTAGGACACGATTTATCGGCTTGGGAAGAAGACGGACTCACAAGAGTGCAGATAGCTTGAGCTGTAAATGAGAGAACTTATGACAAAGTATCTGAATGGAAAGAGTCAGGTGGATGGAATGGCTGGAAATTAATTCAACCACAGTAGATAGTGTAGGCAGCTTGGTGGCTTTATGTGCTGTTGGCAACTCCAAGAATTTCCAGACTAATAGGACAATCTTGATAGTGCCAGCTCATTTGGGATATTTTTTCTGTCTTGTCTGAGCAGCTGCGCTGGCACTTAATTACCTCTGAAGAAGGTTGTGTATTGCTGTGGCCTATGCTTCCTTCTGTCTTCTATTCACATACGAATCTGGAAACTCATGTGAGTGACATTTGCCTTCCTCCTTTGGGCTCTTAATCCAGGCAACAAATATTTCCTCAGTACTCACCAGGCACCTCTGGAGATAACACAGTGCACAAAGCAAAGTCCCCACCGTTGTTAGGGGAGGGAGAGAGGCAGGAAGCAGATACACAATTGCATAGTGTGGTAGGCAGCATTTCATACGGGGGAGAAAAAGAAAGCCAGGTTACGTGGGATGGAGAGGGTAACTTTCCGTTTCCTATACAGGAGAATATCCCTGATATGAAAATGATTGAGCCAAGGAGTAGGGGCCGTGGATACTGGGAAGCGTGGTGTCCCACGGACAGAGGAAACCAGTGCATCTCCTACAGCGAGGCTTTGTTTGAAGTTTGGGAACAGGAGGAAGCCAGGGTGGCGAGGCCCATGAGACAGGAAAGGGTGGCAGGTCACAGGTTTGAGAGAATAAGGACCCTGGTCACACCAAGCCTTGGAGGCCTTGTAAGGACCTTGGCTTGGTGGGGAGACATGGGAAGACCCTACAAGGGTTTGATCAGAGAAGTGGCATGAACTAACTTAGGTCTTAAAAGAATGACTTGGGTTATCTGTGGCAAACAGGAGATGTGAGGACAGGTGCAGACCCTGGAAACCTGATAACCCTGGGGCTTTTGCAGTAATCCAGCAAACTGATGAGGGCAGTGGC
>NW_003852511.1:3126799-3146424 GCF_000181295.1 Otolemur garnettii
GCGGAGCCGGCACAGAGGGACTCCAGCAAACTGATGAGGGCAGTGGCCGCGGAGCCGGCACAGAGGGACTCCAGCAAACTGATGAGGGTAGTGGCCGCGGAGCCGGTACACAGGGACTCCAGCAAACTGATGATGGTAGTGGCCGTGGAGCCAGCACAGAGGGACTCCAGCAAACTGATGATGGTAGTGGCCGTGGAGCCAGCACAGAGGGACTCCAGCAAACTGATGAGGGTAGTGGCCGTGGAGCCGGCACAGAGGGACTCCAGCAAACTGATGAGGGTAGTGGCCGTGGAGCCGGCACAGAGGGACTCCAGCAAACTGATGAGGGTAGTGGCCGTGGAGCCAGCACAGAGGGACTCCGTTGACTTAACAGTTCCAGGTGCAGTGTTTGCCCCTTTCACACCAGAATACAAGTGCCCGAGGGGCAGGTGTGCCATCTTCTATTTCTTGAGCCAGTCCATAATTACCGGGCACAGTTGGATAATCAAAACAAAACACAAAAGTTGCTATGGGAATGCGGCAGGCCAGAGCTGCTGGGGATTGAGACCACACCATCTGGCCTGTGGATGGTGATACTGGGGACCCACCTCCCGGTTCCTTTAGAGATACTGGGACATGGCTCTGACAGTCTCCAAATTAGATAAATTTAAATCACTTCCTCTGGTCTGATAAATATATCATGTGCATGGCTCTTATGTCAGACAAGGGTGGGGATCAAGAAAGCCCAAGAAATAGTGGGGAGCTCTGGACTTCCACTCTGCTCTTTCTCCCATTTGTACCTTTTGCTTCAGGAGAAAAAAAGGTCCGATCAACGTGGTTGGTCATCGCTTCAGTTTCTTTCTTAGTGTTCTTAATTATGATAAAATATACCAAACATAAAATGTACCATCTTAACCATTTTGAGGTGTGCATCTGGTGTGTTAAGTATAATATGTTTGTATTAAAAGTGCTAGCTTTAGTTTCTTTTTCTAAGTCTTTTTTTTGAGACAGAGTCTCACTATGTTGCCCCCCTGGGTAGAGTGCCGTGGTGTCACTGCTCACAGCAACCTCAAACTCCTAGGCTTAAGCGATTTTCTTGCCTCAGTCTCCCAAGTACCTGGGAACACAGGTGCCTGCCACAATGCCTGGCCATTTTTCTGTTGCAGTTGTCATTGTTGCCCAGCTGGTCTGGGCTGGGTTTGAACCTGCCAGCCTTGGTATATGTGGCCAGTGCTGTAACCACTGTGCTATGGGCGCCAAGCCTGTTTTTCTAAGTCTTGCAGACTTGGAAACCACGATTAGCAAATTCTCCATCGAACCTTCTACTGTTTTTTTCTTTTTCTTTCCTTTTTTTTTTTTTTCCTAAGCCAAGGTCTCACTCCATTGCACTGGGCAAAGTGCTGTGACATCACAGCTCATAGCAACCTCAAACTCTAGGGCTCAAGTGATCCTTTTGCCTCAACCTCCCAAGTAGCTGGGACTATAGGCTTCTGCCACCACGCCGGCTAATTTTCCTACTTTTAGAAGGGACAGGGTCTAGCTCTTGCTCAGGCTAGTCTCAAACTCCTGAGCTCAAGCAATCCACCAACCTAGATCTCCCAAAGTGCTCAGATTATAGGCGTGAGCCACTGCAGCCGGCCCTGTTTTTCTATTAATGTGCTTGTTCTATACTTTAAGAAATTTCCCTCTTGTCCCAGGGTCTGAAAAATCACCCTCTCTCCTCTGAAGATGTCAGTTGTCATCCTCTCTCTTACATAAATACCCCTTCAGCTTCCCCTTCATAACATGGGTCAAAGTCGTGGGACCACGTGGCCGATTGAGGCAGAAGTTTGTGTCCTCATCACTGTCCCGTATCCCTTCTGGACCTCCTTTTTTCCACCTGCCACACCTTTTCTCTCCTGACTTCTCATCAGCTAACAAAGGCAATGCTAGCAGAGGCAGCTGTCCTAAAGGAGCTTGTCATGCAATCAATGGAGGGGATCAGGAAAATAGACATGTGTGCTTGAAACACCAGCGACAGAATCAGTACAGCCATGACAGGTGTGAACGCATGAGTGCTGAGTGTCCGACTTGGTGGAAAGGTACGGGGGGGGTGGGGATGGGGTGATTTATATAGATTCTGGACCCGTGGGACTGGTCCAAGAAGATGTGTCAGACCAGGGTGAGGTTCAAGCAGAGTTTTAAGAGTTGTTGAGGCTCTTGATTTCTCAGAGTCAGGGGGTGATGCTTTCCAGAGGGCTGGGGAAGGCCCAGAAAGTATTCAGGCAGCAATGTACAAAACTGGATGCCAAGCCCATTCAGCTAATCAGAGCCGAGAGAGTTGAGCAGAAGTCTTGGGAACTGAGCCAGGTTAGGGCAGAGACATCAAGGTCATGATAGAGTCTCACGTGGCATGAAGGGCGCCTGGTGGCCACAGTGGGTGTCCACAAAGGAAAATACAGGTGACACTGGCCAGAACCTTCTCTCACCAGGACTGGGTCATTTCGGGAGAAGCCAAAGCTTAAATAAGAACGATCACCTGGAGATGCCCACCAAGTGTCTAGGCTTGGGTTGCGCCATCTGAGTTTTTTGACAGTGGGACCAGAGGAAAATTGCAGTGATGAGGACATAAGTATAGGGGAGAAGGTAAAGAACTCGGTTTGAGAAGTTTAATTTTACCTGACAGTGAAACACAGGTGAGAGATGGCTTAACCCAGGAAATGCTATGACAGGAGGGAAGCAGCACCAAGCCGAGAGACGCACACTTCAAGTTAAAATAAGGGAGGCAAACGATTTAGGCAAAAGAATCAACCCCAAAGGGGCCTCTGATGAAGAAACATCTCAACAAAACAAATAGGCAGGCTGGTCAGAGGAAAGTTAGCCAGCGATACAGCAACTCCATGTGGACACGAAGCCCTTCGCCTGGGTCTGGGGAGAGACCCCGCCAGTGCTCTCCGCGGGCCTTGTACCTTAGAGAGGGCATGTTTCAGCGTGAAAATATGGGGAGACCCGCAAAGAAACACGTCCTTAGTGCACGCTGAAAGCATGTAGCTGCACATTGGAATAGTTCTCTCTAGATGACAGTGAGGAACAACAGGGGACCTCGGAAATGAAGACCAGGCCACCAGGCCGTGGGGCCGTCAGGGGCAAGTGAAAGAGAACGTGTCACCCGGGAAGTGATTGCGAAGGTCATAAGTGCCAAAATCTACTTGATTTTTTCTCTTTGATTCACATGAGCAAAATTTAAAAGCTCTGAAATTATCCGAGTCATGTCTTGCCAGGTGGTGACAATGCATTTCAAATGGGTCATCAAGGTGGCTGCCTTATTAATTCTGATAGGAGAGTTTGGTGCCCAAAGGGCTTTTTTCTTTAAAAAAAAAAAAGAAAAGAAAGAAAAGAAAAAGAAAGAAAGAACAGGTAATGTCTCAGCAGTTCTTTCTGTTAACCAAGTGTGCTGAGGAGGGTAGGGAGCCAGCAGGCAGGGCTGAGTCTGCAGAGCTGCCAGGGAGTCCCTCAAGAATCTTGCTAATGGTGGGTGAGAAGCGCCATGCTGACCGGGAGGCTGGATTTCCATGGAACAGAGAAAGGACAGCCCCCGGGGCCACTCTGAAGTCATGGTCACCAGCGTGCACAGTATGAGCGATGCCCAGTGGCCTCGGGCGTTTCTCAGTTGAGTCGTGTGCCTGCTGTCCAGAGCCACCTCCTCCAAGGCCTTCTCAAACTCCCCATCCCTGCAGGTGACCTTGAGCATTGCTTTTCAGAAAATAAGAAAGCTGACAGAGGATTACTTCAGGTTTCCACCGCAGAGTCTGCAAACCTAACCCCATCGTCATCCACGGTTCCCTCCTTCCCGCCTCGCCGCCTGCGGGAGAGGAGCGTGTACCCCAGGAAGAGCGGGCCCTGCACTTGCAGGGTGAATCCTGCCCCCCTCCATCTTTCACCACATTCTCTTCTCTGCCTCTGCTTCCTCATCTCCTACTTATTCCTCAGTCCACTCCGTTGGGGGCCTAACTCAGCCCTGTGTGAACCCTTCCCCCTTCTCTCCTCCTAAAACAAAGGACCTATTTAGCCCCACCCCTGAAATTTGTGCAAAGGGACCCTAACCCACCAAAGCCGTCTGGGCAAGCTGTGGAATTTGCCCACCCCGCTGTGGCCCCATATAAAAGGGGTCTCTAGCTGCCCTGGGGCACAGACACCTCTTTGCCTGCCCAGGGAATTGCTGTCCCTTTCAGTAAACCTGGGCTGGGCATCTCTGTGGGGGGCTCGTCTCTGGGCCTGGGGCTATGCCTTTCACACTCCAAGCTGACTTCTGAGAATGTTATTCCACCAAAACTCTGAGAATGTTTTCTCACCAGAATCACCGGAGACTTCTGGGTTGATAGAAGTCATTTTTCAATCTCCATTTCCTTTCATCTGAAGCCATATTCAGCTGCGTGGAGCCCTCTCCCCACTCTGACGCAACCCCCTCTGCGGGCTTGGCTCCTGCACATGACCTTGGCTTTCTTTCTGCCTCTCGGAGCTAAGCCGCAGATTCCTTTGCAGGCTATTTCTTCTCTATCTGACCACTAAGTGTGGGGATTCCTTGGGACTCTAAGCCTGTTTTTACTCTGTGTTCTGTCTGATTAACTGTCAAAATAAGTATTTAAATATTTTTCTATGGCTGATTAATTTGCACTTCTTATAGAATGTTAAAATCAGGTCTGGAGCTTAAAAATCATCCAGTTCATAATCCTGCTTTGTATAAGGAAAGCATTCCCTGTGACCAGACCTGCAAAGTCAGAAGAGGTCCTTATTTAAGTGTTCTTTTGCCCTCACCATGCCGTAATGTGCACGGAACGCATAAAAAGAGATCCAAATATCAACTGCCTTTTATTCAAAAAAAGAGAAAATCCAAAGTTGATTCTAAATGCATAGAGAAATGCGAGGGACCCCGAAGAGCCCAAACAATCTTAAGAAGGAACAAAGTCAGAAGACTCACACATCCCAATTGCCAAAGTTACTGCAAAGCAGCTGTAATCAAGACAGTGTCCAGCTGGTATAAGAATAGACAGATGGATCTAGGGAGTAAAGTGAGAGTCCAGAAATAGACCTGTACATCAATAATCAATTGATTTTCAACAAGGGCATCAAGACTTCTGAAGTCCAGAGCCGCCTCCTCCAAAGGCCTTCTCAGTGGGGAAAGAATAATCTCTTCAGCAAATGGTGCTGGGACAAGGGGACGTCCACATTCAGAATGAAGTTGGAGCCCTGTCTCACACTATATACAAGAGTTCACTCAAAATAGATCAAAGGCCCATAGGTTGAAGCTAAAACAGTAAAACTCTTAGTAGGAAACATAAGAGTAAATATTCATAATTTTAGAGTAGGCAACAGGTTCCTAAATGTCCGTGAAGAAGCACAAGCTACTGTAGATGAATTAGACAATTAGACCTCATTACAATTAAAAACTCGTGTGTGTCGAAGGACTCTATAAAAAGAGTGAAGAGACCCCGAGGGAAGGGGGAAAAGTGAATTGTATCTTTAGGGAGAGTTGAGCGTTCAGGGTACGTAATGAACCCTTAAAAATAGAGATTCACCATGAAAAAAATGGAAAAAGGACTTAAATACACGTTCTTTAAAGACGGTAATCCTTCATGTGGTTGGTAAACACATGAAAATATATCCAACATTACTTGTTCTTAGGGAAGTCAAAACCACAGTGAGCCATGATTTCCCATCTATTTATGATAACTAGAATAAAACTTTTTTAAAAACTGAAAATAACAAGTATTGGGGAGGATGTACAGAAATTAGAACTTTCCTACATTACTGATGAGAAGGCAAAAGGAGGTGCCACTGTGGAAACAGTTATGACGTGGTGATATTGTCAATCATCATCATCAAATGATACAGTTGATGTTTGTCTCCTCTTCCTGGCTGGGAGCTCCTGAAATCCCAGGAATTTTTCTTGAGTGGTAAAGGGATGAGAGGAACAGCTTTTGTTATTCATAATAAGCCGCTTTCAACAATACCTGCGTATGCTAATGAGCTGCCTTTTAGTGGATGTAGGCTGGTTACCAGGGGAACCAAACACCTGATTAGAAGGAGGGACCTGTCAGCCCCACCCCAACCCCAAGGGAGCCGGGAGAGGCTAGGGATTGACTTAACCACCCATGGCCGATGATCACATCACCCATCTGATGTCAGGAAGCCTCCCTTAAAACCCTAAAGGTCCGTTCTGGGAGCTTCCGGGTTGGTGGTGTACCTGGAGAGGGCGTGAAGCTTCCCACCCTTTTATCATTTATTGTCTTATTATATCACAGTATTAGAGGCAGTTCCTCAAAAAGTTAAACCGGAAGTTACCAGATGACCCAGCAATTCCATTCCTACGTCTATAACCAAGAAAACATGTTCACATAAATACATACACATGAATGTCCACAGCAGCATTGTTCATAAAACGGAGACAGCCCAGATCCTGAATGGATATGGTTTATTAGCACAATGGGATATTGTCCAACCATGGAAGGAATGAAGCCCTGATAGACACTGTGACGTGGATGAATCCTGAAAACAAAGCCGAGTGAAAGAAGCCAGATGCCAAAGGCCACTTACTGTACAGCTCTGCTTATATGAAACATCTAAACTGGGCAGATTCATCCAGAAAGAAGGCAGGGCAGTGGATGCCAGAGGATAGGAGAGGGAAAAACTGGGAGCAACTGCTAAAAGGAAAAGGATTTCTTGGGGGGGGCAACAGAAATATTTCAAATAAGATAGTGGGATGATTGCCCAACATCGAGAATATTCTACAAACCGCTGAATTATGTATTTTAAAATGGCAAATTTTAGTTATGTGAATTTTATCTCAATAAAACATTGCAAAAAAGGACCTTTAAAGTGAAATTTATATCTTCTAACGCCCTGTTCTCCCCCACCCACAATTATTCAACCATAGAGTCCTAGGCTAACGTGCCAGCCTCTAGAAATTTCTTCTTGTTCTCATTTCTGCCGCCATTTTTATTTAGCCACAGCATCCTCACTGGTCTCTCTTCCTCAGTCTCCTGCTCCCCCCAAGCAGTCCAGCACCTCACAGCCAAGTCATTTTTCTATGGCTTTTTCCCCAAAGTTCTTGAACATTACATGAACCCATGCCTCTGCCAAATATTACAGGCTGTAACCAATCTGCAAGTAACTTGCAGACCAACCATTTATTTATAATAGGGTTGGAATTATGAATATAGTTTATTATAAATATAATGCCATATTTTATAGGTAGAGTTAGACCCTCAGGCAACTCTCGGATGCATGTTTAATTGTCACAGAATTAAAAGTTAGTTCTAATAGTACTAGAGAACCTGATTTTTGCAAGACAGTGTTTTTGTTGGAAAGTAAGCTCGAAGTTCTCATTTGTACCCCACTGCTCTGAGCTGCTGGTGTTCCCATTAGCATGGGTCCCGGCTAACTAACCATGTTTCCCTTGGCCAGTCAGGACCTGGGCCATGGGGAGACAAGGGATTGAATTGGCTGCAGTGAGTCACTGTGGGTGGGGTTAATATAATTCCTTTGTCTCCTCTTTGACTGGAATCACCTCTTCTTCAACTCTGTTCTTTGCTTCTGTTTACACTGCCATTTCTTTTTTTATTTCCACTTAATAGGAGGGTACGTACAATTAATTAGGTCATGTTGCTTGCATTTGTAAGGCAATGTCTGAGTTGTAGCTATGTCCCTCATGGAGGAAGTGTGCCACACACCCTCACATTGGTCCCTTTGGGAGGGAACTGCCAACCCTTCTGTCTTTTAAGTGCTCTCATGTGAGCATGTGGTTGTCAATCTACAGGTTTCAAATCAGTAGTGAGTATGTGTGATGCCTGCCTTTCCATCTTGTGATAACTTTACTGAGAGTGTTCTCCAAATCCATCCAAGCTGCAAAAATAGGATATGAAATCTCCATCTATTATATAGTTGAATAGTATTCCATAGTATACATATGCCACAGTTTATTAATCCATTCATGTGTCAAGGGGACATTGCAAAGCAAAGATACAGCCTTCAAAATGGGAGAAGATATTTGCATGCTTCAAATCTGGCCAAGGTCTACTAACCAGAATCTATAAAGAACTCCAGCAAATCAATGAAAAAAGAGCAAACAACCTCATTAAAATCTGGGCAAGAGACATGAACAGAATCTTTGCTCATGAGGACAGATGAATGGCCAACAAAGTCATGAAAAAATGTTCATTGTCTCAAATTATCAGAGAAATGCAAATTGAAACCATTTTGAGATACCACCTAATCCCAGTGAGAATGGCCTACATCACAAGATCCCAAAAAACAGATGCAGGTGTGGATGCAGAGAGAAGGGCACATTCCTGTCCTCTGGTGGAATGGAAAAGTAGTCCAGTTTTTATGGAAAGAAGTATGGAGGGTCCTCAGAGAACTAAAAATGGACCTTCCATTTGATCCTGCAATCCACCCAAAAGAAAAAAGCCATTTTATCACCAGGACATCTTCACTTGAATAGGAGCCCAGTTTACAATTACTCTGGCATTTCTTAATGCTGATAACCAGAGCTTCTGAACTTGAACTGGTCCCAATATAAAACAAAACACACCATCAAAACTTCTACACCATTCAGATCTGGACACCCTGGGGCAGGCTGATAATTTGATACCCTTTCTAGTAATGCTTTTTCTATTCGTTCAGTGGGGCTAGAGAGAAACTGACAGATTGACATACTAATTCATGTCTGCCAGCCAGTGTTCCTATGAAATTTGGTGAAGTGTATTTCATGTTTCTGTAGTTCTTGATATCTCCATGGTTTCCTCTGTAATTTTATGAACAAGGCAACTTCTTGGAGAAGTATATCAGTTGGCTTTATATATAAATAAGAATCCCTGTAAATATCTTACTCCGTGAATTATTTGATTCCTACATTTCAATTCACTGCCTGCCTAAAGCCAAAAGTAACTGTCTGGATGGCTGCAACAATTCTCCACCAAGACAGAACAGCAAGATGGAAAGCATTTGTTTGTTTTTGGCTTTACATTCTGTTTTATTTCGATTCCTGAAGTTGCTGCCTTGTGATTGATGTGTGTCTAACCCTCAGTTACTTCCTGTCCTTTTGTAGTTTTTGCGTGTGAAAGTTGACGTAGAGGCTCGGCGCCTATAGCTCAACCGGCTAAGGCGCCAGCCACATACACCTAAGGTGGCGGGTTCGAATCCCCAGCCCAGACCCGCCAAACAACAATGACGGCTGCAACCAAAAAATAGCCGGGCGTTGTGGCAGGTGCCTGTGGTCCCAGCTACTTGGGAGGCTGAGGCAGGAGACTTGCTTGAGCCCAGGAGTTGGAGGTTGCTGTGAGCTGTGATGCCATGGCACTCTACCCAGGGGGATAGCTTGAGGCTCTGTCTCAAAAAAAAAAAGAAAGTTGACATAGAAATTGATACTTTCCAGGGTACTTTCCTGGGAACTTTCCAGGTTGTTCCTGTTAACCCTTCTTCATTCTTTTCTTGCCCTGAAAAATACAGCCTTAGGAAACTTAGCTAAAACAATTTTTTTTTACTCCAATTGCCTATTAAGTGGGAAGAAGAGAAGAAATAGAAAGCATCTTCCCTCTTTCTGTTTCCCCCTTCATTCTAGGTAAAGACATGTTAATGATAACGCTGGTTTGGGGCCACAGACGGCTGTTATCTTCTGCACTGGCCTAACCTGGCAGCTAATTTCCAGTGATTACTGGAATCACAGGTTGCAGAAAATCAAGTGTGCTGATTCCCAGAGCATTCCGTGGTAGACTGGGCCTCGTGAGAACTTCCTGGTGTGGCAGTTTTCTTGTATAGATTCTTAGATCCTGGTGTCCCATCACCTGCACTTGGTACTCTGAAGATCCTGATGTTGTGTTTTCATTTTGCTTTTTGGCATGTGTGGTTGCATTGTTCACTGGCATTTGTCCTGCCTGCTGTCTGTTGTACCCGGGCACCCTATGCACCCAGGCACGTGGCACACAGTCCCTCACATAGCATTGTGCCCAGAGGGCCTGAGCATGGACTGACTCTCTACTTGACCTCCAGGTGCCTCCTGGGAGCTCACTGTCCTCATTCCAGAGTGCTTATGAAGCAGGACTGCCATCAGGTTTCCAACCATTGCTTGTAAAAGATGGAGGAAGGTTTAGATGCTTCCTGGAAACTTCTCATGCATGTAGGTCTCTGTTCCAGAAGCACTGCGTTCTTGTCACTACGATAGCTGCCTACTTTGAACTTGCTTGGAATTTGTCATTTGGGTGGGAAAAGCATTGTGAGGCAGGAGGTGAAGTAGCCTTCTATTACAAGCAACATTTTAATAGAAGCGATTATCACCCTCCTGAGTGTTTTCTCAGTTGTCTGTTGGTCACGGTTGGTGATGAGGAATGGCCAACAACCACAACAATTGGGTGAGTGGAGGGGAGAGCCGGCTGTTCACAGTGTTTGTCTTGGAGAGATTATATGTGGCTGTGAGAATTATATTTGCCAACAAATCTCATTCAGTTGTGTTCAGATTGCCAAAGTAACATGAGGCATAAAATTCTGAGTTGAATTAAGCCTTTTCAAGGTTTTCCACAGTATAAATTATGTTTTCTAAGTTTGGAACCAACTAACTCTTGCAGCCTCCAGTGTGTGGCACTAAGGCAAACACACACACACACACACACAATAGAACCTGTGAAAGCTGACCACTCAAGGGACTGTTTTGTAACAGTCAACACATGGAGGTGTGGGGTAAAACGGTGTCATAGAGCATTTCAGCTTATGGCAGGAACATTAGCAAAGATCTTAATTGGCTGAATGGAACCAGCTTCCAGACTTACTTTGGTTCTTCCAACTCTAGGTGGACGGGTCTATTGGAGTACAAAATGGCTTCCCATGGTCCCAAGGTTAGGTGGGAATTGGACTTCAGAAATTACATACTGCCTAACCAGCATCTGCTTGTCCCTGACAGTGACTGGATATATTCTAGCATCTTCAACTTGGAGCACCTCCCTGGATTTGTTTTTGGGGATCCTCACCCTTAGAAGGACAAAGGGGCAGCATTGGAAATGGCCATTCTGAAATCAGCATAAATCTTCAATGACAAGAGCTTCAGAGGGCAGAATGTAGAACACCAGTGGCTTCCGGCTTCTGGCTGTATCCTGCAGAAGAGGGGAATTCTGTGCTTATAATGAAAGTTCACCCAGCTACCTTCAAAGAGCCTGTTAGCTTCCCCATGAGTCCCAGGCCATATCCATGAGATAGACGTGTACAGAAAGTGAGAGGCAGCTATGGAGACTTCCCACCTGTTGCTGGTAATTAGAAACTGTCTGTGCCCAGATCTTTAGGATCACCCTGGGCCTTTGATAATTGGCTTCTCCTTTCTGAGTCCCTCTGGGATTTCTCTAAGCCATATTTGAATAGAGGTGTTCCCTGAACAATCATCATGCTACCTCCCATATTTCCTTCTGGTATTAAGTGAAATGGGATGTCACCATTTTGACTTGCGTTTGGGCCGACATCACAACCAATTTTGAGGTGTAATTTGTGTCTTGTACCCAGACCTTGGTGTCCACCCTCCAGAGATTTGCTGGTGTTTGAAGGGTTGATGATCTTTAAGGTTTGCCCCTATCAATGACATTCCTGGAGCCTCGGCTCCTCTCCTCCCCCCTCAGACCTTAGCAAACTCAGTGCTTACATCACTAGTAAATTCCATGCCAATTTCAGTGTGAAGTCTTGGTCCTGCAGGGAGGTTGTCTGTGCATGTGAAACTCACTAAGCCTATTTTGATTCTGACTCCTTTTGGGTAGCTTCAAGTGCTGTCTAAGTCTAAGTAACTCCTGGATATAGTTGATGTTTAGCATAGCTATTAGGTCGAATCATATAGGAAGCCCTGGCTTATAGGTCCAAAACAGCCAACTATCAGCAGTTTTGTTTGTTTTACACAAAGAGAGTAGAAATTCCTTGAGATCAGATCGCGTGTTCATTTTTGTTCATACCCTGCTATCACGACATCCCAGCAGAGTGCCTGTTAAAATTATTGGAGGAGTCAGTGAGTGAATGAATGAATGAGTGAATCAGTGAGTGAATTTGTTCCCCATCCAAATTGCTCAGGTCTAACTCAGGATCTGGTAATCCCTGTGTCCTGCATCCATCTCCTGATTTCGGACGGTTGAGTCTTCATTACACACATAACTGTGTTCTGAAAACAGCAAGCTGTCCTGTTTAGTTCAAGCTTCTGGTGTGCTCTGATGAATGGGGAGAAGCCAGTCAGGGGCTGACTGTTGGGGTGAGATTATGAAGGGCTTTGAGTGCCCCTCCCAGTAATAAGGGCCTTACTCCACAGCCAACTGGGAGTTATCATTGGATTTTGAAGCAGAAACTTGGCCATATTTGGGTTAGCTGAACATATCTGTATTTTAAAAGAAAACTGCAGGTATATTTATTTTTCCTCTGCTGGACAGAATGTTAATATTGAAAAGAACGACGTGTTTATCTCAAGGAAAGGGATAATTTACGTGCATTCAATCCTACAAAACCGTTCACATAACACTGCCTAAGCCTGATTATACGTGATTAATAATTGCAGATTGCCTGATTGCTGTGTTGTCTTGGCGGGGATGGATTTGTAGCTAATAAAAGATTTATCCGATTGCAAATACCTCTCTCACCAAAAGAGTGTTTAGCTGACATTGCTAAAAAACCTTCACATGTGTGTGACAGTTAAGGGGAATGGTGATGTCTTAGGGATACTTGGAGACGGGAGGCCTATAGGACGACATTTAGAGATTGACATCATGGCCCATGCTCTGTCCACCCAAAGCCTTCTCCTGTTCAGCAGTGACTTCTGATCTACCGTCACAGCATCTTCAGAATGGGAGGCAGACTCCTGACGGGTATTAGTCATCGGATTTCTTCAGGTGTAATACTTTGTGTTTCTCTAACCATTTCATTTCATATGCTGAATCCTTTCAAAACTTTGTGAGCCTGACCCCTGAACTTTACACAACCTCTCTGAACTTCTATGCAGAGCACAGGTGCTTGACAAAGGTTTGAATAAGAAGACGTTTTTCTTCTTTTCTGCCTGGTTTTCCACCAGGGCTCTACCCTCACTGCTGTTGCCACCAAGCCTCTGGCTATGCCATGCTCATCTAGGGGCAGGGAGAGGTGTCCCACTTGCAGTAGCCAGTCATAACATAACGGTCTCTTGCTCACCTTCAGAGCTTCCAGAAGTCTACTGGCCACATGCCAGCTCAGCCTCTGCGACAGTGATTGAACAAGTGCTTTTGTTGGTGGTGTGTCTGTAAGGTCTGACTAAGTGCCCAATACCCAGGCTGGGAATTCTGGAGCTGGAAGTGCCCCATGGTCAGTAATCCAGGATTGCTCCTTCATACTTAGAGACAGGCATACTTAGAGCTGCCCAGGGTTAAGTGTCCTGCCCAGTGTTATCTAGCTATTTAATGCACGAGCCACACCTGGCACCAAGGACGTTAGCACAGGGCTCTTCCGCTATGCTATGCTTTCTTTATTACACCTGTCAGACAACAACTTTGGTGAGCCTTTTAAAGCATAAAACAAATTAGATCACTATTCTGCTAAAAATCTTCCAGTGACTTCTCAGCCCACCCAGAAGTAAATCCACAGTCCTTGACGTGAGGTCCCCCGTTGGGCGGCCCTCAGTTGTCTTTCCCACTCGGTCTCCCTGTGCTCCCTCCTGCCCACTCTGTTGCAGCCATGGAGCATCCTTGGTGACAGAGGGACACACAGCAGGGTCATTCCTGTCTTGAGGCCTTTGCACACATGCGTTTCTCTGCCTGATTGCACCTGCCTCAGACCGTGCATGGCCTTTCCTTGTTCATTACTCAGGGGACCTGGTCTTATCTCTCCTAAGATCCCCTGCACTCCCACCTCCAGCGTAGTCTCCTGATTTTGAACATTCTTCTATGTTTATTGCTTCGTCTTTCCGTGCCCCCTCCCCAGTAGCAGGTAAGCTCCATGATGCGAGGACCTCTATCTCTTCCTTACTGTTGTGTTCAGCACCTACTGTAGTGGCCGGCACGTGGAAAGTACCCAGAATACAGTTTTTATTCAATGAATGAATGGATTTACTTTAAGCTTCCTTTAAAATCTTTTGTCATTTACTTGCTAGGTTAATAGAAACCCCAGATTAAGACCTTTCTATTTTAGTTTGTCTCATACTTTTGGAGCATCCATTTTGCACCTGGCCATAGTTTGTATATTGTGAGGTTAACAAAACGTGCCACCGCCTGTGTTCATGGGGGCTCACACATTTCATAAGGACCATCACTGGCCAGAGAAGATTCTGGGTAACTGCTCACACACATGAGAAACTGGTGGCAGTGTTGGGATTGTAGGGGAATTTAGATTTTAAAGTCCATACCTAGCGCATGCGCTTGCCCACATAACATAGCCCCTGACAAACTTCACTCATTAAATTATTCAGACAGACCATAAGGGTGTCTGAGTTTGCCTTGCCAGAAAGTCCACATGGGCTATGGGGACCGTGTGGTCAGGCTCACTGTGAGAGGTGGTGACCAGGGAAGGCTCCTGCAAGCAGACAGCAGTATCACGGGCCAGTGCAGGGAGCAGGAGGTGGTGGTGGCCGTGGAGCGGTCAGATCATGCATTTTGAACGCAGCAGGAGAAAAGCGATGAAGGATGCTGCAGTGTCTTCACATCCACCTCTCTGCATCTAGGGAGGCGGTGGGCTGATGCCCGGGGGCACAGCAGCCTCTCAGAAGGTCCCTCTGCCGCCTCTGGTGGGCAGCAAGCATGGAGGAGGGAGGGCGGTCAGGTGTGGCCTGGGTGGACGAGTCTTATGCACGGGGCTTCCCAGAATTGTTCACGCCTCTTGAAAGACAGAAAATGAGTGTGTGCATGGCCACACTGGGCAAGGGGACAAGCAATTTGCTGCTGGAGAAGATGGCCTGGAGCTCCAACCTGGGCACCCTTGTCACCCTCGGGGCAGACGGTGAGAGGCAATCAGCAGTGTAGAGAAGGGAATTGCAGAGAAGAGCAGGACACACACTGATTTACTAGATATGATAGGATGAAAAGCGACACCGGAGATGCCGCCACAGGTCCGAGGCCTTTGAAAATGTGAGAACTCCCTGTGAAAGAACGCGTTCCTTTGTAGAGCGGATGTATTTTTCAGTCTGTGGAAAGGTGGATGCTGTAAGATCTTGTCTGAAGAGCCCAGACAGCAAGCAGCCGATAAATTATAAATAAGCCTCCTCGGGCTGACAGCTTGGCGGTGCGCCCTCAGTCACAGAGGTCGGCGCCTGCTGGCCTGCTCCTCTGGAGGTCAGCACGGCTTGGTGTCATTCACTGATTTGGTCCTTTCCAGGTGCTGGACACAGTATACCACGTGCTGGGGGCACAAATGCAAACAGGGCTTGTGCCCGGCCCGTCACACACCTAAGGCTCAGCTAAGACTTTGCCTTGGAGCAGGGAAGAGACATGAAAGGGACCCCCACAGGCAGGGCACATGGTGCTGGCCCATGGGCAGAAGAAGAGATTCTCTCCCCAGGGTTCCCCACACGCTGCTGAGCTGCTGAGGCACCTGAAACTTCAATGTGCGGTAATGCATTCAGAAGCTTCCTCAGTTTATTCCTTGTTTATTTGGTTTTATTTTTTAAGTTCACAAGTAATACATGAACATGTTTTTATCATAAAAGATATACTCACAGATGAATGGCTAAGAAACATAAAAAAATGTTCATCGTCCCTAATTATTAGAGATGCATTTCGATTTGCATTAGAGCAACCACTCTAATCGAAACCACCCTGAGATATCAACTAACCCCAGTGAGAATGGCCACATCACAGTGTCTCAAAGCTGCAGATGCTGGTGTGGATGTGGAGAGAAGGGAGCACTTTTACACTGCTGGTGGGACTGCAAACTAATACAACCTTTTTAGAAAAAGTATGGAGAATCCTCAAAGAACTCAAACTAGACCTCCCATTTGATCCTGCAATCCTATATTGGGCATCTACCCAGAAGGAAAAAAAAATCCTTTTATCATAAGAACATTTGCACTAGACTGTTTATCGCAGCTCAATTTACAATCGCCAAAATGTGGAAACAACCTAAATACCCACCAATCCAGGAATGGATTTACAAGCTATACTGTGGAATGTTATTCAGCCACTAAAAAACCTGGAGACTATACATCTTTTGTTCTAACTTGGATGGAGGCGGAACACATTCTTCTTAGTAAACCATCACAAAGAATGGAGAAGCAAGAATCCAATGTACTCAATTTTGATATGAGGACAATTAATGGCCTAGTACAGGGTGGGGATTGGGGGAATAGGGGAGCAGAGAGAGAGAAGGAAGGTGGGAGGTCATGGTGTTTGGCCCACTTCTTTTGGGGAGGAACACATTTATAAGAGGGACTTTGCCTGACAAATGCAATTAGTGTAACCTGGTTCTTTGTACCCTAAATGAATCCCCAGCAATTAAAAAAAATAAATACACTCTGTTCAAAAATACTTAGAATAAAAAGTCCTTTATCCATTCCCACTAACCAACTCCTACTCCTTCTTAAAAACAACCACTATTATTAATTTGGTCCAGACTTTTCTTTTTTGAGACAGAGTCTTACTCTGTCAACCAGGCTACGGTGCCCTGGCCGCAGCCTCGCTCACAGCAACCTCAGACTCCTGGGCTCAAGTGACCCTCCTGCCTCAGCCTCCTGAGTAGTTGTGATTACAGGTGCCCACCACAATACCTGGCTAATTTTTCTGTTTTGAGTAGAGATGGGATATCACTCTTGCTCAAGCTGGTCTCAAACTTATGAGCTCCCATGATTCTCCCACCTCAGCCTCCCAAAATGCTAGGATTATGGGCATGAACCCCTCACCCAGTGGTCCAGAACTTGTTCTCACTTGTATACACCCCAAAATACACAGATTGCTTTGAAGATCATTGTTTATTATTTCAACTGGACTTTTCCCTCCACGTTATTTGATACCTTCATTCTTTCGCTGACTGTGCCTTAGATTCCCACACCTCTCCATGTCTATCTTAAACTGCTACTTAGCACTCCATGGGATGACTGGGCCGTGTGGAGTCGAGCCTGCCTTCCTTAGTACATAGTTCATTATTTTCCCCAAGCAACATTCACACCAGGCTGCTGTGTGGGGAACCCCCCCTGGGCTTTCTTTGTAAGAAGCAAGGCTCCTGTCCCATGAATGCCAACTGCAGGCTGTTGTTCCTGCCCTGGTGCCATCACAGAAGAGTGTTTCCTGGCATTTCTGCAAATGGAGAGCTTGGTGTTGTTACAGAAATGCTGTTTGGACTTGCAGGGCACCGTGAAAAGCCTCACCCTGACGTCTGAGCCACGTACCTGTTGTATGTGGGGGGCAAAGTGCAGCAAATAAAAATGACTCTTGGTGACAAACATCTCTGCTCTCCAGTTGAAAGAGTCTC
The DNA here is from genome assembly GCF_000181295.1 of Otolemur garnettii. Lineage (NCBI taxonomy): Eukaryota > Metazoa > Chordata > Mammalia > Primates > Galagidae > Otolemur > Otolemur garnettii. The sequence goes on from NW_003852511.1 coordinate 3,144,191, forward strand.
TACCACTCTCTGCCTTAAGTAGACCGGGTGTCACCCATTTATACTCCTAGACTAATCCTACAGGCACTGGCGTTCTCTAACTTTGGGGCAGAGTCAGACGTCTCAGCTTAGATTTTCCACATCGAGTTTTTGCACCGTGGGAAGCTCTTTTAACATCTTCAGGCCTTAATTTCCAAATGTGTGAAGTTTCTCAGGCAAAGTTGGCGTGAGATAATGTATGTCAGCCCTTGTGAACCACCCAGACTGACCTGTGGGGACGGCAGGGACTCTGTTATTTACATTGGTTACAACTCTCCAACCGTGCCTCCCAATACAGTCTTTTTGCCAGAACATATATTTGAGAACAAAAGGCACTATCTGACCCCTCACAGGTTGTCTACTCCCAGATAACTTTTCTGATTTATCTCTACTGCACTTCTGATGAGATAATACCTATAAAAACACCCTGCAAAGGAAAACGTACTACAAAATCATCAGTTAAGATAGCCTGACCTGTCCTCTGACTTCACCCACCAGCAGCTCTGAACAGTTGGAGTTTCTCTTCTCTGGCCTTGCCCTCTGACAGCTATTAGTCCTTCCATGCACAAAGATTTTCCCCTAAAATTGCTTAAAAAACCACTGGACATGCAGCAAACAGCCACCCCTGGATTATCAGCTCCTTCGTGGGAGCAGATCCCCAGGAGGGGGACTGCTGTGGGAGATCACCAGATGCTTGGTCCTCTGAGACAAGGGTGGAAATCTGTCCTGGTGTCTTCAGCCCTGGGCCTACAGCTCCGGCTCTGCCCTGCCAGTACCGCCTCCACCCTGCTCAGAAGGGAGAACCAGCCCAGCCAAGAAGGAAGGGAAATGCCAGCCTCCAAAATCTGCTCTGGGAAGAATCGAAGACAAGTTGCCCTTCATCTCACCACGTCCCCTCTGCACCTGCAGACAAGATGGTGAAGACAGACTGGGATGGGCCAGGAAAGCTGGCCCACTGTCGGAGGGGGGCTGCATCTGCGGGATGTTTTTGCCAGATTCAAGCATGTTGGTCAAGAACAGTGCTTGTTCTTGAGCCAGCGCTGTCCAGGCAGCAGACCACCCAGGCGGCCAGCAGCTGAGCCCCTGGAGCCCGCGGCCAGCAGTCACTGTGCTCTCAGGTGCTAGATCAGACTGTGCAAACTGTCTCCTGTGTGTGGGTGCCCGGCACAGTGACTGTGCTTTCACTTCTGGGGGCTAAGCCCAGGCCCAGAGTTTGATGCTATCTGTTTCCACTAGTAACTTCAATTTAGAGAAACTGAGAAACCTATTATCAGGGAGACAGACGAAGGGGTCTGTGCTGTCCCTCTTCTGGCTCCGTTTCTGGAGGGAGACTAAGCGATATTCAGCTCCACAATCCAACTGGAACTGATAGGAAATTGATTTGCTTTTGAAGTCCTCCAACTTCATGCTTCCAGCGCTGAATTATTTGAAGCTGGGCTTCAGACCATGAGAGTGCTGACACACACACTCACTCCCGGCAATCTCTCAAGCCCGGATCTGTGCCCGCGAGTGACACACTGTGATCAGAGAGGCTGCCTCGGGTGGTACAGGCACTTCTCAATTCATATCTGGTTGTTGTTGTAATTCTTTCAGTTAGTGGTTTCCATGGAAACAGTGTGTGATTGATGGGTCATTTTCTGATTGGGAATTACGTAACCATTAATGGACGGAGGAAGTGACCCTGAGCCAGAGGTCTGAGGGCATCTGCATTTCAAACCCCTCTCTATCTCAGCAGTTTCTGAAGTTTAAGGCAGCATGTGACAGAGGGGAAGGAAGCATCAGGATGGGAGCTCTGCTGGCTCCAGTGGCAATTGTGGAAGTAGATTTTTATCTAAAGAAGCAGGAATGCCAGACGATGGCTTAGAATGGCAGCAGGATCAGTGTCGACCTGTCTGTCTACATGTATACACATACATACACGTTCACAGGGGTACCACAAAATGTATATAAATTTTAAGACAGGGAAAAAAGCTCTATTGAAATTGGAATAGTGTGTACCAATAACAAAAGATAGCATACAAGTTACATTTGATTTCAGCAGTTACAAGAGGTGCTCAAAGTGGTCATCATCAGTGTCCAGACCCTTCTGACTGTGGCAAACCACTGCTTGAGTGACCTGCTGTGTGAGGCCTCCCAGATCTTCCCCTGTGCACACCACACATGGTGCTTGAGTGACACTGCAGTGTGAGGCCTCCCAGATCTTCCCCTGTGCACAC
>NW_003852511.1:3146572-3157316 GCF_000181295.1 Otolemur garnettii
TGTGAGGCCTCCCAGATCTTCTCCTGTGTACACCACACATGGTGCTTGAGTGACACTGCAGTGTGAGGCCTCCCAGATCCTCCCCTGTGCACATCACACACAGTGCTTGAGTGACATTGTGATGTGAGGCCTCCCAGATCTTCTCCTGTGTACACCACACATGGTGCTTGAGTGACACTGCGGTGTGAGGCCTCCCAGATCTTCCCCTGTGTATGTCACACACGGTGCTTGAGTGACACTGTGGTGTGAGGCCTCCCAGATCTTCCCCTGTGCACATCACACACAGTGCTTGAGTGACACTACGGTGTGAGGCCTCCCAGCCAGGAAGTTGGTGTTGCCTTATAGAAAGATAATTTTTAAAGCTTGATGAGTATTCTCCTTTAGAATCCCTAGGAGATTTTGGTCAAGGTATGCATTTTCCACGAAAATACATATTTTCATGAACAGGTCCCTAAATCCATTTGTGGTCATACTGAACCTAAACAGTCCTAAAACAACTTGACAATATAACTTGGAAAGAAAGAGATGAGAGGTGTGGGCACACATACACACATTTCTGCTCCAAGGAAGAGAGAGACGAAAGGAAGGCAGGAACCCTTTTGTCTATATTGAAGCCGAGGCACTGAGGCATGGCCTCCCCAGGGATCCCAGAACTGCATATCTTATGCAGGAGTAGGATAGGAGTATATCTTTCCTTCCACCAATCATGTAACTTCTACCAGAAAGAGCTGTGCTAGCATGGAACAGGGGTTCTAGCAAAGCGCGTGTTATTGACACACTTTGTTGGGCACAGAGGACTTTCTGGAGCTGTCTGGCCAGTAGGTGGCCTAGCTCCTCCCTTGTCACTCTTCATTTCATCAACCACACTTCAACCACTTGGGTCCTCTTCTTGTCCCTGAAACACAAGCTCCTTCTCCCCAGATGGCCTCCACTCAAGCCTTTCCCTCTGCCTAGAATGCTTTCAGTCTAACCCTTCTGACCCAAATCAGTTAACTCCTCATCTTTCAGGTGTTAGAGAGGTGTCTCTGAGCCACCAAGGCAGAGCAGGTGGTCTGTGGTGCAGACTTAGCTCTCACTGCAATCACCGGTCATTCATTATGTAATCGGGCCTGTCTTCCTTTACACACTGTAAGCCCCACGAGGGCAGAGGGCCTCCCTCCCTCACTCAGTAGAGACTTCTATACAATGAATGTTGCCGTAAGGGTCTCACGGAAAAGCGATGTCACGAAAAATAAGCACGCTTATTGAGATTGTGTTTTAAATAAAGGTGACCATCTGCTCACTCAGGCAAAATGGTGAGCTTTCTTTATTTGCTGTTGGTTTATATAGGAAATCTTGTGCATGAGCACTATACATCAATGACCTCATTAATATTCATTACAATCCCCCTGCACATGCGCACTGGGCATCAATGATTTCATTAATCCATTTAAACATCTTATGACCACCCGCCTTGTAAGTAGCTCCTCCCTGGTAATTTGATAATCCACCCAACATACACCTTTAAGCATAATCCTTTCAACCCAACTCAGTTTAACATAACTTAATGAAGAACCTGTTGTCAGTCATTACTTTCTTTGATCTTATCAGATGAAGCCTGAGGCTACAGGGGCAAGAGATGATTTGAATGTCTGTTCTACTGACCATTTGCAGGCAGTTACTTTGAATCTTTAAGCAAAGCATAGAGAAACTTCTTGGGCATACAGGAGTTTGTGTGCAAACCTCTGCTCCCATGTAGGCCTTAAGTCAGGGGTTTTTGCTGGAGCATTTTATAAGGAATTCTCAGGGTGGACTTCTCAAAAGCCTTTCATGAGCCGAGGTTTCATCTGTGCCATTAGATACCTGTATGCATTGGGTAAATTCCTCTTCTCTTGAGGTCCCCAAGCACATTTCCATTCCCAGACCCATCAGCAAGCAACCTTTGTCACTTACCACAGTTCAGGAAAGGTCACTGATGGGTATCTGGCTAGTTTTCCAAAGGCCTTTTTCATTGGCCTTAGAAAGTCAACCTTAATTCCTTAATGCAGTCTGGAAATGCTATTCTAGCTAAAGCCTTGGTCATGTTAGGCCTGCAACTAACCTGGGCACATGGGATTTTGCCTCAGTTTCTCACAAGTGTGCCTGCACAAAGTCTTTTCACTACTCTCTCTCAAACGGTATTTTTGGCCAGAGGCATAAAGGCATTTCTCCTATAATGAATAATTACTATTGCTGAGTTTATGAAAGAAATATGCCACCAGGTTCTTCCTCAGACACCCCTGAAAACTGGAGTAAAGTGGAGACAGTAATAGAATCCATGTCTAGATGGCATTCCTGCTGTGCCAGTGCCTCACCCATCATGTCTGTAGTTAGTCTCCTACATGTTAAATGAATCTGGAAAGTGAGGACGCGCGGTCTGCTCTGAGTGTAGCTGCTCTGAGTTTATATGGGTTATTGTGAGAATTAAATAAGTTAGTGTATGCTTGGGATGGTCTTTGGCACACAGTAGCTTCTAAAGAAATGTTATTTTTATGAGCCCAGGAATATACTACAACACTTTTCAAGATCTTTCTATGGCCAAGAATTCCCAAATGTGATGGTTAAGGTTGAAAGTAGTGTGTAAAAGTTTAGCTTACAAGTCCTGGCACATTTTTTTGATCCATCATTAGAACAGAAACTGTGCTGGAGTGCCCAGAGGTCAGATCATGACCAGGAGAGAAGCTAAGACAGAGATTACTCATCCTTAAGAATTAACTAGCTCTAGGGAAAGCGTTTGATTTTTGCTCTAGCAGTGTTCAGATAAACCTCAAGCCGCAGGTGTATTCTGCCTCAGAGTCAAGAAAGCAGAAGCACAGATTAGAGGAGGAGGTTCTTTGGTGCACTCCAGTTACCATGGGGGGGACATGTGGCTGCCTTGCCACACATAACTGCTGTGGAAGTTCTGTTGTGACTCACAGCCAATCATAAAAGTATCATTACCTGTGGTCACATAGAAGGGATTTTACTGTCCCTCACTGCACATGGTGGTGAAAGAGGAACCTCATATTTTCCATTCCCTGGGACATCTTTAGAAGAGGGATGCTTGGCTGTGTGCATTGGGTCATGCCTGTAGTCCTAATACCCGGAGAGGCTGAGGTGGGAAGACCCTGGAGTTCAGGAGCTTAATACCAGCCTGAGCAAGAGTTAGACCCCATCTCTACTAAAATAGAGAAAGGAGTCAGGCGTTGTGATGTGCACCTGTAGTCCCAGCTGCTAGGGAGGCTGAAGCGGGAGGATGGCTTGAGCCCAGGAATTGGAGGTTGAAGTGAGCTATGATAATGACACTGCACTCTAGCCCGGCAGACAAAGCAAGGCCCTGTCTCAAATAAAAGAAAAGAAAAAGAAGATAAAAGCTTGAGTTTTAAAGTTCGACCTGCTATTGTGTTCTTAAAAACTTTAGAACAAGATCTCAGCCTGGATTTATATCTGGATCAGGCCTGTTAGGAACAATTTTTTAGCATGTGTGGTGTGTGTGTCCCTCCTGATTCCTTGTTTTGAAGAAGAAAGGAAAGAAAAGCTGGGAAATTTGTCGTGAACCATCTGAGCGAGGCAAGAGAGGGAAGTCCTTTTCCAAAAGAGCCCAGGCTTGTGCAAGATCTGACCTTTCAGCATCTGTGCTTTCTTATTCTGCTAACTGTGAACATGACTTCCTCCCTGCGGTGGGAAGAGATGAATGAGTTAGTGCCTGAGCTTTGACACGTCCCCTGGCCCAGGAGGTGAGAGTCAAACTGGGAGGAAAAGTGTCATCAGAAAGCCCAAATGTCTTCCAAGCTGTGACCGCTGCCTGTGACATCACGACCCTGGCTCTCCCCATCTCCCCTCTGATCCCTGCAGCAGCCACAGGCCACTGAATCAGCACAGGAGTCCGGCTGCCCGAGCAGCTGCTGGCTTTCCATGCGGAGATTCCAAACCGCAGTAGCTGAAGTTGGAACTTCTGAAAAAGCGTTTGGCAGGAAACACACACAGATGGCCCTGCAAGCTCATTTATCTGCTTGTAACGGAAATAGAAGCCGAACAAATGAGAGAGAGGTGAGGGTGAACCGGGTGGAGCACGGGAGGGTTCACTGACATCGGTATTATCTGCTCATCACATCAACGATAGGCACAGGTTACACATCACTCGACACAGACATTCAAGTGCTTTGGGGAAAAACCCCACAAAATATACATGCAAGATTAGACTCGCTACCAATGCAATTTGGTGGAGAAAGCAAAAAAGAAAAAAAAAAAACACAAATACAACATTGCGGGCAAAATGTGGAGCTCAGCCTTGCCTGGGACACATGAGAGGCAGCAGTCTGCGGTGCAGCTGCCTGTCCTGGGAAGTGACAAAGCAGGAATTGGGCGTCTGTGCACTCCGTTCCCCCGCTCGCACCCTCTCTCAATGCTTCCCTGATGTTGCCTTGGCGATTTGGTTTCATTATTATTCATAAGAAAAATGCGCTGCCTCTGAGCGTCTGTCTCCAATCACAACTGCATCTGGCTTCAAGGCCACCCTGAGAGGCGAGGGGTTGTGCAGTGGGTGGGGACGGGTGAGGTGGCCTTGTGCCCAGGCTGTGCAGGAGGAAGAGTTCTCAAAGCCCCTGGCTGCTGAGCTGATGGGCCTCTGTGACACCACAGCCTGAGCACCGCCAGCCAGGTTCCATGTGGGATGACTGTGCCACTGAAGCAGACTTCACATTTTGGGGGGTTTCGTGAGAGTTCTTCTAATGATTCAGATCCAGGCTGAAACGGTGGGTTCAGATCTCTGTCTAAGCAAGACCTTCCTGTCAGAGGCAGACCCCGCCTGCCCTGCCCAATAGCTACGCCCTCTTCTTTGTTAATAGAAACACTCTGAATTACCCTGCGTGATTGTTTCCAAATACTCATGTCCCTCCGTGGGAAAGGATTATACCTCTCCACTCATGCACTTGAGCTTGGATGTAGACTTGTTCCAGCCAATGAAATGGGAGTCGAGTGCTGTGTGCCACTTCAGAGATGAGCCATTGTGATCCTGCAGGTGACCCGCTGCCTTCTCTTTTTCCTTATCCCGACATTGGGAGCATTCCAAATGGAGAAGTCCTGCCAGCCTTGGTTTCAGAACGAGATAGCCCCCCACAAATAGGTAACATGAGCGTAAACTGTAACTTTGTGTTTGTTGGTCACTGAGACTTGGGGACATGTCATTACCTTAGTGTCATCTTGCCTGCTCCCCATAATTGGCACTGGGCATGCCCAATGGCTGGCTTTGAAGTGGACAAAGAGGGAACGTGATCAGAGGTTGGCACTGCATGTTGTGTAGTGGTGAGAATGTAAGATTGTCACCGGCAATAACTTGGAAGGCAGATAATATCACTCATGGGTCTACAGATTCAAGCAAAAAACTATGGGAAAATAGAACGTTCATAGCAAGATTCAGTTGCTCTTGGGTATAGTGAGCAAAGTACAAGAAAGAAACCGAAAAAAAGGAAAAACTACTCTGTCTGCAGAGATTGGAAGGCAATAGAGAATGTCCAGAAATTCGGGGACTTGCATGATTAAAAGATGCAAGAGATAAAAGGTCACCCTGAGCTGGCCCTTCAAATGACAATAGCCTTTATAGTCAGCCTTGTGCCAAGGCCCACGTCAATGATGTGGCCAGAATGCCCTTTGTTAAAACATCTGAATTCACTAAGATAATTTGTAGTAAATATTTTCTTTTAGGCAGGATGGCCTGAGAGAAAGAGACTAAAGGGGTTGACTTCGGGTAGGATATACTGGGGGAGGTCCAGAGAGAGTGGAATGTCTCGTAAAACTCAGGGGTGGTTACTGGCATGTGGGACCAACTGGAATCAAATTAGTACAAATCTGATTAAACTTTGTGAGAGTGATTCTGATGAATGAACCACCAGCTTGGATGAAGGGAGACTGTGTAATTCAAGATTTAAAACAATCACTGAGCCCTATCCCTCCGTGGGCAGGAAACAAGCTGAAAGAACCCTAACCCTCAGTTCCCAAGGTCTAATGTTTCTTTCAGGTTTACACAAAGAGGAGAATGGGGAACAAAAGGAATCCCAGAGGATGGAGTCAATGGCCAAAAAAGAGCAACTGACTGAGAGCTCAGCTCCCAGGAAGCAAGATTAGGACCCTATCGAGGAAGACCTGTGCCCAGGGTGGGGGGCTCCACGCACATCTGCTCGGTGGGACTTCAGAATCCCCACGGACCGATAGCTGCTCTGAGTGTCCAGTTCCTTCCCTTTCTTAATGGGATTTTTATTGCAGTTAGCCTGTCCCTGCAGGTATTCACCAGTGTATATTGGATTTGATGGGGGTTGGAGAGTGAGAGATCATTTCCAAATAGAAAGAAGCTGCATCTGTGCCCCTTGAAAGGTACTAATAGGTACCAGACTCTCAGACGTTGAGCTGGACGGTGACCAGATGGGACTTTTGGATTGTCTCTTTTGAGGAGGAAACTTGGGTGTTCCGCCCACGGGGGAAGAAGGAAATATTTGTCAGCAAGAAGGAAAACTGTCAGATTGTGTTGTCATTCATGAAGCTCAGTTTCCCCTCTCTGGGGGAGGATTGTCCCCTTTCTTGCCCCACTGCTACCAGGACTGGCTGTGAGACTTGCCCCAGCTTATAAAATATAAATGGAGGTGATGCCTGTTACTTCTGGGTAGACGCTGGAGAGCCAGCTCGTGATTCATCCTATTCCCTCTCCTCTCAACCTTGAGATCAGCCATGTTCTAGTTAGAGATGTCCCGTGGTCCTGGGTGTCACCCATATAGATTGCACACATGAGTATGAAGTGCACCCTTTGTTGTTATAAGCCCTGGAATTATTTATTTATTACTACAGCTCATTCTGAAGGGTATCCTCCCAACATTAGTTTGGGTACCATTGTTCTCAGTCAGAGGTAGTCGGTCCGATTGGTCTACACCAGTCATGGTGATCCCGTTCTTCTGTGCCAGTGACCAGTCTAGAGTGGTCATGTCGCCTGGTTCTGGGCAACAAAGTCTGGGGTAAGAGTATCTGGGGACTTCAGAGAAAGATTTTCTTCTACAATAAAAAGAAAGAGCGAAATAAAGGAATCCCCCTTACCTTTACTGCACCATTTAGTCTCCCCGAGCTGCCATAACAAATACCACAGACTAGGCGGCTTAACCCACAGCCACCATTCTGGAGGCTGGAAGTCCAAGATGAAGGTGCCATCCGGGCAGCATTCTGGCGAGGCCTCTCTCCTCCACTGTAAACACTGCCTTTGAGCTGTGTCCTCACATGGCTTTTCCTCTGTGCAGAGAGAGACTGAGCTCTGGAGCTTCTTCCTCATCTCAGAGGGACCCCAGTTCTATCAGATCAGGGCCTCACCCTCAGGACCTCATTTAACCTTAATTATCTCCTCAAGGGCCCTATCTTAGGAGTCAAGGGTTAGGGTTAGAGAGATAGACAATTCAGTTAATAGCACACATTTCTTTCCTTTTTCCTTGAAATGCTGTCATTTGAAGTTGCAATGCATGGAACTTTTGTAACCATCAGGGTCCCCAAGACACTGAGTTTGGCCAAGTGCCAGAATGAAAAAGAAGGTCTTTGATAACATTATTGATCCCTCAAACCAACCTGAGACTACAAACTGCCATACCTCTTCTTATATGAAGTTGTTCAAATCTCTTTTAATCAGGTCCATTGGTTAATATTAACACAACAACTTTATGTAACAACTAACCCCCCCAAATCTCAGTGTCTACAGCAACAAAAACATTCACACGTGCATGGGTCTGCAGGTTGGCAGGCCGAGGCTTAGCTGGGCCAAGTCCTCTGCTTTAGGCTGAGTCAGCCAGGCTGGACTCCAGGCTGTGGGTAAGGTTTTAACATGGTGCCCTCATCCACCTCAGACTAAGAGCCACCCACCCTAGGCACAGTTCTACAGCAAAGCAAGTCAAGGGCCAAACTGGACCATTTGAAAAGGCTGGAAAAGTATACCTCACAATGAAGAGGGTACTGCAAAGTTCCATGACACGAGGTGTGGCTGTATAATCCTGTTGTACGGAAGGGAAGACTTGGAGCCAGTCATCCAGTGTAGCATTTGTTACCTGCAGAGGAGAGCATGGTGACTGTTTCAGTATCCCATGTACGACTGGTCAACGAAACACCATAGAACCAAAAGAGCACAGACCTTCTGTCTACACAGAGCTGGGTTCAAAGCCCAGCTCCATTCCTTTCTAACAACACGGCTCCGTCAATTGATTGAAGTTCTGTGAGCTTGGTTTTCTCAGCTATAAAACCAGTTTTACAACTTGAATGAGAAAACATAAAAAGGCAGCTTGTGGAGTCCCTGGCACATAGTAGGGACGCAGTAAATCTGTTTCTCTTCCGTTCTTTATGTCTGCAAGCGCTCAGAGCACAAGTTATAGAGAAATGCGACCAGACGGAGTAACTCCCGCCCCTTTCCTTTCATGTGGTATTTGGAAAACCTGACTTGTTTGGTGGGGGTTTGCCTGGCGGAACCGTTTGCAATCAGCAGTATCTGTAATTCTCTCTTGTTTTCCAGGTATGAATAGGGGGTCTGATGAGCATAAACTCTCTGGAATTAAAAAAAACAAAACAAAAAAGACTACTTAAATGCTACTATTTACTGAAACAAGCTACAGAAAAGGCTGCTATTCCCAACCCTCAATTAAAAATATAGATCACTTCCGATGCAAACTCACATGTTTATTTCCTGAAAAATCAATCACTCTTTTTTAAACAAAGGAGAAAGAAACTAGTGAGACTCTTCGTTGCTCCTTATAACGATGCTTTTTTGATTTCTCTAAATCTTTATCACAGCCTAGGTATAAATCTTTGCAAGCTATTACTGTAGCCATTATCAGAAGTGTGGACATAGTTATCCTGGTCACTTATGGACTTTATTTTGGGTGGCAGGTGGCCTGGCAGTGCCTGTTGCTCCAGAAGGGTTTGAAATGCCTGTCAGAAATCTCCGGGGAAAGATTTCTCTACTTGGGAAAGTCCACCTGCTCTGACCGCCCTGCTAGGCAGCCCCGCTCTCCCAGGCATTTGCTGTGCAGGAGCCTCAGTCCCCTTTAGGTGTACGTTTCCTGAAGTAGAAGGAGTCAGCCTTTGGCTAGAGGCCAGGATCAAGAAATTCTCACCTTGCTGAGGGGCACTGAAAAGAAATAACACTCCTTGCCAAAGATCTCTTCCTTTGGAGTCTTAGGGCAGGAGGGAATTTTAGAGAGCAGCTAGGAATAGAGTACAGAGGCCGTTTCTGGAAGTTTTGCTTTATAGCTGGTAAAGTCAACATAGATCCCCTTGAGATGTGATTTGCAGGCCCTGATCTCAGAGCAGGACAGGAAAGAGTGTGGGAGCAGGTGCAGCCTGGAGCTCCGCGTAGCTCCTCCCTGGGGCCGGAGGGTGGGCCGTCCTCAGGGGAGGGCCCTGAGCATTTCTGGGAGTCTCCCGTTCTATGGCTCATTGTCCGGTCTCTCTGGTTGGATTCCTTTTTACAGGTTGACTTCTCTGAGTGGCTCCTAATATTTCCTCATTCTAATATGCAGTAATAGAGGGGCTTACTTACTGTGTGCCAGGCCTTTTCTAGGTGACAGGATACAGACATAAGCAAGTCATATCTGACTCTCAGGGGGTGGGGGGACAGGAGATGAGGGACACCAGGAGGAGTGGACCATGCTGTGGGTACTCCAGAGAGGATGCCATGGATGTGGCCTGGACTGTGAATTCAGGAGGCATGGTACCAGGGATAGCTGCTTAGATATGGCAGCCTTTGAGCTGGTTTTTGAAGATAGGTGAGGACTCCATAGGTGGAGCTGGGGAAGGGTGGCATGGCCCAGAAACATAACACATTGCTGGAAAACATAACACTTGTTCAGAAAAGAGCAACTAGCTCAGGTTAGCAGGCCCACGGCATGACTAAAACAATGTTCTTGTTAAAACTGGGAAGGTAAGATGGCTCCAGAAGCTCAAAGGCCTTGGAATTCCAGCTGGAAACCTAGAGAGAGGGTATCTGAGCAGAGTGGAGGTAGCATATTCCAGCATCAGGTTACAGGGTGCATAACCAGTAGGAAGATCACTGTAGATCCTATATTTGCAAGAGCTCTTGGCTACCTGAACAAGAGTTGATGGCCATAGAAATAAAAAGAGGATGACTCGTAGAGACATTTCCAAGGTTAATTTCATAGAATGCGGCAATTGATTAAAGAAGGCAATGCCAGCCACACTAAGTTCTCCAGTCAGCTGACGGAAGGCACTAACCAGAAAAAGAGCTGTGCTTTTGATGGGGGGATAATGTGTTAGGTTTTAACACAATGTCTTATACATTGTAGGTGCTTGATAAACATCTGTTGAAAGAGTGGAAAGATAGATGAATTTGTGTTTTGAGTGTATGTATATGTAACTAATACGCAAAGAAAATATACAATGAATTCAGTCTTTTAAATAAGCAAAAGAATGCAAAGCACAAATAAACATATGACCTTTACTGACAAATAAAACAATTGGAAGGAAAATGCTGGCTAGGATGCGATGGAAATGCAATCATACCCACCACTGATGGGAATGTAAGTTGGAAGAGGTTTAAACATACATATTTTACACCCTCAGATGCGGTAGTCCACTTCTAGAAATTTCTAACTACAGAAAAATCTTTTGATGTAATAATAAATTTTTAACAGTCTAAATAGGATGCTGTTCAAGTGAGTTAAAGGATGTCTGTATCACAGAATTATGTAGCCTCTTAAGAAAAAGTCTGAAAAGG
>NW_003852511.1:3157478-3158448 GCF_000181295.1 Otolemur garnettii
TTTTTTTTTTTTCAGAGAGAGATAGAGAGGATGAGTTTAACTTTTGGAATTTAGGTCCTCAGGTGAGTTCGTAGGAACCTGTTTGAATTTGTTGAAGAGGCTTCTGTCTTTTCTGAAGGCGACACGGTGAGACCCTGGCTCCCTCTACTGGCCACGGAAGGCAGTGACCATCCAGTCCCAAACTACTAGAGAAACGCAGGGAAAGCTTCCTTAGGACAAAGGCTTCTGAGCTCAGAAATGGAAAAAGCTGAGAATTACGGAAATTCAGGGAAGAAAAACAATAAAGACTCTTTTTAAATATAGGGGAAACAATGCGGTGGAGCTTTGAGGACATAGTGAGACAGTTAGGGAGAGGCTGACCTTGTCCCTCTGTCCCTTGCGATCCCTCTCAGGATCATGATGGAGACAAATGCCGGGAACGGCTCATCCACGGAGTGCAGCAGGGTGAGTTGACGCAGGCGACCCTCCTGCGCTGCTCAGATCTGTCCCGTCTTGCCCGGCTGTCCTGGTAACTTCTCCTGTAATTAAAGCAATGTGAACACCCAGCTTCCTTGTTTTTCTCATGTAAATCATATATCAGAATTTATCTTCTGTTCTCTGTCTCCAAAAAGAATCTCAGACAACCACTCTGTTGTATTATATTTGGAAATTCTACCCAGCCTTTCGAAGAAGTTTATCATTCATATTCTCAATGCCTGGTTTGGGCCATAACTGTATCCGCCACGCTTTACGTTTCTAAGGGAAGCAAAGGAGGCTTAGGGACCTCCGAGGATCCCCGCGTTTATTCTCCCTGTCCAACCACACATTCCGTTGCCATAGTCATCAAAATAAGCACTTGGCCTTGGACCCAGGACATAAAAGAATTAGGTTGGAGCCAGTAAAGAGCTGGCCGTCCATCTGGACAGCTTTAAACCTTTTTTGTTTTTTCCTGCCTTTCCAGGAAATTTGTGTTGTGGGGAACACCCTGAAT
>NW_003852511.1:3158468-3163830 GCF_000181295.1 Otolemur garnettii
CAGTAAAGAGCTGGCCGTCCATCTGGACAGCTTTAAACCTTTTTTGTTTTTTCCTGCCTTTCCAGGAAATTTGTGTTGTGGGGAACACCCTGAATAACCACCTGCTAACATTTGTGGTCATTTTTAATTTATGAAAAATTTTAAGAAAAGAAGCCAGAAAAGGAAGGAACTAATAAATGTAAATATAACGTTGGAAGGCATAACTGTGATTTAAGATATTGAATTGTTTAATTATAGGCTGCTCTAAAATGAGGTCCGTCTTGTTCTCATGGGCTTTATTAATGGTTCATGGCCCTTGGTGACACGTAAGATATTTCACACCAAAGCACAAAGACTCAGATACAAGTGTTCTCATACCTTCCTGATGCCGGAGGCGGAGTGGGGAGACCCTGATTTGCAGAATTTGCCAATTCCACAGTGTCAATGCTCTCACCATGGCTGATTTTAAACCACCAATGTGATATCACTAAACGTGCCTTTTGGAAGAGACGCACAGTAATCTACGTGTCATTGTGAGTTGGCTGGAGTGCACCACTACACGCCATTAATAGCTTCCTGCCGTTCTTTGGAAGGTTATATCATAGTTATTTATTACTGGTGGAAATACACTGAGTCTTTGCTTACATTTGGAAAGGAAAACAAATTTGAAAAATATGCGCTTGAACTTCTATGAAAGGTTTCTTATTCCTGAGGGTCTTTTTTTTTTTTAAAGATTATTTATTTGGTCTTCTAAATGTGAATAAAGAAACTAAAACTACATTTTCAATATGACTGACTTATTTTTAATTATAAACTGACATTTATTTGAGGTTCCATTGTAATAGAACAGTTTGAGGGGAGAATTGCCAACTACCGTGTGATAGTTAAGGTGTTTGTGAATCACGATGCGTTTGGTTTTGCTGTTCTACTTGGACAGAACCATGAATCTTCCCTTGGGTTCATGTACACTTGACATTGGAAATAAGTCCTCGTTTGCTGAAAATAGAGATCCGATGGTTTTAATGTGTTTTTAAAAATTAGTTCCGAACAAGAGATTTAAAACCTAGGAAAATTTAAGGTTGAAATATGGAGGATTTTCTTCTCTGACGTTTTGGAAGTTGAGTAGAGGAATTTTTATTTGCAGGCACAAGAGGGCGCCAAAAGAGTATCTTTTCAGCAAGATTTCCTTCGTTTGGAAATGGACATTTTGAGACGTTCTGTGGATTTTGCCACCTGTTGATGGGTTTTGTTTGCTTGCTTGCTGTGGTGGTGCTTGTTTGTAAGAGACCTCTAAAGGGGAATAGGTACTGAGTTGATATAAAGACATGGTGGAAACACGTCGGATGGTCTGTAAAATGAATGGGTGGATATAAGGAGGTCTTCAGGCTCTGTCTGCCACGGTGGTTTCCTGTCCCCCCAAGGAGGTGCGTTCATCTCACCTGTCCTCCCCTACGGCTGCCTGGTGTCACGTAGGTTTCTGTCCCAGTAAGAAAATGTGTGAGAATCTCCTGGAGGGACCTGGATGTCCAAGGTTTCTCCCTGCCTTTTGGGAGACCTGGTGGCTCCCTTTCCGACTCTCGCCAGGACTTTCACTCATTGCTACCCCTGTCGCCTATATCTGCCCGTGCGCAGGCCTGGACTCCCAGTGCTTTCGGAAGTTGTAGTTTTAATTTACGCTGCTTTTTGTTTTCCTGTCCCTGTGTACATTTACATAGGGGGTGCTCCAGTGGCCCCCAAGTCTGGGCTGCCTTCCAGTCGCCCACCCAGAGCATTTCCCTGGCACCATTCCCGCCTGCATTTACCCTCTACCTGTCTTTCTGCCTTGTCTCCGGAGTAGAGTAAACCCAAGATTCACTCGCCAACCTCCACTTTACGTGTAACTTTTAATTTTTTAATTTTTTTATTAAATCATAGTTGTGCACATTAATACTATCATGGGGTACAGGGTGTTGTTTCCATATACAATTTGAAATATTCTCATCCGAATGGCCAACATAGCCTTCATGTCATTCTCATAGTTGTTGTGTTAAGACATTTATATTCCTCATTTAGAAAGATTCACATGTACCCTTATAGGATAGATCTTAGGCGTGATCCCAACAATCCCCCTCCTTTCACCTATCTTCCTCCCGCCCCTCCCCTCCCTTTCCCCTTTCCCTGTATTCTTGGGCTAAAATTGGGCTTTCCTATGATAGCTAACTATTAGTTTCATAGTAGGGCTGAGTACATTGGATACTTTTTCTTCCATTCTTGAGATACTTTGCTAAGAAGAATATTTTCCAGCTCCATCCATGTAAACATGAAGGAGGTAAAGTCTCCATCTTTCTTTATGGCTGCATAGTATTCCATGGTGTACATATGCCACAGTTTATTGATCCATTCATGGATTGATGGGCACTCGGGCTTCTTCCATGTCCCAGCAATTGTGAATTGGGCTGTAATGAATATTCTGGTACAAATATCTGTATTGTAGCGTGATTTTTGGTCTTCTTGATATATACCTAGCAGAGGAATTATAGGATCAAATGGCAGTGGTGTCCTGGTAGCTCACTGTGATTGTATAGTGGTTAGTACTCTGCATTGTGTAAACTTTTTATTCTGAAATAATTTCAGACTTAGAGAAAAGTTGCAAAAATAGTAAAAGAATTTGCATATACACGTGGATTCTCAAATGTTAACATTTTACTACATGTTCTTTGTTCTTTTCTCTCTTTTCGGAACCTGAGAACCAGTTGTAGGTAGACTCGTGATGCTCCTTCCCCACCCCGAATACCCCCGTGTGCATTTTCTAAAAGCAAGGACATTTTCTCACATAACCGTATGTTTATCAAAATCAGGGAACACTGATACAACACTATTACCTTCACTTTTATTTATTTAAAAAAATTTTAGAGGACATTTGTCTATGTTGCCCAGGCTGGCCTCAAACTCCTAGGGCCAAGCAATCCTCCCACATCAGCCTCAGACCTATTCAAATTTTACCAATTGCCCTGCGAGTGTCATTCATAGGGGAAAAAAGGGCCCAGGATCTAATCCAAGGTCACATACTGTATTAGTTGTCATGTCCCCAGTCTCTGCTGATCTGAGAGTTCCTCTGTGTTTGCTTTTCATGGCTTTGGCGTTTTTGAAGAGGCCATTTATTTTTGTAGAATGTCTCCTAATTTGGGTTTGACTATCGTGTCCTCATTGTCAGATTCAAGTTTTGCATTTTTGTCCCCCCCCCAAAAAAAAAAACTGACAGAAGCTATGGGGCCTTCCTAGTGTATCATCGGTGGAACAGAATGTCATTACCAGAGATGGTACATGGAGCACTTAGTCAAGGTGGTGTGCACGGGTTTCCCTATCATAAAGTTACTTTCTCAAACTTTGTAATTAACGTGATGGGACGATAAATGGCATCCTGTTTGTCCTCAGTCTTTCCTCCACTTTTGATGTCCTCTGCTGACTCACTCATGTCTCAAGTGAGTATGACTATGCTCTTTGCCAAATGGTGATTTTTCCAATTCCATTACTCCTTCTATACTTATTAAAGAGCTTTTTACTTTAAGGAAAGGCATTCCCTTCTTACTACATGGGCTTGTATAGCAGTAGAAAAGCTAGCTGTTTCTCTTGCCCTGCTCTCAATCAACACAATACTTCACTGCTGACTCCAGGTTTCTGATCATTCTATTCAATTCTGACACTGTCTGCTTGGAGGGAGAGTGATATCCCATGGGTTAAGGGAAGAACCCCACAAGACTGTCCGTATTGCAGACACCATTGTAAGTAGTGGGTTGTCTCCTGTGCTTCTGTCCAACCAGCTATAAATTGGGGGTTTCCAAAATCCCCTCTCAGGTTTGACTAATTTGCTAGGATGGTTTATAGAATCCTTTATTATTTAATAAAGGATATGATAAAGGAACAGATGAAATGGTACATAGAGAAAAGTCTGGAAGGGTCCTGAGCCCAGTAGCTTCTGTCCAGGGAAGCTGCAGTGTGCCACCTTTTGCAACCTGATATATTTTCCAACCCAGAAGCTCTCTGAACCCCACAGGCAGGGGGTTTTATTTAGGTTATATAACATACATGTGATTGATTATAAACTCAACCTCCAGCCCTGCTCCCCATCCCAGAGGATAAGGTGAGAGTTGGACGGACAGTTCAAGCGTCTAATCGTGTCTTGGTCTTTCTGGTGACCAGCCCCATCCAGGAGCCCACTAAGAGTGGGCTCTCCTGTGACCCAGGAAATTCCAAAGGAGGATTTAGGAGCCCTGCATCAGGAACTAGGGTCAAAGAGAACCAAATATGCAAACAAAAGATATGCTTGCTACTCCTCTGGCTCAGGAAATTAGAAGGGTTTTAGGAGCTCTGTGCCAGCGCCTGGGACAGACAGCAAATATATATATATATATATTTCTTATTACATCACAGAATCACAGGACTATAACCTGTTACTATCATTATTTATTTTTATGTTCTAACTGCCCTAAATTTAGCAAGTGGGTAGCGTGTTTTCTCCTTTTGACGTGTTCTCATCATTCTTTGAGCGATTATTTTCTTTCTACTGGAATAAGATGTTCCAGGCTTATCTTGTACTTTCTGAACCCCAGCCCTGAAATCAGCCCTTTCCACGGCTCATTCTGTGGAAGGTGGTCTTCAGAAGCAGAGATCTGGTGACTGCTGGCATTACCCCAATGTGTATTGTCTTTCTATTACCTATCCTTATTCTTGTCACCAAAACCAAAACACAGTTAAAGAAAGTTAATTTTTTGCCTTGATCTATATATGTAGCCCAAGCACTAGCATTTCTAGGTCCCTCAAAAAGTGGGGACTTGCTATCTTTTTTGTTGGGCTTACCCTTACCCATGACACAGGCATGACTCTCAGCTCTGAGTGCTACATTTCAATATTGACCTCAGCCAGCTCCGGTTAGAAAAGTTTCCTGCATGTTTCACCTCAATGCAATAGACGAGAAATCCCAGAAAACTGTAGAAAGAGTTCTCATCAACCTTGAAGCCCTCATAGACCTTGAAGCTCTCATCGACCTTGAAGCCCAGAGTTAACTTCAGTGTGCCAGGATAAAGAGCTCTCATCAACCTTGAAGCCCTCATAGACCTTGAAGCTCTCATCGACTTTGAAGCCCAGAGTTAACTTCAGTGTGCCAGGATAAAGAGTTCTCATTGACCTTGAAGCCCAGAGTTAAAGTCAGTGTGCCAGGACAAAGAGCTCTCATCGACCTTGAAGCCCAGAGTTAACTTCAGTGTGCCAGGATAAAGAGTTCTCATTGACCTTGAAGCCCAGAGTTAAAGTCAGTGTGCCAGGATAAAGAGCTCTCATCGACCTTGAAGCCCAGAGTTAACTTCAGTGTGCCAGGATAAAGAGCTCTCATCGACCTTGAAGCCCA
>NW_003852511.1:3163988-3169061 GCF_000181295.1 Otolemur garnettii
TCATCGACCTTGAAGCCCAGAGTTAACTTCAGTGTGCCAGGATAAAGAGCTCTCATTGACCTTGAAGCCTTCATAGACCTTGAAGCCCAGAGCTAAATTCAGTGTGCCAGGATAAAGAGCTCTCATTGACCTTGAAGCTCTCATCAACCTTGAAACCCAGAGTTAAATTCAGTGTGCCAGGATATGATAAAACACGGGTTATCCTGGAATTGCTGGCTAGTGTTTTTTTAATTAAAGAATATTTAGTATCTGAAATGATAAAATAATCATAATGCCAAGCTACCACTTCCAGTGTCATTATGCAAAAAGTGTAATAACTATAGGTGAATGACTGGATATCACTCTGATGCCCTGCTAACTTGATCTGTTGTCCTAATGCCTTTTGCCCCATGTTTCTGTTGACCTCTGGGAAGTGGAAGCAGACATGTGGTAGGAAGAGTTTGCCCTCTGATTTCCGTCTGCACCAACACACCACCCCCATCCCTACCTCTCTACCCAGTAGTGATCCTTTCAAATTCATGTGTCAGCAATCTGTGGCCAGAGGCCCAAATTTGACCCAAGGCCTGTTTTGTGTGACCAACAAGCTAAAAATAGGATTTAAAGTTTTAAAGGGTTACAAAAGAAGAAGAAGGAGGAGGAAGAGTGACAGGGACCAGATGGGACGTACAAAGCCTAAAATATTTACTCCCTGAAAATGTTCACCAATCCTGGCTGTTTGAGCCTCTTAGCAGGCAGGGGAGGTAAGCGGCAGCAGAACTCTTATTTCCATTTAAAATGAGGAATTGAAGCTCAGAGAGGTTAAATGTCGTGTGCAAGGTCACACACTTTGAGGAACTGGTGCTAGAACCAGCTCATCTGACTTCAAAAGTCCATTTAGTCTGTTAGTTCATATTCAATTAAGGTGATAAAAATGGAGCAGAGTTTGAGTGAATTGTCTAAATGACACCATATTAACTGTCTTTGAGCAGAGAGCCTCCCCAGTGAGCTGCTCACCACACCTCTTGAAGTTCCTGCTGAGACGAGGCACTTGTTAACACCCGCACACATCAACTTGCCATAAGGACTTGGGGCAAGGAGAGGGTTATAATGTGGACTGAGGGGAATAAACACCTGTGAAAAATAATGCATCCTACCGCACACACAAAACACCTGCTGCCTGGGTCTTTGGACGCTAACCTTGTACCCTTTCCTCAACCATATAGTACCTCCCAATTCATAGGGAAATTTTTTTTCGTTCAAAGTGTTGAAACCAAAGTCTGTTATTTGCCACAGTGTCGTGAAGACGTCAGGGATAAGTAAACAAGATTAACCATGAAAAAATCTGACTCATGGAAACCTGTAGCTACTTAGTTACAAAAGGGTTTAGAATAGTGTGATGGGTTCCAAGCTGGACAGACATGTCCCATCCCTAACAAGTAGCATCACAAAAGCTGCTGATGCGTGGAGGCGAGTCCTGGTCCTTTCTCTGACCTGTGCTGAGCTGAAGAGAAAATGAAGCTCTGTACTTATGATGTCTTCATCTATCAGTCATTGGGTAATCTCTCACGTACACCTCTGATAGAAGCCATTAATCATCTTCTTGGCTCTTTTATTACACGAGTAGGTATTGTATTCTTCCTTAGGTAGGAAGCTAGATATGAGCAGGATGGGTGATGGATATAGTTGGGCTATTTTGGATTGGTTTGGGTCAGGCTGACATGGGCTATTATGGGAATGAGGCTGATTAAGACCTTGCAGGTGAGTTGTTTTGAGAACAGAGTGAATTAAGACCATGAAAGACTTCTAAGAAGCAGCCGATACTCCTCAAAGTTGTGTATGAAACCGTGAACTGAGCTCTCCAGAGCCTTCAGTCACTAGGACGGGGCCCGGCTTGCGGTGCGGGTCATTAATAAACTTTTCCTTTCTTGCTAAAACTTGACTTGCTCTCTTCTATTATTTCAGCAATTACCTCAAGCCACCATGCCTCTCTAACACTCTGTTTTTGTTGAACTAGCCAGGATGAAGGGTGGGAAAATGAACAGAATAGTTAAAGGAACTAAAAGTAGTGAGAAGCTGAAAATGGCATAGTTACTTACTACATAATAAACACACTTTTATCAGGCAGCACCATGCACAATCAGTTTTCTTCTTTGTATGAACACCCATTTGTGGTCCCTAACAATTTAAAATTAACAATTTTTTTCTCCCTTAGTTTCCCCTGTAATCAGCAAGCTGCCCTTGTTAATTGTAGCCGCCTGAACTGGTGATGGTTTTGCCAAATAGGAGCCTCATGATGGATTCGTGGCATCTTCGGCTGTGCTCATGGGTGAATGGGGAGCCAGAGATGCGGGGTGCAGAGGGTTCATGCTCTGCCTCACAAACTCGGCAAACACTCCAATTCCATTTCTGCAGCAGGGGGCAGGGAGGGCCTCTAGAAGGGCCTCTGTTTCTGACAGATAAAACTGAGGCAAGGTGAAAGGCGTAATTGCTCTCAGCTTGCATTCTTGTCCCTACTGAGTGGAAGTTGGGGTTTCCCTTTCATATAGAATGAAGCTAAATTTGAGACATCTTCTCAAGTTAAAGTATTGGAAGTCAGTGCTGACTGTACTAGTTCATCTTCTCCTGGCAATAATAATAGCAGATTTGCTGGTCCTGTGCTGCAGTTCAGAAACTGTCTTTATGTCTGTGCATGAATTTGAAAGCTCTGAAAACCCCACTTCCTCTGAGCCTCTAGTGCACATGCTCTGTTCCCCTCTAATTGCCCGGCACAGCCAGGCATTCAAGTTCAAGGAGAAACAAAACTCTTTGTGCAGAAAGCAATCAGGTTAGGCAGAAGAGCTCACAACTGGCTTTATTTGCCTCATTTGCAGATAAGAGCCTGAAATTCAAGGTAATCCCTGGTCTTCTTCCCCTCAGCCAGAAAGGTGCAGTTGGACCTCCCCAGGGCTTGTGGGAACCATTCTGTTCCCTGCAGGCTACCTCACTACTAAGCACTTAAATCTGTTTGCATTTCTCTACTATCCTCACTTAAAATTCTGATCAACTTTGTTCGTAATCAAGGGTTATTTAAGCATTTGCTCAGACTAATCAATTCTGTCAAAAGCCTTAAAATGTTTTGTTCCTGTGTCTTAGTGTAATTTGCAAGCAATTTTCTGCTATTTGGTCTCTTTGGGTTCAAGTACAGGATGTTGTTTATTAAAAAAACTTAGAAGCTTCTATTTGGGGGTTTTAACCATTTTTCACAGCTCTTCAATAGAAAAAAATGCCCATGATTTTTTTTCCTGATTTTTGGTCTTATTTTCATCGATTATGAGGATGAAAACTTACTTTCTTAATGCATGGAAAGTGAAGACAGACCTGGAAACGTCAGGTGCTTAGTAAAGCTTAACAGTAATTAAAAGCATTAGTAATTAAAGTAGCTTAATATCAACTTTAACATTATCTTTACAGTGACGGGAATTTTGCAAGTTAGTTAAAAGCATTCATATGTTATAATGATACATCAGAGAATTTGGCTTATCACTAGGTATCCACTTTCTTCTTTTATAAATCTAGATACCTCATTCCATGCTCACTACAGATGAGAGGTACTTTTTAAATATATAGACAAATGGCTGTACCAATCTTTTGGTAGTGATTTTGGAAAATATGACGTAAAAAGTCTTCATGTTTGGGGCATTCTGTGGGCATTTTTTAAAGTCTATGGTAATACTCATAGCCCTGAGCATTGATTTCTAGTCCAGAGCATCATGCAGGGACATTTAATCCTCTTTAGCTGTGAAGAGGAATTAAGAAAATCAAACTGATAATGCGAGAGAAGAATCTGAAAACCTGTCTAGGGACCTGCAGTTCTGAGGACCAAAAGCCCTGGGGCGTAGCTTCTCCAGCTGTGGTTTAGGAGAGTCTGAAAGACCCAGGCTTCATTTATGGGCCTTGGTGATTGGAGTTAGCTCAGCACCAGCCGAGTCTCAGTGGTGTTGGGTCCGGTGAGACTGGCGTCCGGGGCACGCTGGGGGACGCAGCCATCTGGGAGGTTGAGTTCTGGTATCTGGTGACACCACCGGGAACAGAGGCAGAAGGAACATGGTGATGTAACAGAGGACATGGAGTTTCTCCCGAGGGTCTGCAGTGCTCATGTTAGCAACAACTTTGAACTCGACAGAATACCAGCTACCGTAGGTTCCAGCAAGGCTCGGGGGCAACAGGGGCAAATACAGGAGCGTAGGTGAGCGAGAAGCCACCTGTGGAACCCCAGCTGCCGGCCAACCCTGAGTGCTTTCTAGGTAAGCCAGGCCTGTTAGGTGGGACAGTAAAAGACGGCGTTTTGCCCAAAGCTCAGAATTCACAATTATTTATCAAGTGTTTTCTAACCAGTATTCCTGGTAGGCTTTGCCCACAGCTCGTATTTGTACACATTCGAAGGTAAGTAGAGAAAGTTTGGGGAGAAACTGTCAAGTCTGACTTTGTTCTTCCACTAACACAAGATCTTCCTCCAGACCAGTGATTTCCAACCTTTGCTATCTCACAGCACATTCAAACCTACAGTTAAACTTCCACGGCACACGTAAATTATGTTGATCATTAAAAAAAGAGTAAAAGGGCGGCACCTGTGGCTCAGTGAGTAGGGCGCAGGCCCCATATAACCAAGGGTGGTGGGTTCAAACGTGGCCCCAGCCAAACTGCAACAAAAAATAGACCGGCATTGCAGCAGGTGCCTGTAGTCACAGCTGATCAGGAGGCTGAGGCAAGAGAATCACCTAGGGCCAAGAGCTGGAGGTTGCTGTGAGCTGTGATGCCACAGCTCTCTACTGAAGGTGATGAAGTTAAAACTCTGTCTCTTTAAACAACAACCAAAAAAAAAACCAAATTTATTTATTGTGCTTTGAAATTCTGTCAAAAAATAATTTAAATCATGTTCTATAAAAAAATTTTTTTGTGGCATACCTAAGATCCTATCATGGCACACCAGTTGAAAGTTGCTCCTCTAGGGAGTAAATTATTATCATGGAGCACAATATGGAGGTGAGGAAGTGATGAAAACAAAGACAGAAAACAGAGGAGAGGGAGGATCCTAGAGAAGCTAAAGGAATCGTG
>NW_003852511.1:3171540-3182022 GCF_000181295.1 Otolemur garnettii
GGGTGTGTGCTCGTGTGGACTCACAGTTCTGGTGATGGAGACTGTGTGTGTCAGGGGGTGTGTGCTCATGTGGATTCAAAGTTCTGGGTATGGAGACTGTGTGTGTTGGGGGTGTGTGCTCGTGTGGACTCACAGTTCTGGTGATGGAGACTGTGTGTGTAGGGGGTGTGTGCTCATGTGGATTCACAGTTCTGGTGATGGAGACTGTGTGTATTGGGGAGGTGTGTGCTTGTGTGGACTCACAGTTCTGGTGATGGAGACTGTGTGTGTGTCAGGGGGTGTGTGCTCATGTGGATTCACAGTTCTGGTGATGGAGACTGTGTGTTGGGGGTGTGTGTTCATGAGGGCGCACGTGTGTACATCGATGCATTGCACTCACTTTTCTTATCTCACCTCTCCTTCGTTCATCAGTGACTCCCTGGTGATCTCTAAGGTGACAATGCCCCATGCCAGAGCCTGGGCATTGTGTTTTATAGCAAGTCAGTTCTACTGACATTTGAATAGGGGATATCTCAAAAAAGAATCTGCTGTGGGTCCCTTGGGTCACCATCCATCCTGCTTCATATCCTGCACCTGATGCCCAGGGATGAGAGCGGCATGGCCTCGTGGCTTATGGCCTCACATGAGGGCTGCTCTCCCACATCCTTTCTCTCTAGCACAGGTTATCCTGCTTTGTCAGTCAGATTGCCCAGGATGTGCTGTGATAGAGACTCTCCACCGCCAGCCACAATGTAAGCTGGTTTCTCACTTAAGTTCCATGTCCATTTTGAGTGGGTTTCAGCTCTGCTTCACATGCAGGACCCAAGATGCCAGAGCAGCCACCATTGCCTTTCAATGTTAAGAGCAATCAATTCACAGGCCATGCCTGAGTTCCTGTGCTGGGGAGTAGATTCTACCTCCTACCCCTGGAGGGCGCTCCAGGTTCATGACTGTGCCTGGTGTCAGTAGAATGAGGAGGCTTGACCCACCCCAGGTAGGGCCGGCTAAGGTCTGAGCAGCCATAATGTAGCACACTCCTCCCCCACTTCCTGGCTCCTGGTGGGTCAGTGATGGAAGTGACCACCGTGCCCCTAACCCCTTCTCTTGTCTTCTCAATCCACCTTCTAGAATGTCAGCCAAGTCTTTTCCTATGGGACATCATATTGCATTGGAGGGATTTTTCATCCTCTACCTTGTCCGTGTCCTGTGGTTAAGGTTATTCAGCAGGGCACTCCCAGCCAGCTCAGGTCCATCAGCTCCCTACCTCTCCACTGTCATCTGGCACCACAACCCTCAGACACCCCTTTGCTCTGCTTTGTTCTGCTGAGCTGGGGGCCGCGCAGTGTGCGATGGAGAACAGCCTCTGGAGTGCTGTGGCTCTGAAGTCAAACCCCCATGCCTCTGCTTGCCGGCTACATGGCCTGGGCAGAGAGCTCTGCCTCTCTGAAGCCGTGCAAGTCACCTGGTGAATAGGGGAACAGAATAAGATCGGGCTCATGAGTTGTCATAGTGTTAAGTGACTTACTGTAGCAGAATCTGTATGCCCATCCTTGCGTGGCTCAGTCGACGGGAGCTATTGTTTCTGCTGCTGGAACTGGTTTTATTATTACTGCTCCCTGAGGCGTCTCTCAGATCAATGCATCCCCAACCCAAACCTTTCCCTCTCCTATGAAGGCTTCTCCCTCCACCCCCACCAACCCCAACTCACCTCCACCTGTGAAAGTCCTACTAGTCTTTGTGTTTTAATTGAATGTTTCATTGAAATCATTATAAATTCACACGCGGTTGTAAGAGGCAGTGCAGAGAGACCCCATTACCCTGTATCCGGTTTCCCCTCTGGTCACTTCTTGCAAAACTGCAGTATGATGTCACCACCAGGATACTGACATTGATACAATCAACTGATCAACAAGTACTTTTACTAGTACTCATGTTTATGCGTGTGTATGTGTGTGTTAGGTTTATATAACTTTAGCATCCACATAAGTTCACGTGACCATCACCACAGTTAAGACACAGAGCAAGAGCAGGTCCATAACCACGGGCTCCCTCTGGCCCTTTCTGAAGTGCACTTGTCTCCTTCCTGGCACGTCACCCCCTTCCAATGCATTCTTCATTTCTATAATTTTGTCATTTCAAAACTGCTATATAAGTGGAATCATGTGGCATACAACCTTGCAGGGTTGGGTTTTTTCTCATAGCATAATTCCTTGGAGAACCATCCATGTTGTATCAATAATTTGTTCCTTTTCATTGCTACCTACTCATCTTTTGAGGTCCTCCATAATACCTGCTCAGATGCCCCCGACTGTGATTAATCACTGTCTGTGTTCACTTTCCAATCTTGAATAACTCTCTGCTTTTCAAAGCTATTTAATAACCAGGTTTGACATTTGCATAACTCTTCGGGGTTTACAAAGTGCTCTTGCATACATTATTTCAGCTCATTTCACGTAAATGTCTCTCATGTCATTGCACACATTTTGATGAAATAGCGATGTGCCCTCTCCGCTTCCATCCTGGGCATTGATGCCTCTCACACAGAGTGCTCCAGGTAACCTCTGCCTGTCTGTATAGAAAGCCGTATCTCCTGGGAATGACTCAAGCTGACTAAATAATGCTATCGTTTGGTGCAGTTGAGGGGGCAGGCGTTTCTGGCTCTAGGTAAAATAAAAATTGTAGAACAAGGCAATTTTTTTAAAAATTGAAGAGCATATCATAATAGGCTGATTTAAAAGCTTCCTCTGGGGGACGATAATTCACGTATTTCAGTGTGCAAGTATTACCGTAATAAAAGCTGAGTATCAAAAACCTGATGCCCTAGATGTTCTTTGAAGGGAATCAATCAAACACAGGTTCACCTCAGAAGAGATTTATAAGCGTGCTCCGTATTTAGCAGAAATCTGGAAAGAGTTCCCTGGGAGTGCACTGGAGGTGTCAAATACTGTGTGAGCATCAACTGTACATATATACAGGCACACGCGTGTGTTCACTCTCCAGGAGCCTAAGTGCATCAGCCATGCCTGGTGAGCACATGGCTCCCTGGCCAGTCACGTGCCTGAATCTTAGATGGTGGGTGAGGGAGGAGAATGAGGGTGGGGAAGGTCAGGGTGCAATTTTCTCAGTGTTGGCAAAAAACTGGAAATGAGCAATGGCAGCTGGGAAGAGAATTCAATGAGGGGTTTTTATATGAAGAGACAGACATAGATGCTCAGCTGGATTTTGAAAGCCTAGGGCCCCTCAGTGGGCTTGTGGCTCAGGGAGCACATTCTGAAGATAGTGTGCAAGGTGAAAATCTGGTATAGTCGAAGTTGCTGTTGAAACTTTCTGAAACTGTCCACAAAGCACAGTAAACAGACATCGTGCCTTGCAGTAATTCAACACAATGCGTGCTCCCGCAGCCCTAGAAGAGCTCGGGGGTTCTGCAGTTCCACACAGAATGAGGTGGCTGGTTCCCGTTGATGTTCATCAGGACCCCACTGATCGAGCCGAAGGACAAGCTACAGATGGGAGATCATATATAAACACATGTACCCCCACAGGACTCGTAGCCAGATACGCGTATATGAAGAATTTCTACAAATAAGATAAAGGCATACTGTTTATTTTCAAGTGACCTAAAAACATCAACAAGCCCTACCAAAGAGCGTGGCCAATACAGAGGAGGCGCCCAGTCTCAGGGAAGCACAGCGTGAGGCCACAAAGAGACACGTGCACCCCGCCAGAATGGGCACGCTTTGAAAGAATGCAGTAGAGCCCTAGACACCCAGGAATAAATCTAACAAAACATCCAGGAGACTCGTTTGTGAGAACTATGCAACATTGCTTAGACATGTTAGACAGGACTGACATCAGGGAATAATGTACCATGTTCATGGCCTGGAAGAGTCAGTATTAAGATGTTATTTCCCCAACTAAGTCAATAAAAGCTCAGTCAGAATCTTTTGGGTGCTTTTTATTTATTTATTTATTTATTAGAAATTGACATACAGGTTCTAAAATTTACACAGAAATGCAAAACTTGCAGAATAGCCCAGAGCTAATGTGAATAACTACACTACTAAAATTCTGAAAATTATGGACTTATACTAATTGAGAAGTGGTAGTAGTGGTGTTAGGATAGACAGGTAAGGGAAAGATGCACTGTTCATAAGCACACCCGCACCTGCAACCACCTGACCTTGGACAGAGGCACCAGCCGATGTGCTGTGGGAAGAGTGGTCTTCTTGGTAAAGGGCTGGAACAAGCTGTGTGGGGGGAAGTGAGCCTCAACCTGCACCTCACTGTCAATAAAAACAGTCTAAACATAAAAGCTAAAGCTGAAAAACCACTAGAAGAAAACTTCACTAGAAACCACTAGAAAAAAAAAATCTTTAGTATTTTAATGAAAGAGCACAAACAGGCTTGGCGCCCATAGCACAGTGGTTACAGCCCCCGCCACAAACACCCAGGCTGGTGGGTTGGAACCCAGCCCAGGCCAGCTAACAACAATGACAACTGCAACAACAACAAAAATAGCCGGGCACTGTGGTGGGCGTCTGTAGTGCCAGCTACTTGGGAGCTGAGGCAAGAGAATTGCTGAAGCCCAAGAGTTTGAGGTTGTTGTGAGCTGTGACGTCACAGCACTCTATCAAGGGTGACATAGTGAGACTGTCAAAAAAAAAAAGGACACAAACAGCACTAACGAGAAAAGAAAGGAGTTAGTGTCATCAAGTGTAATAACTTGAACACTCCATGAAGAAAGACAAGCTTCAAACTGGAAGAAAATATTTACAATGTGTACATCTGACAAAGGAATTATCTAGAACAGGTAAATAATTCCTTCAAATTAACAGTAAGAATTCAAAAACTTGACTTTAAACTGAACAAAAACCTCAAACAGGCACTTTATAAAATAAATTACCTAAACCATCAATTAGCATCTGAAAATTATTCAACATCACAGCTATTGGAGACAAGCTTATATAAATCACACTTCGTACCTCTACGCGCCTACACAGTAATTTAAAATTTTAAAAGACTCTCAATACCAAATGTGGGCAGGGATGTAGAGCAAATGAAACTCGTATACACGGTTGGTAGGTATAAATTGGTACACTTTGTAAAAAAATAAAAGTTTGATGGTATCATTGAAGGTGAATATTTTCATACCAAATGACCCAGAAATTCCATGCCAAAGTATAATCCCGTAGAAATTCAAGGACGTGCAGACCAACAAATACATATATGATGCATCACTCAAGGTAGCTGAAACATGGACACAACACAAATATTTAGTGACAATAAAATGGATGAGCAGCACCAGATGCAGTGGCTCACACCTGTAATCACAGCACTTTGGGAGGCTGATCCAGAAGGATCCCTGATTTCAGGAGGTTGGGACCAGCCTGGACAACACAGCAAGACCCTGTATCTACAAAACCAATGAAACATTAGCTGGGCATGGTGTTGCAACCTGTAGTCTCAGCTACTCCTGAGGCTGAGGTGGGAGGATTGCTTGAGCCTAGAGTTCAAGGTTGCAGTGGGCTCTTATCATACCACTACACTCCAGCCTAGGCAACAGGATGAGACCTTATCTCTAAAAAAAACTTTAAGATAAAAAACTTGTTTTAAACATTTTTTTAATTGAATGGATAAATGGTTGTAGAGTTTCGGGTAGGAGTATTACAGCATGAAAATGAATAATCTGCTGTTAGATGGAACCACATGGAAAAATCTCCCCAACAAAAACATACTACACAATTTCATGTTAAATTCAAAGAGAGACAAAGCGAATCAATGATGTTTGGAGTCAGGACATTGGTTTGCTTTGGGATGAAGGAGGGAATACTGAAGGAGGGGCATGAGAGGCTGCTGGGGCCCTGGTGACGTCCTGTTGGTGGCTGCACACACTGAGGACTTTTCATTGATCTGTGAGCATGGTTCACTGGGATAAGAAGTTGATGGAAATGTTGTGGCTATTATCTCTGTAAGGAATGTTTGAGACTGTAGAAAACATGGGAAATAGTTAAGTGAATATTTGCATGTCTATCTTTCTATTTCTCCACGGTAAGAAGTAGCTTGAGCCTGGAGCTGTTGTCTGAAGGTCAAAGGAAGGTGTAGCCTGGTGCACCTCCCCCTGCATAACTGGCACCAAGTTCGTCCGCCACCCTGTCCCCACTCCCCTCCCCTCGAACTGTCTCAGCTGCAGTGACTTCAAGTTTGACGTCCTCGTAAAGTATTTATGTACCCTGGTTGCTGAATAACTTCAGCCAAGGTCAGAAATAAACCAGAGAGGGAACTCAGGTTAAAGACTGATGCATGGCCTCATTCATCACCGGTCTAAGCTCGCAGTTGGAAAGAGAGAGAAAAAGATTCAACATCTCTCAGCACTGATGTTAGAGGGCAAATTGTGAGCAAACTAGAGTCTGCAGCAAATTCAACGACGCCGTTCACCTCTTGTCTTTCTCTTGACTGGAATGAGGAGTCTGCAGGAGAATGGGGTTTTTTTTTTAATAGCCCCAGAGACTAGAAAGCATTTGGCAGGTGGCTGTGTTCTTAGGAGCCAGGCACTTATTAGTCAGCCCGATTTAGAACAGATCACTGGTGCCTTTTTATAAAGAACTGTTGATGCTCTGCAAATAATAAGTAATAATAATAAGGTTCCCTTGTGAAAACAGTTTTTGTTTATTCTAGATTATGTGTAAACTGCGGGGAGTGGGGCGGACAGACCGTGTGTGTTGTTCTTTTCCCCAAGAGGCAGCTGAGACGGGAAACCTCACAAATATTGCCCACACACAGGAGTCAGAAGGAAAATAGTAGGAGATTTTGGAGCATCTAGCGAATGGATTTACTTCATCTGTCTCTTTCTCTCTCTCTCCGCTAAAATTTTTGCTTATCACAAAATCAACTCGTAGTCAATAGAGAAAATTTAAATAAGATAAACAGAAAGAAAAAACGTCCTTCCTGTTGCTCAGAGATAGCCACTGTTGATTTTATCAGGATTTCTTCATATATATATATATTTTTAAAGGTCTCTAAAGGTTTTGATTGCACATCCTATTTTTAGTTGCTTCATTCTGAAAAAATGCTTCGAACATTTTCTCACATCGTATCATATCTTGCCTTAACACCATTTGCAATGGGTGCCTAATAGGTTGCTAATTTAAATTGTCTCCTTTGTTACATATTTAGGTTGTTGAAAATATTTCATTGTTAGGTCAGACCACATTACATCGCCACTTTTTTAGGTTAGAAACAGTTGAATATTGGCACTTCATATAGCTCAGAGTATGCAATGCCCACCTCAAAAGCTACGATGAGGATGAAATGAAATTTCATTGTACCTGACCTCATGTAACGTTTCTGCTCCTCCCTCCTGGA
The DNA here is from genome assembly GCF_000181295.1 of Otolemur garnettii. NCBI lineage: Eukaryota > Metazoa > Chordata > Mammalia > Primates > Galagidae > Otolemur > Otolemur garnettii. The sequence goes on from NW_003852511.1 coordinate 3,178,882, forward strand.
AATCGGTGGATCCATGATCACCACCGGGAAAGAACGAGGATGGCCACTGTCCCAGATCCCACTCTGGGAGGCCTTGACGCCCAGGTCTTCACCTTTCTAGAGCAGTGGCTCCTGTTCACTTATAAGGCTGTGGTGAGGATTAAATGGTGAGCTTGCAAAGCATTTTTTAATTTTATGGTGTTGTGCCTATCATATAGTGAGCACCAATAAATGGGACCTCTTGCCTGTGGCTGCCGTTGACTTCGATTTAGGTAAAGGGTCCCGAGGGTAGACAGACTCAGGAAAATCACCTCTTTCTGTTCCTATAACAACCATACATGCTTCCCAAAGTGGCCGTTTCTTATAATGTGGTTTAGAAAGTTGATGGTCCCAAGAGTAAACTCTATTACTGTATTACTGACTGTAGTTACATGTGGTTTTGCCTTTCGTGAGACACTAGGAAAACTTTTTGAGAAATGTGTAATCTCTGCTATGTCTTCTGGGTCCTGGTTGTCCAGCCACGGAGGCTCAAATGAGCGACACACACTCTGGTTCTTCTCCTCCCTAAAGCAGTTCTAAATATTCCAAACAGACAAGCACATTCCACTTTAAAAAAAATTCCAAATAAAGGCCCTCTACAGTACTCTACGAAAATGTAAGATGTGTCACAGTTTTTGTGTCGGCCTTTTACATAACATTTCTCCTTTTCCTTGAGTAGGAAAAGAATTCTAGTGGGATACAAACCTTCAACATCCACTGGTCTTCTCGCCATTCTTTCTGGAAGCATGGGCTTCACACAAAAGTCCAGAAATGAGAGATGAGCACTCAGTAAGGCGTTCATAATAAAAATTCAGCCTTAGAAACAATTTGATGTGCTGGCCGACACTTCCCCCTTTCATATAGTCGTAATTCAGGTTCACAGCAAGTTCACGAACACCCTTGCTTTATCTAAAAAATAAGAACCTTGACGCTGGCTCTATCTCACAGACCTACTTTGAGACTTTGAAACTTTGCCCAAAAGATATTTGATTTCAGCCTCAAGTTGCCAAGGAGTCACCATTCCCCTGTTTTGACAAAACAGTTTACTACACAGTATAGCCATTATAGAATCTTTGATGATTGTACTTGGAAATTTCAAAAGGAAAAGAGTGGCAGGGTTGCAGCTATGTTAATAGACTAGATTAGATGTATCACGGGCATTTTCCACAGGCTGTCAGTTTAATGACAGTGCTACCCTGTGCTGTGACAAAGGCCAAGTTTCAGAGTGGTCACTGAGGACGGGCCGTGCAAAACCACAGTCAGCATCTTCTTGTTTGATATGCTAATGGTATCCTCCCTGGCATTTTTCTTGGATATTTATTACCATAAGGAGGTCTAGGGTAAATGAAAAAGAAGAATGTGAAATAATTAGGGAGTTTTATAAGCTGATATGTGCTGTCTTCCCTAAAGCCTTTGGCTCCTGCTTCACGGGGTGTATGTGGAGAGCAGGCCCTAGCTCCGGCCCTCACTGGCCCGCAGGATGAACAACTCAATTCAGCTCCGCACACTTTTTTTTTTATTAAGATTAATAAATCTTAATCTTTTTATTAATCTTTTATATAAAGATTGAACATATTTCATATATACTCTTGGTGAGTTTGGATATGTGCATACACCTGTGTGGGACATCACTGCAATCAAGGAGCTGGCCATACCCACCACTTCCACAACTTTTCTGGCGTTCTTTCCTGGACTTTGTTTTGTGGTGAGGACACTTGCCCTGAGATCCATCCATCCATCCTCTTCACATTGGCTCCACGTTGCCTTTTCAGGTCAATTCTAAACCCCTTCACAGAGGCTCCATGACCGGCTGCGCTGCCCAGGTCAGCCCATCTGGGAAGAACTTTGCATCTGGGGCCTCACCCAGGAAACCACTGCTAGGTCTTCTGTAATCCCCAGACCATTGCCAATGTTAATGAGCCTTTTACCCAAAATAGTCCTCCACCTCCCCCTTCGTGTCCTCAGCCTTGACTATTTCGTGTGGATCACACCTACCTCCTCATCCTGGCATCCGCTCCCTTCCCGGGAGCACCCGGAGTCCCTCGCACTCTGCTGTATCATGTCACTTAGTCCACTGTGCGTAATTATCTTCTGCCCTCGCTGGAGGTGAGCCAGGCCACAGTGAGGAGTGCCTCTGTCTCCTTCCCCACCGTGTCCCCTCCTGCCTGCTCAGAGCCTGGACCGTAGTCACCCCTCAGTAAATATTTATTAAACAAAAGGGAGATAATCAGAATTCTGAGCTCATGCTACTGGAAGGCAGAATCACGAGGTGGTTACAGTCTCGGACATGCCTCCAAGTGTCTGTAGGGGACTCAGGCAGACAGTCCTGACTCAGCACTTAGCAGTGCTGCTCACGCAGGGTTCGCTTCGGGCCTGAACTGCCTGTGGGGAGAGAATGACAAATAAAGCTTAAAAAATGAAGCTTGTTCGGTCAGGGGAGCTAGCCCGGGACTCTTGTCTGCACCGAGCTTGGCTTCCCGAGGCTCTGGGGAGGGGCTTTTCAGGAACAGGACAGGAGCTCACGCCCCCAGCACTGAGCAGCTGGGGGGACAGGGGCGGAGCTGCTGTTGTCTGTCACAGGACTGCTGAGGAGGGACGCTGAGGTGAGTGACAGCTCTGAAAAAGGGTGTTTGGGTGCAGAGGAAGCCTGATTCAATGGGGCATGGTGCCTGCTCCAAGAGAGGAGTCCCTTTTGCATTGATTAGAAATATTCACCACTCAAGAGCATGGAGTAGAAACCAGTTCGATCTTAGGACATGAGACAGGGTGATGTGTCTTTGACAAAACTTACACCAGCTTCCAAATGAAAGCACGAGGCCTCAGTGTGTGGGACCCTGTGGCTGGAAGCCGTATAAATGCTGTGTGGCCGATATATAAAGAGCGTGGCCCTGTTCCCATCGAGTGTGTCATCACGATATTCACCATGTTAGGGATTCAAGGTATCCGACCTCACCTTTGTCACATATGGCCTCTCATTCAAGAGTCAATGTTCTTTACATATTGGCCACACAGCAATTATATGACTGGTTGTCCATTTAAAGTGGACAACACAATGATTACTACAGTCAAGCAAATTAGCCATCACCTCCCGCAGTCACCTGTTTCTGTGGTAGGAGCACTTAA
>NW_003852511.1:3182392-3182794 GCF_000181295.1 Otolemur garnettii
AATCAGCATAGGGGTGCAGATATGGCTGCAAGTTGCTAATTTGGTTTCTTTTAGGGTTCACACCCAGAAGTGGGGTTTCTGGGTCAGACGATGGAAGGATCTCTTGTTTACAGAGGTCACAGGATGACTTTGTTGGCACCCTTGGGGCTTTGGGGACAGTTCAGCAGCTCAGTCAAAGGCATCCAAGTGAGCACCCAGAAAGGCGCCCCACCCTGCTCCTGGGTGGGGAGAGATGGGCCTCAGTGCCCCAGGGACAGAGATTCTGGAAAATGAGCCTGAGTGCAACAGTGAGATGGCACCAAGCTGTGGGAAGCCCCTGCCAGTGTGGGAACGAGCTTTCTGATAACAAAACGCCCCTCCCAATACTTTGCAGCCCCTCAGGACAGCTGCACGGGGAGCACA
>NW_003852511.1:3183588-3189073 GCF_000181295.1 Otolemur garnettii
TTTTTGAACAATCATAGTATCCTCCAGGCTAACAAAGAAAATGCTGAACAGCCCAGGCTGGGGACCACTTCCATCACAGCAGCCCTGAGGGTTTTCACTGTGTGCTGAGTAAGTTCTGATGTTTTTGCTACACTGTAGTGCTATGAGCATGAAAATAGTCTCTTCCAGTACTTTGAGGAAGAACCCCCCGCTTGGACAACATCCTAATCTCAAACTGCCCTGGGGTTTGGACCTAACTGGATCTCACTCTGGAGTAGTTTGAATTTAAGCAGTCAGCTGGCACAGTCCAGCTCTTCAGTATATCTGCTTGATCAGTTTCTAATACCCGGGTTCAGTTCTGAATCTTTTCTTCTCTCTCTGGTTTGCCCTCCTGCTGCTTTTCCTTAAGTTGAGACTGAATTCTGAGAGGCATACAGGTGGCCCTTTGTATCCATGGATTCAACCAACCATGCACTGAAAATATTTAGGAAAAAAGAATAAAAGGATGGCTGTGTCGTTACCAAACACGTACGGTATTTTTTTTTCTCGCCATTCTTCCCTAAACGATACCGCATAACAACTATTTGCAAAGTATTTACATTTTATTAGGTATGACAAGTAACCTTGAGTTGACTTACAGCACACAGCAGGATGTGCATAGGTGTATGCTGATGCCACGACATTTTATATAAGGGACTTGTGCATCCATGGATTTTGGTATCATAGAAGGTTCTGTAACCAAGCCCCAAGGGATACGGAGGGAGGATTGTGTTTGTGGTGACTGTCTCATCTTTCCCCTTTATCCCTTTACCATATCTACTGTCCCTTTTTGTCCGTAGTATCTTATGATAATTTGCTCATCAATTGCCTTTAGCCACACCTAGGAAAATCGTATCTCAGTTCTCTAATTATATCTCCAGATAGTCTCTCTTTTCACCTTTTAACTTTCAAATGTGTTTTATCCTATTGCTATAAATGAGAGTGTTACAGACCCCATGTAGTTGGTGTTGGATCTTTTAAAAAAAACTCTGTCTGGGGCGATGCCTGTGGCTCAAAGGAGTAGGGTGCCAGTCCTATATACCGGAGGTGGCGGGTTCAAACCCAGCCCCGGCCAAAAAAAAACTGAAAAAAGAAATCTGTCTGGTGATTTGTCTTTTTTATTAGTTAATCATTTAAGTTAATTGTATAATGAGAATTCTATAACTGGTTCCTGCAATTTTACTTCATGTTTTTCAGTTAATGTGTATTTTTTTCAGGTTCTTCTGATGGAATAATATAGCTGTCACTAAACATAGAGCTTCCTTTGATTTAAAATTAGCAAATCAACATCTCCCCTTTAACAAGGCAAGGATTTTAGCATGTCCTCACTTCCCTTTGGTCTCTCTCCTCCATCTCCATTCCCATGGTGTTACTGTTGTCTAAACTTTATGTTCTTAATTCTTGTGGGTGCACTTTGTCTTTTCCTTGATCCTGGACTTTTTCTTTCTGAGCTAAACCAAAGGTTACCAAAGTGCTTTCTCACCTCCCCAGGTTTCTTGCAGCATCAAGCTAGCTTTCCTTCTTATTGAAGAGTTTTTCCAAGAATGCTCCAATGTCTTAGTGTGGCAAAACTCCTGAGACCTTGTGTGCCTAATGAAAGTTTGGCCTCAGAGTCAAAAGACAATTTGGCTGGATATAAAATTTTAGATCCAAAGAACCTTAAAAATATTCCATTAACTTCTTACATCCAGTGCTGCTGTTGTGAATTCTGATGTCATTTCTCTCTAGCTTTTTCAGGAGTAATCTACCCTCTTTCTTTTTTCTTTTTCTTTTATTTATTTTTTGAGATAGAGTGTCACTTTGTCACCCTCAGTAGAGTGCCCTGGGATCTCAGGTTATAGCATCCTCAAACTCTTGGGCTCAAGTGATTCTCTTGCCTCAGCCTCCTGAGTAGCTGGAACTACAGGTGCCCACCACAACACCCGGGTATTTTTAGAGACAAGGTCTTGCTCTTGCTCAGGCTAGTCTCTAACTCTCAAGCTCAAGGAATCCACCCACCTTAGCCTCCAAAGTGCTAGGATTTCAGGCACAAGCCACCCTGTCCAGCCTAGGAGTAACCTACCCTCTTTCTAAAGAGACTTTAGAATGTTATTTTTGTCTTTAATGTTACTAATTTTTACTGATAAGGATTTATCCTTATCTCCCCTACTCGACACTTCAATTCTGAGAAATTGCACATTTTGCTCTTTCTGTTTCCCTTTTCTGTCCTGTTGGGATTTAAATATTGGTGCGTTTTCTTCTTCACATCTCTTAGCTTTTCTTTTGTATTTTCTGCATCAAATCTTCTGCTTACTCCATCTACTGTGTTTTTCATTTCATTGTATCCATATCTAATATTTGTACTTGGTTTTTTATTATTGTTTCGTATTGCTGTCTCATATTTACCTTCTTAAGTAGAGTGATTGTGCTTATTTTAAGGTTTTTCATCATTTTGATACTGGCACCTTGGATAGCATATGGCGTCCAGTTTATGTCTTTCATTTAGAGTGTGTGTATTCCTCATTTATGGAGTTATTTTGACCTGTACACTCACATTTCCTTGATATAATTTTTAATCTAATGATTATTTTGATAAAGGGCCTAAAGTTAGCTTCATCTAGAGAACTAAGGATTGTGTTGGGAAATACATTCTGAGGCCAATCTGGAGCTCTTGCATCATAGAATCACTCTTGGTCCCTACCACTCTTAAACTCTTAGGGTGGTAATTTTCAAACTTCCCTGTGAATCTGAATCACTGGGGAGCTTACTACAGTCCAGAGTTCTGGTTCCCCGGGTCTCTCCTGTGGTAGGTCTACTGTGGGTCTGGTAACCAGCGTCTCTAACAGGTCCCCCGTGATGCAGGTGAAGCTGGTGTGGGGACCACCCCTGGTAAGTGCTGCCTTAGGGAGCGCCACAGTGGGGGGAGCTAGCTTCTCTGAATTATAACGTGTCACTCCTAAGAAGGGGAAGGAAGAGGGAGTGATTGTCCAAGGGGGTGCCAATGAGGGCTCGCTGGTCTTCATCAGAGATTCACCCCAACAGAGTTTGGCAGTGCCAAGTTATCCCCCCCTCTGCCCCCGCTCTCTTCCATACACACAACTGTGGCTGGGCTCTGGCTGTGAACACACAGGTGGTAATAATCTGTCCAAGGCAAGGGCAGGGAGGGCTTTCCTCTGACCACCCTCACGCTCTCCAGCCACTTTCTCAATGCCCCCCCCACCCCCAGCTCAAAACAGGCTTTAGACCCTTTAGACTTCTCACTGGTTTGTTTTAGGTTGTGAATTCTTCACATTCATTCCTCCAGGGCTATTTCACAGGGAGGAAGCAACTGTCTGTGCTAGCTCACTGGCTGGAACTCTTGATGCTGTCATTAAGAAACCCTGCTTAACATTTTCTTCTTGAAGTGAAACTGGAGACAGAAAAGCACATCACATCTGGAGAGGCAGAGGGAGCCAGTCATGCTACATCCTGTGGGATGGGGACAGCGTTACCCGGTATATCAAGAAACATTGATGATTTATTCAGGAAAGAGACATTGTGAGATTTACATTTTAAGAAGATCACTCTGGCTGCTCTACTAAGAATAGATGGTAGTTTGACAGAAAAAAAAAAAGTAAAAAAAAATAAAGCAAGGAGATCAATTATGAGGTATCAAAAAGAGATAGAATGGTGATTGGACTAAGGTGATAGCAATGGAGGTAGGAAGGGTTGAATGGATTAAGGATCTATCTTGGAGATATACGTGGTAGGATTTGCTGAAGGACCAGATGTCAGGGTGGGGAGAGAAAAAAGAAATAGCTTGAGCAACCACATGGAGCCTGGTACTGTTTACTAAGGAAAAAACAGATGAGGACAAGAAGGGACTCGGGGCATGGGACAGCAGTGGTGAATGGTTCTGCCCAGTACATGTTATATTCAAGATGCTCAGTCATCCAGGTGGAGACGTCAGATCGGCCGCTGGCTGTCCTGGAGTGCAGAGGACCTCACTGGGGGGTGCGCATGTGGGATTTGTCAGCTCCTACACGGATGAACTCATGGAAAGGATTGTGTCAGTGGGAAGGGGGAGGGGCTGGAACCGGGTCCTGAAGAGTTTCCATCTCTGATAATGTCTGGGCTTTACTTTTCCCCAAGTCCAATCTGGACACTCACTCTTTCTCTACAGCATTGACAGTTTGTGTTGGTGTGAGTCCCTGAAGACTTGGCAATTGTTTAGAGCACGGTGAGGTGCCTGCTGAGTGTTTGGGGACATTCCAAGCACCCTCAGTACTGTCACTGTGACATCTGGGTGAGTGGCTTCAGCGCAGTAATGTGATCCCTGGGATACCCGAACAGCTATCCTCCACCCATCAACTCATTCCTGATGACGTCTCCAAGAGCCAGAAAGAGGCCCCCACATCCTGCGAACCCCAGCACACACATTCCCTATGCTCTTTCCTTCCCACCCTTCAGAAACTCCCGCAGGTCTATTTTCCTGTGATGATATTTTCAAAGGAATGGGTTGCCTCACATCATTGGTGAAATCCAGTGGAAGCAGGGGCTGAAGGACTGGATGTCAAGGTGGGGAGAGATAGAGGAAGACACGGCCACCCTTTTTTAATAAATACATATAATTTGTCATTTTCCTGTGGAGAGTCCTATGGAGAGAGACACACCTAAAAATGTAAATAAGGAGATACTTTGTATTTTGTTATTCAAAACAAAACAGCACAGCCCAGTCTCAAGCAGACCCTGGGAACCAAATGCCTTCTGTACTTTCTCCAGAAAGATTTCTACTGCTTTTCACTGCTCAAGTTACCAGCGACTCCCGTACATCCTGATCCCATGGACTTTGGCTCTAACCAGCAAGCGAAACAGCCCTCTGAGAATCTTGACTCAGCCAGACCTAACACTCCAAGTGACAAGTTCTGGGAAGCTAGGTTTATTTTCTACAGGTTCAGCTAACTGTCCACATTTACATTTTGCTCAAATGCAAGGGGTAATTATCTGCACTTCCTGAGGCAGAATATGTATGAGTGTAAACTCACTATAAATAAAACACCCGGTTTCCTTGGGCTTCTTGAGGACAAGCCTAATTTGGTGATCCACACTGTAGAGGAGGGGTGGTGTTGGTTTTAGGAATTTGGGTAGGAAGGCCTGGTGACTGCCTTTCTCTGGGTTTCTTCTTACCTTTGGCCAGAGCTATGCCATCCTCTGATAAATTTTGGTCAGGTCCTTGTGTCCACTCCTTGTCTACTTCTGTGCTAAGTGTATCTAGGTAATATCTGTGTGATCCTAAGATTTTTAGAAATGCTTATTCCCTTTCTTTTTCATCACTCCTTTCACCTCTCATGCCTCCACTCATTGGACAAGCTCATCAGAGGAGATTCCAGGTCTGCCAGGCATAGAGAGGATTCTGGGAAGTCTTTCCAAAGTGTCCATCTCCCTACATGAAAATAAAGCAACTAGATAACAGAGGCAGAAGGTCATGGACATTTACAACAACACTAAA
>NW_003852511.1:3189344-3189926 GCF_000181295.1 Otolemur garnettii
GGGGTTTCCTTCTGAGACGGGGCCCACACTGAAGGGAGACTGCTGGGAAGGGGTCAGAATGGAGCAGAATGGGGACAAACAGGGAGGCAGAAAAGAGAAATTTCAAACCACAGCTAGGCAAGGGAACAGAGCCTGGGGGTCCCAGAGCAAGCTGCCGTTAACAACAGAGCGGAAAACCCAGTGGATCTAGGAAGACGTTCCTGAACCCCGTCTCGCTCAAAAAGTTCAGAAAAACCAATTTCGCAATAAAATGCGCAACAGAAAAATATTAAAGTCAAATCCCAAGCAAAGTCATTATAAGAAAATAGGAGAATAAAGCCCAAGGAGCAGAATAAAAACCCTACACAATGAAAGCCTGATGGAAGGATGTCCCCGTGAAGTGGACACAGCCGTAGCCTAGCATTTAAAATAGTGGAAAAACATATAAGATAAGGAAAAAAAAAACAGAAATCAGAATTAGCAAAACTTATAAATGAGAAAATAATTAGAAATAAAAGAAAAAGTCATTTCAGAAATTAAGATTAAACTGAAAGAAACTCAAGAGCATATAAATGTGGCAATAATGCCTTAAGATAAATAGAA
>NW_003852511.1:3190344-3191515 GCF_000181295.1 Otolemur garnettii
TCAAAACAAATGCTGAAAATTATCATTCAACTGAACTTTCCAGAAATAAAGAAAAATTGAAGCTACATATTCAAAGAGCATACCACATATTAAGAATAATGATCCCCAAATGACCAAAACCAAGATGTTTTCTTATAAAGTTACTGAATGTTAAAGAAATAAAAAAACAAAAAACATCCTTTGAGCACTTAGGGAAAGAAATAAAGGCTGTATTAAAAAAAAAAAAAAAAGGAAGAAAAGAAAGAAAAGGGCTCAGGAACGTCTTCCTAGATCCAGGGTGGGGTGGCTCATGCCTGTAATCCTAGCACTCTGGGAGGTCGAGACAGGAGGAGATCACTTGGATTAAGGAGTTAGAGACCAGCCTAAGGAAGAGTGAGACCCTGTCTCTACTAAAAACAGAAAAATAGAAAAATTAACAGGGCATGGTGCTGGGCACCTGTAGTCCCAGCTACTCAGGAGGCTCAGCAGGAGAATCACTTGAGTCCACCCAGGAGTTTGAGGTTGCAGTAAGCTATGATGTCCTGACCACACTTTAGCAATAGGTTGAAACCTTGCCTCAAAAAAGAAAAAATAGATTATCAGTTTTTTTGACAACAGTGCAAGAAGAAAATAGAGCCACATATTTAAAGTATTGGAGTAAAGAAAGCATGATCCATTCAGAGGCTGTTGTGTCCGCAATGTAAGATAAGGCACATGAGTACTTATGATATATTGTATTTTAATTCTGCCATCCCTGGAGTCTTTGAAAACCCATGTTTAATGTGTAAGAAGGATCAGATGTAATAAGCAAAGTGTCTTACATTTGAATTGGAAGTGTCAAGAACTCAGAAGTACTTTACGTATGTAACCATCTGTCTATCTAACTACCAGCAAGTCTTAGTTCAGCTACCAGCCCAGTAGTAATGAGCATCTCTCACTCACTCACACAAACCAGATCTTCTTGGAGAAATAATTGATTCCAGGTCTGGGCAGGGAATGTGTAAGATGAGCCTGGGGTCTCCTATAATACGAGAGCAGGAGAGAGCTATCAGAGACCAGGAGGCTCCTGCTGTGGGACCAGAAGAAAATCAGGGAGAACAAGTTGCATGTTTGGCGTTCTCCTTCCCCAGAAGTCAAAGTAGTTATGATTAAAATGTTAGAAATCAGATCTTTGTCAGGACTCCTTACATGT
>NW_003852511.1:3192106-3194110 GCF_000181295.1 Otolemur garnettii
AGGGAGGGCATGAGGGGGGATCTCACCTAACGTGCACATTGTGAGGGTGTATAACACGCCCCGTGGGTGAGGGGCTCTTTTACAAATGGAACTTTACCCTGGAAGTGAGAACAATGTAACCTAAACATTTGTACCTCATATTAATATGAAATAAAAAATAAATTTAAAAAAAAGACAAAAAAGAAGAAAAAATTTGGTAATTTTTTAAACTTAATTTTTATTAAACCACAACTGTATACATTTATGGAGTACATACAATATGATGATTTGATGTACAACGTGGAATGCTTAAATCAAACTGATTAACATAACCATCACCTCACTTATTTGTGTGTGAAAACATTTATAATATACTCTTGGTTGTTCTGAAATGTACCCTTGCATTGTGCACGTTGGGTGAGAACCCACCAAATACCCTCCATCCGGTCACCCCTCTTTGTTTCTGGACTATATTTGTGTTTTATAATTCATATGAATGTAAGTGATTATATATTGGTTTCATAATAGTATTGAGTACAATGGATACTTGTTTTCCATTCCTGAGATACTTTACTAAGAATAATATGTTCCAGCTCCATCCAGGTAAACGTAAATAATGTAGAGTCCCCATCTTTTTAATGGCTGCATAGCGTTCCATGCTATACATATACCACAATTTGTTAATACATTCGTGGGTTGATGGACATTCAGACTGCTTCCATGACTTGGCAATTATGACTTGGACTGCAGTAAACATTCTGGTGCAAATGTCTTTGTTGTAAAATCATTTTTATTCATCTGGGTAGATATATAGTAATGGAATTGGAGAATCAAATAGTAAGTCAACTTTTAGCTCCTTGAGCTCCATACTTCTTTCCAAAAAGACTGCATTACTTTGCAATCCTACCAGCAGTGTAGAAGTGTTCTCTCCTCTCCACATACACTCCAATATCTGCAGTATTGAGATTTTGTGATGTGGGCTAATCTTATTGGAGTTGGGTGATAGCTCAAAGTAGTTTTGATTTGCATTTCTCTGATGATTAAAGATGATGAGCATTTTTTTCATGTGATTGTTGGCCATTTGCCTGTCATCTTCAGAGAAGTTTCTGTTCAAGTCTCTTGCCCACAGAGAAAAGGGGTTGTTTGTTCATTTCTTACTGATTAATTTGAGTTCTCTGTAGATTCTAGTTATCAGACCTTTATAGGTATCATAACTGGCAAAAATTCCCTCTCATTCTGAAGGCTGTCTGTGTACTTTACTTGCAGTGAGTACCCTTAGCTGTGCAGAAGCTTTTTAGCTTGATCAGATTCCAGTAATATATTTTTGGTGTTGCTTCAAGGGTGAGAGAGGTCCTCCACATAAAATATTATCTCAGGCCAATACTTCAAGGGTTTTCCCTGCACTCTCTTCTAGTATTTTTATACTTTCATGTCCTAAGTTTAAACTTTTATAGTGAGAATCAATTTTTGTTAGTGATGAAAGGTGAGGGTCCAGTTTCAGTCTTCTACAGGTTGCTAGCCACTTCTCCCAGCACTGTTTGTGAAGTAGGGAATCTTTCCCCCAGTGAATGTTTTTGATAGGCTTATCAAAGATCAAGTGATGATATGTGGCTGGGTTCATCTCTAGGTTCTCTATTCTGTTCCATATATCTACATCTATTTTTGTGCCAGTACCATGTTATTTTGATCACTATAGATTTGTCGTATAACCTAAAGTCTGGGAACATGATGTCTCCTAATTTGCTTTTATTTCTAAGTAATGTATTGGCTATTTGAGTTTTTCTTCTGATTCCATATAAAACAAAGTGCTATTTTTTCAGGTTCTTTCATTTATGACATTGGTGCTTTGATAGGGATTTTGTTAAATCTGTAGATTGCTTTGGGTAGTATCGACATTTTAACAATGTTGATTCTTCCCAGCTATGAGCATGGTATGTTTTTCCACTTGTTAACATCTTTAGCTATTTCTTTTCTCAGGGTTTCATAATTCTCATTATAGAAATCTTTCACATTTTTTGTTAGATA
>NW_003852511.1:3195299-3199365 GCF_000181295.1 Otolemur garnettii
TTCTTTTTCTATGTTTTAGAAAAGGTTATGTATTATAGGTACTGGTTCCTCTTTAAAGGTTTGGTAGAATTCTGATGTGAAGCCATCTGGTCCCAGACATTCCTTTTTGGGGAGATTTTGTATAGTTGATGCTATTTTGGTGCTTAATATATAGGTCTATTCAAAATTTCTAACTCTTTCTAGTTGAGTCAAAGAAGGTGGCATGCTTCCAGATATTGGTCCATTTTCTCCAGATTTTCATATTTATGAGAATAGAGCTTTTTTGTAGCAATCACTGAGGATTCTTTGAATTTCAGTGGCATCTGTAGTTATTTCTCCTTTATCATTTGTGATTGACATTATTAGAGATTATACTTTTCTGTTTCTGGGTATGCTAGCCAAAGGTTTATCATTCTTATTAATATTTTCAAAGAACCAACTTTTTGTTTCATTGATCTTCGAAAGGATTTTTTTTGTTTTCAATTTCATTTAATTCTGCCCTAATTTTGGTTATTTCTTTCCTGCTGCTGGGTTTAGGGTTGGATTATTTTTCCTTTTCCTGTTACTTGAGATGACCCATTAGGTTGTTGACTTTCTCTTTCTGTTTTCTTGATAAAGGCTTTTAATGCTATAAATTTCCCTTTGCAGTATCCCACAGATTTTGATAATTTGTGTCTTCATTATCATTTTGTTCCAAAAAATTGATGATTTCCTTCTTCATTTTGTCTTTGACCCAGCTATCATTCAGCCTAAGTTTATTTAGTTTCCATGACTTTGTTTGGGTATGAATATTCCTGTTCGCGTTGAGTTCAATTTTTATTCCATGGTCATCTAAGAAGATACAAGGAATAATTTCTATTCCTTTAAATTTGCTGAGGTTAGACTTGTGTCCTAAGATATCAATTTTGGAGGATGATGGGCTGATGAGAAGAATATGTATTCAGTTTTATAAGGATGAAATTTTCTGTAGATGCCTGTTAAGTCCATTTTTTCTAGGTTCAAGTTTAAGTCCATTATTTATTTGTTTAGTTTCTTTTAGAGGATTTATTCAGAATGCACAAAGGGGTGTTAAAATCTCCAACTATTATAGTGCAGGGACATATCAAATCGTTGCTATCTGTTAGGGTTTGCTTTATACAGCAGTTCTCAACCTGTGGGTCATGATACCTTTGGGGGTCGAACAACCCTTTCACAGGGGTTACCTAAATACATCCCGCATATCAGATATTTACATTACGATTCATAACAGTAGCAAAATTATAGTTACGAAGTAGCAACAAAAATAATTTTATGGTTGGAGGTCACCACAACATGAGGAACTACTATATTAAAGGTTGTGGCATTAGGAAGGTTGAGAACCACTGGCTTTATAAATTCAGATAGGGAGCATAAATGTTAATTATTGAAATCTCTTCATATTGAATGTTTCCCTTGACAAATATGTAGTGTCCATCCTTGTCTTTCCTTATCTTTGTTAGTTTAAATCCTACTGTATCTACAATTAAAATTGTAGGCCCTGCTTTTTTCTGATTTCCATTTGCCTGTATTATAGATATCCATCCCTTCACCCTGAATCTTTTTTTGTTCTTTGTTAAAGATGAGTCTCCTATAGGCAACAGGTGCCTGGCCTGAGTTTTGGTATCCAGTCAGCTGACCTGTGCCTCTTTTGAGGACAATTTAAGCCACTCACATTAATTGAGAGAATTTATAGTTATGGCAGTGTTTTGGCCATCATGTTTTCAACAGTCCAGTGCATATTTTTAATTCTTTCACCATTGTGGAAGTTTTGTTCGATAAATTCTGGGTGATTTAGACCATTGTGCTAGTCATTATGGAAAATGGGTCTGAGTATTTCCTGGAGAGCTCGTTTAGTTATGGCAAATTCCCTCAACATGTGTATGTCGGTAAAGTATTTGATTTCTCTATCACAAATGAAATTCAGGTTAGCCAGATACAGGATCCTGGGTTGAAAGTTGTTTTGTTTTAGAAGGTTGAAGGTTGATGACCCTTTTCTTCTGGCTTGAAAAGTTTCAGCTGAAAGACCTGCAGCCATTCTAATTTCTCCCTTTGTAGGTAATGCTTTTCTTACATTTAGCTGCTTGCAGGATTTTCTCCTTCATATAAACTTTGGCATATACACATATTATAATGTGTCTAGGAGATGCTTTATTTGGATTGAGTCTTGCTGGGGTTCTGAAACTATCTATTATCTGAATTTCTGAATCTCTTTTAATGCTTGAGAAATTCTCTTCCATAATATCTTGGAGTAGGGCATCTATGCCTTTAGGACCATCCTCTTCTCCTTCATTAATTCCTATAAATCAGATATTTGAACTTTTGGAATGGTCTCACAACTTTCTCAGTGAATGTTCTGTTCTTGTTTTTCATTTCTCTGCTTTTTTTAATGCTTGGGATCATTCAAAAGCCTTGTCTTCAATTTCAGAGATCCTTTCTTCTGCCTCCTCTATTCCTCATTACTAAAGGATTCTACTGTGTTTTGAGGCTCCTCGAATAACTTTTTTACTTCTTTGCACTCTGCTATATCTTTTCTCATTATGTGCATATCCTTGGCAACTTTGTCATTGAATTTATTAATTTCTTGAGACAACTTTTGAACTATTCTTTTTTTTATAATTACAGGGAAAAACTTCATTTTTATATATTTGTTATTAAATCATAACTGTGTACATTAATGCATTTATGGGGTACAATGTGCTGATTTGATATACAATGTGGAAATCTTACATAAACTTGTTAACATAACCATCACCTCACTTATTTGTTGTGATAAGACATTTATACTCTACTCTTAATACTTTTAAAATGTATCATTGCATTATGCACATTAGGTGAGGTCCCACCAAATACCAATGTGGGAAGCTTACATAAACTTGTTAACATAACCATCACCTCACTTACTTATTTGTTGTGGTAAGATTCTACTCTTAATACTTTTAAAATGTATCATTGCATTATGCACATTAGTTGAGGTCCCACCAAATACCTTCCCTCCTCCAGGCTTCCTTCCTCACCTCCCCTGTCCCTCCTCTTCCCTCCAACAAGACTATAGTTTTGTTTTATCATTGGTATGAATGCATAAGTTATTATTTATTGATTTCATAAAGGGCTGATTGCTTTTTCTTCCATTCTTGAGATACTTTACTAAGAATAATATGTTCTAGCTCCATCCAGGTAAACATAAAAGATGTAACGTCTCCATCATTTTTATGGCTGCATAGTATTCCATGTTATACATATACCAAAATTTGTTAATACATTCATGGGTCAGCACTTGGACTGCTTCTGTGACTTGGCAATTATTAATTGGGCTGAAATAAACATTCTGGTGCAAATGTCTTTGTTATAAAATGATTTTTGATCAGCTGGGTATACCTACTAGAAGAATTGCAGGATCAAATGGTAGGTCTACTTTTAGTTCCTTGAGAATTATCCATACTTCTTTCCAAAAAGGCTGTATTACATTGCAATCCCACCAGCAGTGTAGAATTGTTCCCTTCTCTCCACATCCATGCCAACATCTGAACTTTTGGAATTTTGTGATTTTGGCTAATCTTACTGGACTTAGATGATATCTCAGAGTGGTTTTGATTTGCATTTCTCTGATGATTAAAGATGATGAGCATTTTTTTGTTTGTTTGTAGGCCGTGCACCTATCTTCTTCAGAGAAGTTTCTGTTCAAGTCTCTTGCCCACAAAGAAATGGGTTTATTTGTTGATCTACTCTTTGGATTTCTATTTCCACCATTTCTTCCATCCTATTCATCTTATTTGCCATCCGTATTCTGAATTCTATTTTTGACAATTTATCCATTTGTCTATGAATGGCCTCTTCTGTTGTATCTCCTTTGTCATGCCTTGGGGGAGTTGATTTACTCTGATTATTCATGTTGCCATAGTTCTTCTGCTGTTTTCATCCCATGAGTATTTTCCTCAGTTTGGCAAATAAAACTGGTAGCATGAGATTGGATTCACTGCCTCTGGAAGTGGAGATAACAAGCCCTTTACCAATTAGCTGGGGCTGGTGATTGTGGCTTTTCCCTTACAGCTTTACAAAGGTCCCTTTCAGA
>NW_003852511.1:3199477-3205047 GCF_000181295.1 Otolemur garnettii
CTAATGAGTCACAGTATTAGGCTGAAATCTCAGCTGGGGAGAGATACAAGCAACTGTGGTGCCCCACCCCTCACCAGTAACAGCTGGAGGAGGAGAATCAGTCTCTCCCACTACAAATCCACCCCTGATCAACCACAGAGGGTCTGCAGGTAGACAGCCCAGGTCGAGAGTTCTAATCAGATTGTCTGGGAAATACAATCACTGCTCAACAGAAAGAGTTCAAAGGGTCTCCAGTGGCCCATTAGTAGAAATCCACAGGCAGTTCTACCCCACAAATCTAAAAGGATGGATCATAGACTCCTCCAGTGAGCCACCAAGTCAGAAAAGATTGCCCACTGTCCACTGTTGTGGTATGTGTCTCTCTCCCACTCATCTCTCTCTTCCTGTGTCACTCTGCTTCCACTCAAGTCACCATTTCCATGCTGCTGTCCAGTGGCCTACACAATGCCCAGGCCTCCCAGGGAATTGACAAACACTTTGGACTCTGCAGGGGGCAGACCTTCAGACTGCCAGGCAAAGGGGGAAGAGTGGACTGGGAGTTCAGAATTGTGGGGAAAACATTTGCTCAATTTTATGCCAGGCAGGATGATACATAGGCTCACAAGTGGGACCTCCCTGGAGGAGACCCAATGTTTAGAGGCTCTTTCCTGTGGGGTATGAGAGGTCTTTTGCTCTCTGCTCACTTGCAGAGAGCCCACAGCAAGCCTCCCACTTCGGGGAGGGGTCTTTGTCCTCTTGGCAATGAGCTTTGTACCTGGAATTTGTTTTCTTGGATCCTCTTTCTTGGAATCGCAGCTTGCCTCAGCAGAGATGGTGTGCACTTGTCTATCTTCTTTCTTAGCTCAGCTCTTCACTTTGGCTTCACTGACTCCACTTCTGTCCAGTGTCTCTCCCTCTGGACAGAAGCCTCACTGATGAAAGCTGCCTCTAGTTGACCATCTTCTTTCCTCCATCAAAAAAAGAATATTTTTGATTCCTACTTGGTTGTACCCACAGATGAACCCAGGGCTATGGAGGGCAATTATATGTATCAGAAGAATTGGTTTCTCTGTTTTTGTTTTGTTGTTTTATTTTATTTTAATAAACCTTTATTTGAGGGAGAGATATTACTTTGGAGTAGATTGTCTAATAAGCCTTCTGGTAAGACTTACTTCTTGCCTCCTTCTTTTAAAGCAGAGGTGTCAAACCTTTGGCTTTTCTGGGTCACATTGGAAGAAGAGTCATCTTGGGCCATGCATTAAATACACAAACACTAATGAAAGTTTATGAGGAAAAAAAAGAGTCCACACATAATTTTCTTGATATCCACCACCACAGATAAGCAAAAAGCTCTCACATAATAATCCTAATTATATAGCAGCCCATTCAGAGAGTCTTTTAAAGTCATCAGACAGGTTCCAAGTTTGCAGTCACTAATATAGAAAATGTGCACAGCTAATAAAACTTCTTTGTGCTTATATATATATATATATATTTTTTTTTTAATTATAAAAGTAAAAGAAAAGTGGACAACATAAAACTGGTGGAATTGTTCTTTTAATTTCAGATTACCATGAGGGACCATGTAACTAGGTTACCTTGTTTGGATTTGTAAGGTAAAGTCCGAGTTGTAGTTGTGTCCTTCACCCCGGATGTGTGCCAAATACCTGTGCGTTGTACTTGTGGGTTGACAACTCACCAAACTTCATGCTCCCCTATCTCTTTCTTTAATTTAATTGTGTTTTTCTTTCATGTGAGGCTGCTGTTGTTAATACTAGTTTTGACTTAGTATTGAGTATGTGGGATATTTGTTTTTCCATTGTTGTGACATTTTATTTAGAAGAATCCTTTCAAATCCTTCCAATTGTTACAAAAGATACAAAATCTCCATCTTTACAGCTGAAGAATATTCCATGGTACATAAATATAAACCAAAGTTTATTAATTCATTCATGTGTTGAATGGGTTGGGTTTTTCCGCATCTTTGATTGTAAATTATGAATTGAGCTACTATAAACATTTGAATGCAAATGTTCTCTAGGTAAAATGAATTTTGTTCTTTTGGGAAGAATCCTAGCAATGCGATTTTATATGAAAAGTTAGGTCAAATAATAGGTCTACTTTTAGTTCTTTGAGGAATCTCCACACTTCTTTCCGTAGAGGCTATACTAGTTTGTAGTCCCACCAACAGTGCATGAGTGTCCCCGTCTTTCTGCAGCCAGGCCAGCATCTGCTGTTTTGGACCCTTGTGATGTGGACCATTCTCACTGGGATTAGGTGATATCGCAAAGTAATTTTGATTTGCATTTCTCTGATAATTAGGGATAATAAGTATTTTTTCCACTTTTTTTTTTTTTTGGCCATTTATCTGTCCTCATGAGAAAGAATTCTGTTCTTGTGTCTTGCCCTGTTTTTATTGTTTACTCTTTTCTTGTTGATTTGCTTGTTGTGTTCTTTATATTCTGGTTTTTAGCCCTTTGTCATATTAGTAGCATGCAATTATCTTCTCCCACTCTGAAGATTGTGGCTTTGCTTTGTTGATTGTGTCCTTAGCTGTGCAGAAACGTTTTAACTTGATCAGGTCCCATTTATTTATTTTTGTTGTTATTGCAGTTGCCACTGGTGTCTTCTTTAAAAAATTCTTTTCCTAGGCTGGTAAGATCCAGAGTTTTTTCCACATGCTCTTCTACAGTTTTTACAGTTTCATGTCTTAATTTCTTCTCAGTTTTTTGGCTCAGATCCAGTATAGTTTTATGTCATAGATTTAAATCTTTATTCATTGTGAGTTAATATTTTTAAGTGGTGAGAGATGTAGGCACAGTTTTAGCCTCTTAGATGTGGCTAACCAGTTCTTCCAGCACCATCTATTGAATAGGGATTCTCTTCCCCAGGGTGTATTCTTTTGTTTGCTTTATTGAAGATCAGATGACAACATGAGGCTTGTTTCATCTCTAGGTTCTTATTTCTATTACATAGCTTGATAGTCTCTATTTTTATGCCAATACCATGCTGTTTTAATCACTGTAGACTTGTGATATAACCTGTAGCATGGAAACATGATGTTGCCAGCTCTGCTATTATTTCATAGAAATTGCATTGGCTATTCAGGGTTGTTTTTTTTTTCCTGGTTCCATATGAAAAGCAGAACTATGTTTTAAAGATCTTTAAGGAATGACATTAGTATTATAATGAGAATTACATTAAATCTGTAGATTGCCTTGGGGAGCATAGACATTTTAACAATATTGATTCTTCCCAGCCATGAGCATGGTATGTTCTATTTGTTAACATCTCTGCTGTTTCTTTTCTCAGGGTTTCATAGTTCTCTCTGTAGAGATCCTCCACATCCTTTGTTAAGTATGTTTCAAGGTATTTTTACTTTCTTTGATGCTACTGTGAAGGGTATTATATTTTGATTTGATTCTCAGCTTGCCTGTTGTTGGCATTTATGAAGGCTACTGATTTGTAAACATTGATTTTTTATCCTGAGACATTACCATGTCACTCATTAATCACTTCCAGACATCTTGTGGTTGAGTCCTTGGGAATTTGTTTAAGTATAAGATCATCAGTAAAGAGTGATAGTTTGACCTTTTCTTTTGCCGTTTGGATACCCTTGATATTCTTCTCTTGTCTGATTACTTTGGCTAGGATTCCAGCACTAAGTGAATAGTAGTGGTGACAGTAGGTTTCCTCTTGTATTTCTAGTTCTATGTGGAAATGATTTCTGTTTTTCTCCATTTAATATGACATTGGCTGTGTCTGTCAGTTTAAGAAAGGTACCATCTGTGCCTATTTTAAGTGTTTTGATCAAAAAAGGATGCTGAATTTTGTCAAACTCTTTTTCTGCATCTATTGAAAGGATCATATAGTCTTTGTTTACTTCTCTTTATGTGATGAATTATGTTTATAGATTTGAGTGTGTTGAATCAGTCTTGCATCCCTGGGAAGAAGCTTACTTGATCATGATAAATTATTTTTTTGATATGCAGCTGAATTCTGTTTGCCAAGATTTTATTATTTTGCGGCAAATATTCATTGATGATAATGGCCTATAGTTTTCTTTTTTGTTGTGTCTTTTCTTGGTTTCGGCATCAGGGTTATATTTGCTTCATACATATAGAAGGAGTAGGGGAGGGTTCTTTCCTTCTCAATATTTTGGAATAGGTTCTGCAATATAGGTATGAGGTCTTCTTTGAAGACTTTGTAGAATTCTGGTGTGAAACACTCTGGCTTGAGACTGTTTTTATTAGAAGATGTTTAAATTTTGTTGCTATTTTAGTGCTTGATAATGGTCTGTTCAAGACTTCTATTTCTTCCTAGTTCAGTCCGGGGAGGTAGTATGATTCCAGGAATTTTTCCATTTCCTCCATGTTTTCAAATTTGGGGGCATAGAGATTGTTGTAATATTCAGTGATGATATTTTGTATATCTGTGTTGTCTGTTGTTATTTGGCCTTTATTGAGTTTATTAAAGATTTTACTTTTCTGTTTCTAGTTAATCTGGCCAAGCGTTTGTCAATTTTATTTATTTATTTTAAAGAACCAACTTTGTTTCATTAATCTTCTGAATAGTTCTTTTGTTCTCAATTTCATTTAGTTCTCATCTAATTTTCATTATTTCTTTTCTTCTATTGGGTTTGAGATTAGACTGCTCTTCTTTTTCCAGTTCCTTGACATGATCCATTAGATTGTTGATTTATGTTCTTTCATATTTCTGGATATGGGCACTTAATGGAATAAATTTTCCTCTTAGGACTGCCTTTGCACTATCTCACAAGTTTTCATAGCTTGTGGCTTCACTGTAATTTTGTTCAAGGAATCTAATCATTGCCATTCTTACCTCCTCCTCAACTCAACTATCATTCAGAAAAAGGCTGTCCAGCTTCCATGACTTTGTGTGGGGATGTGTGTTTCTGTTGGAAATGAATTCTACATTTATTCCACTGTGGTCCATAACGATAGAAAGTGTAATTACTATTCTTTTAAATTTGTTGAAGTTTGATTTGTGTCTTAAAAGATAATAGATCTTGGAGGATGATCCTTAAGCTAATGGGAATAATAGATATTCAGTAGTATTGGGGTGAAATGTTCTGTATGTGTCTCTTAAGACTGTTTGTTCTAGAGTCATATTTAAGTCCATCATTTCTTCATTTATTTTCTGCTTGGAGGATCTGTCTGATTCTGTCTGTTGAAATTTCCAGTTATTATGGTGTTATAAGTTATCATATAATTCAAGTTTAGTAAGGTTCATTTATTAATCTGGAAATATTAATGTTGGATGAATAAATATTTAGGATTGAAATGTCTTCTTGACATACATCTTGAATATATTGTTCCTTTGATGAGTATATAGTGTTCATCTTTTTCTCTTTTTCTTTTATTGATTTAATGTCAATTGTATCCACAAAAAGAATTGTGACTCTGCTTTCTTTTTGTTTCCATGTGCCCAGAGTCTTGATTTGTCCTTGGGGGGTTAGAGGTGTTTTCTGAAGACAGAAAATACTTGGCTTATCCTTTTTTAACTAGTCATACAGCATATGCCTCTTCAGTAGGGAATTCAAGTCATTCACACTTATGAAAAGAATTGAT
>NW_003852511.1:3205446-3216527 GCF_000181295.1 Otolemur garnettii
AAAAAAACAATTGTAAAGTTTATGTGGTATAAAAAAAAGAGCCCAAATAGCCAAAGCAATTTTGAGCAAAATTAACAAAGCTGGAAGCATCATACTACCTGACTTCAAAATATATTACAAATTTACAGTAACAAAAACAGCCTGGCATTGGTATAAAAATAGACACATAGACCACATAGAACAGAATAAAGAACCCAGAAATAAACCTACATATTTATAGCCACTGATCTTGAATAAGTCACCAAAATCATACATGGGAAAAGACATCCTTTTCAATAAATGGTGCCAAGAAAATTGGATAACCATATGCAAAAAAATGAGACTGGACTCCTATCTCTCACCATATGTAAAAATCAATTTCAGATGGATTAAGACTTACATGTAAGATCTGAAACTATAAAACAACTAGAATAAAATATAAAGAAAACTCTTCAAGACATTGGTCTAGGCAAAGTTGTGACTAAGACCTCAAAAACACAGGCATCCAAAACAAAAATAGACAAATGGAGTGATATTAAACAAAAAAATCTTATGCACAGAAAAGGAAACAATCAACAGAACGAAGAGACAAACTCTTGAATGGGAAAAAAAATTGCAAATTACTCATCCAACAAGGGACAAACATCCAGAATATATTAGGAATGTAAACATTTTATCTCAACAGTAAAAAACAAAACAAAACATTTTTTTAAACAGGAAAAAGACATGAATTGTCATTTCTCAAAAGAATACATACAGGTGGCTAACAGCACTAATTATCAGAGAAATGCAAACCAAAAGCACAGTGAGGTGTCATCTCACTACAGTCAAAATGGCTACAATTAAAAAGGCAAAAAGTAACAGATGCCAGCAAGGTTATGGAGAAAGGGGTCTTGGTGGGAATATAAATTAGTTCATCCACTATGGAAAACACCATGTACATTTCTCAAAAAAACTAAGAATAGAATAAGATCCAGCAATCCCACTATCAGATATCTATTCAAAGGATTATGAATCAGTTTACTGAAGGGATACTTGCACTCAAATGTTTATCACAGCACTATCCACAGTAGCAAAGATTTGGAATCAGCCAAGTGCCCATCAACAGACAAATGGATAAAGAAAATGTGGTGTATATACACAATGGAATATTATTTGGCTATTAAAAAAGAATAAAATTTTCTGTCATTTGCAGAAACTGGAGGTCATTATGTTAAGTGAAATATGCACAGAGGACAAATACTACATGTTCTTACTTGTATGTGGGAGCGAAAATCTTGATCTCATGCACATAGAAAGTAGAAGGATAGATATGTACATACCAGGGACTGGAAAGGGTCAGGGTCAGGGGGAAAGGAAGAAAAGTTGGTTATGAGTACAAATATACAGTTAGAGGAAATGAATTTTAATGTCTGATAGCAGACTAGGGTTGTATGCTTAGGGACAAGTTTACTTCAAAGTAACTAGAAGAGGTGACCTGAAACGATAATGACACATAACAAGGATAAACACCAAGGTGACAGATACCCCAAATACTTTGACTTGATCATTGCATATTCTATGCATGTAACATGTATTTCATAAATATGTAAATTAATACTTATCAGTAAAAGGGGAAATTTTTTTTAAAACCTTAGTATCCAGAAGGAAAAAATGACAAAACACATCAATTCCAATCTAAGACAGAAAAAGAGCAACCCATACCCAAATTAACATACTAAAAATATTTCTAATTAATAGTAAGTCAAGAAAACATAACAAAACCAGATTATTTTTCCATATTGTATTCGAAAAGATTAAAAAGGACAGTAATACTCAGTGCTATTGAGGATGTGGAGAAATCCCCCTGATAGAAATATGAAGTGATACAGACACTCTTGAGAATAGCTGGGCAGTTTCTGAAGAAATTAAACATGGAGTTACCGTATGACCCAGCCATTGAACTCTTAGGTTCAATGATTCTCTTTCAACAGAAAGGAAAGCACAATCCATTAACATGAGTATAACAATCTTATACATGAACATTAGTAGCATAATTATTCATATTAACAAAAAAGTAGAAACAGCCGAGATTTCCATCAACTGATAAATGGAAAAACAAAATGTGATAGACACATACTTTTTATGCAGTAATAAAAAGAAAAGAAGTACTCACACATCCTATAACATGGATGAACCTCGAAAACATTATGATACGTGAAAGAAATCTGTCACAAAGGGCCACATAGTGTAGGATCCCAATTATATGAAGTTTCTAGAATAGGTAGATACATAGAGACAGAAAGTAGATTAATTAGGTTGCCTAGGGTTGGGGATTTTCATGGGACACAGTGATAGCTAAAGGATGCAGGGATTTGGAGAGCAGAAAGGAAATGTCCTAAATTTGATTGTGGTGATGGTTGTATAACCCTATAAATATGCTAAAAACCCATTGAGGTACACACGTCAAGTGTATGAATGGCGTGATGTGTGGCTTATATCTCAGTAAAGCTGTTATCAAAAATGTTCAGGGTAATCTTGATTTCTGATAGCAAAGATACTACATTTAAAATAAGCCACCAAGGTACTGGTGGTATCAAGTAATAAAATTTTTAATTTTCATGGTTTGAATCACAATATAAAATTTAGCATGCATAAAGAACATTCAGGCAATAACTCTTATAATAGGGAAAAATCTATGTATTTACCTGCTCTCTGCTACCACTGGTCCAAGCCATCATCATCTCATACCTAGGTTACCGCAGTGGTTTCCGGCCTGGTTTTTCTGCTCATGTTCTTGTCTCTTGCAGGCTACTTTCCGCACAAAAGTCAGAGTGACCATCTCAAACACAAGCCAGATGGTGTCACTCTCTGTTCAGGACTCTCCAGAGACGCACATCACATGCAATAGCCACCAGGCACTAGTGGCTTGGCTTTTTCCTCTCTGACATCATCTACTTATCTATATAGTTACCACCTTTCCATATTCATAATTTTTTTTAAGAGAAGGAAAGGCCCAACTCTGTTGTGTGCATTTATATGAAAGCAGGGTTGTTTTCTCTTGGGTTTTCAGCTGTTGGTTTCATCACGTCTTCACTTGGCACCTGACCAGAGGTCTTGTTTCCGCTGCACATGGCATTCTCCATGGAGTTTGGGTTTTTGAATCATTCACTTTACTGGCTGGTACCTATCACGTGCTGCCAGCTCATCTCCAGACACTTATGAAGATCTGGATCTTACTTTTATATCTCTTTACATTCAGACCTGATCATTACATTGCCTCACCAGAAATAACTCTGCGAAGGGATGAAAAGAGAAAACTATTTCAGGAAACACATTTGTTGACATTATTTTTGGTTCCTAGCACAATATTTTGCAATTTTTATATGCTTCACAATAAAATGGCTTCTTAAACTTTGCATATGGGAGTAGAGTTGTTTGTTTCATGGCTGTTTATTGCATTGAATCAGCCAGGTATCTGTTCCTGGGACCTCATCTCCACTAAAGCATGACTTTGACTTTGGCCTCTTCTGTGTTACTTGGGTAACAGTCCATATTTCAAAAAACATTCTTACACTGGACCAATATAAAGTAATACAGATGAGGGAATGAGTTTATTTTCTCCACTTGCTTGAATCATATTTGTCTTTCAAGTCTTCTTATTTCTTCGAACTCGGCTGAGTACTTATTTCCACTAACAGAATTACCTACAAATAACTCTCACAGTTTTCCTAATACATATTCATTTAAAAACTTTAGAAAACATGAATAAGCAAAGTTATCTAGAACTCCACCCCAACAATGTGGTATTTGTCTGTCTTTTCATTATCTTCTTATCAATTTACACTTTTACTTACATGAAAAAATGAGTTATTCTCTCTAATGTTTTCTAGTTACTTTCTTCACTGGACAATACAGCTTGAATCTTTTAGGTGAGGTATTTTTACATCATTTTTAATCACCATTTAGCATTCGTTTGTGTGGTTGTGCTGTGATCTATTTTACTACAATATAATCCATTGACTAGATTATTTCTAGTTTTTTATGACTATAAGGAAGCTCTGTGATAGACATTCTACTGGTTTAATATTTGCACACATTTATAATTGCCCTAGTATCAGCTTCTAGACGTGGAATTGGTTGCCAAAAAGCAGGAGAGTATTTAAGGCTTTTGGTATATTTTGCCAAGTAATGCATTCTGTTTATTTATTGATTGATTGATTTATTGGTAAATATATCACCTGTGGTGGACAAAAGTTCTGAGAATAGTGAACTGAAGAATAGATCTGATCACTGCTTT
Organism: Otolemur garnettii; assembly: GCF_000181295.1. Taxonomy (NCBI): domain Eukaryota; kingdom Metazoa; phylum Chordata; class Mammalia; order Primates; family Galagidae; genus Otolemur; species Otolemur garnettii. The sequence continues at coordinate 3,209,705 of NW_003852511.1, forward strand.
ATAAGACATTGGAGTAGAATCCTCCCTTGTTATAGATAAGAAATAATGAAAAAAGGACTTTTCTCATCATATCCCATATGCCAAAGGGGAAAATATGATAACTAGAGTGTTTTGTTGACCCCCTTTGAATCTTTGGACCGATATTACATTATTTTGCAATGAAACCAAGTTTACAGTTGCATCATCCCAGGTCTGCTCTATACCAGAGCTGTGTAGGTCCCTAGTACCTAGAGTATTCTGGATGTTTTAGTACTTTCTCCGTGGAAGGCTCTTCACACACATGGATGTGGGACTATGGGAGGATGCGTCACACACTTGAGAGGAACACTTACTGAACTGCAAACTGGGCCCCACGGGTGCTAGTCTCAGTGTCTCGGAGCAACTCTCATGCTTGCCAAGGAAAACAAGCAATGAAAAGAGCTTCTGGCACTTCGGACGCTTAAGAGCCTACGTAGAAAAGAAACTTCTGCCAATAAAAAAAGCACTGAAAGAATAGTGCCTTTGGAATTGTCTGCTATGCTTCACAGATTGGAGCCATCATTTCCTTCTGGGTGTCTCACCCTTTGACCATCCTCTTTGTAATCTCATAATCAAAAGTTTGGTTCCCGTCTGGAACGTCCCCCTTACTTGCCAGTCCTGTGTTTGCCCTGTAGCCCATTTGGGGATGCTGGCACTCATCACCACACACAGTCATTGTAGAGATGAGCATCCTGAGTACCCTTTTGTCAGTCTCCTTGTGCATGGACCAGTTTCTCTCAGGATTTAGAGCTGGTTGGGTCTCGGGCATCATTAGTTCCAAATCACAAGTTTACCCAAGGACAGTGGGTCATAGAGAAGTTAAAGAGACGCAAAGCCCATTTTTCACGAACTCCAACCTGTGATCGTTCTTATCAATAGGATTTGGATTCAAGGATAAAATACTATATTTCCCCACCGAGGGCCCTGCCTCACACCACACATGGTAATTGTCATGAAAACTCAGGAGCCTGGTTAAGCAGACATGATTATCTTTCAGGACAGATATATATGGCAATCCTTTAAATCTGAAATGATGATTTAAAATTTAAAAATAAGAAATATATAGCAGTTCGACACACACAATTTTTAAATAGCACCCCTGTTCCTCTGCCTCCACCTTCAGTGCCGAAGCTACTTCTCATCAGCGTCGACCCAGGAGCCTCAGAGGACCCAGGGCCGTCCATGGCAGAAGTCAGAGAACACTCTGAGCAGTGCAACAGTGTCTCTGGGGACAGGCTTTTCCAAGATTTTGTATGAGAGCCACATCAGCTTCAGAATCCAGGACCCCAACTCCAAAGCTGATAGCTCCATCTCTGACCAGAGCAAGCATGGGGATGTCACATTTAGACTCGCCCCGGTTAGGTTAAACACGATCACCCAAGCCAGGGTACAAATGAGAGTTAAATGAACGCCATTTCTATGACACCAGGACAATGGGGATAGGCTAGGACTGTTCCAGGCAAACCAGGAGACATGGTCACTCTACTTACAGTAGTCCCTAGATCTTCTCCATGAGACCCAAACAAGAACATCCAGAAACACTGGGCTCCCTGTTAATCAAAGGCTTTTATTAGCCAACAGCCTAGGTCCCACCTTCTGGACACGCCCTGGCTTTCTCTGCAGCTGTTCCCTATAAGCAGCGTATATGCTCTGTAGGTCCGACATACATTCAGGCTGAAAGACACTTGTCACCCATAAAAATGGCTGTTCTTTCTCTGTGTGTGGATCGACAGCTTTGCCAACTACACAATGTACGTCTTTAAAATGCTGACTTGCAGAGTTAAGCTATTCCTTTGTCTCTGTGGGGTCCAGCCTTCCTCCCCTCTCTCCACTTCTGTGACCCCCAGTGACAGTGACCCCGGCCCCAGACACTGCTCTGCTCTCTGCATCCACCTTCCCCTTCTACCATCTATGCCATGCTCGACAGGGAGAACTATCGGCTTTTGCTCAGTTATTTTTACTATTTATCCTGTGCCAGCCACCAGACCAGGCATTTTTGTTCACTATCTCATTTTATCTCTCAGAGGCCCTGGGCTGAGGGTAATATTACAATCCCCCATGTTAGGTAACATTACTGATGGAGAAAGGACCATAGGTACCTTGCCCAAGATCACACTGGTAGTAGGTTCTGGGGCTGGATTCCAGTCGGATCCCCCTTCCTCCAGAGGTCAGTGCTACACTGCACTTAGAGCACTGCACTTAGAGCTAAGCGATGCTGCTTTACATCTTTTTGGCAACTTATGCCTCTTCCTGGACACTTAGACTGACTACCCATGCCGCTCTGGGCTCAGTCCCCTCTGCCTCCCGCTGAATCCAGGCTTTGATGTACTTTCCTCTCTCCCCTAGTTATGGTCTCAAAGCCATGCTGCCACCCAAGCCCTCTGCACCTGCACAAAGGTCCCTTGGGGGCCACCCTTGCTGCCATCCAGGTCTAATTGTTCTGGGATGTCTGGGGCCTCCACCTGCCTCTGTACTTACCTGGACTGCTGCAGCATTCGCCACTGCTGGGAGGCGACCCTTCCCAGGAGACAGATGGAGGGAGAGAGAGAGAGTGCTCTTTACTCGCCTGAGACGTGCTCCTGGGTGCCAGGCCAGTGTCGATTCCTGGTGAAATGCAATCCTGAGCGGACACGCGAGAACTCCGTGATAAAGTCTCCCCATGGATAAAGGGCCTGAGCCTGCTGACGACATGACCCCTCTCTCGGGGGAACACAGAGCGATTTCTCTTCCTTGCCTGTCTCTCATCCCCACTCCCCAAGTCACCACACCCTCAAGAGAGGAGAGGGACTTCAGGGACTACAGGAGCTCACTCACCGAGAAAGCCCTGGGTTCACATAAGGAATTTTCCGCAGGAGCAGGAGCGGGACCAGATGTGGCGCCTGGACCAACTACCTCTTCAGTTCTTTTTCTTTTTAGACCATCGGGGGCCTCACATCTGGTGTGACAGGCAGGGCCACCGCGTCCAGACTGCCTCCTCCTCACCTCCCGGCCCTCCCCTCATGGATCACAGTCCTACAGAGCCGAGAGTGAGCAGGTTTTGCTTTCCTTGCCCATTCTTGATACCTCAAGGCCTTAGACGAAGGGACCCAGGAAGTCAGAGCCAGAAAATCCAAGGGATTGTTAGACCCAGCCCAGCCCCCTGGGAGGACGGCAGATGGGAAGGTTTGCCTGGAGTTTGCTCTGCACGTTTCCCTGGGGAACCGAGGTGTAAACGTAGCCTATTTGTGGCAGGGTCCCTCTGAATTAATAGGAAAGGTGGCCTGCATGCTGCTTGGGGCAACCTTCGCCTGAAGGAGAGGTTCTAAGAATGTTAGCGGGAAACCAGGCCCATGACCCAGGCCCACGCTGCCCAGTGTCAGTGAAGATGTCACTCTCTGCCGCCACTGTCCAGGCTTCTTGCACAGACTGCCTCGCTCTTTGGAGAATGTCTTTCTCTGCTCAATGCCTGTGCCCCAAAAGACTGTCCCATTTCTCAAGCATCCCAGAATTTAGAACTTTAGTCAATTTTTTTTCCTGTGTCAATGTTTGGGATCTCTCCAAAGCAGATCGTATGACTGGATGTGGGTGTTGATACCTCCATTGTCTCATAAATATCAACATACACTGGTGACAGCCTGTCTGTTACTAGCTGCCGGGTATTAGGGAGATGGTGGACAGAGGGGCTGGGGAGCCGGCACCCGGAGATAAGGAACAGGAACAGGAAGGAGGAAGGCCCCAACAAAGGCAGGAGGTGTGGGCCAGATCTGCTGTGCTGAGGCTGAGAGCCCGTGAGCCAGAGCGTGGAAAGGTGACGTGGCCCATGTTGGCTGATAGACAGAGAAGGTCAGAGAAAACAAATTGTCAAGGAGATGGCCGTACTTGCCATGCCTGGAAGAAGGGCAGACTGGGGCCACTGCCTCTGCCATTGTGACAGATGAAACGCCACCCTGGTAGACTTGCAAAGGCTGCCTACGGGGGGACAACAGGAACCCAACAGGTGTCTCTGTGCCCCATCCAACAGCCTTGTTTTTAGACGCATCGACTAATTTTGGGAGGCGCTTTCTTCAGAACCAGCTGGTGAACTTGACTTTGATGCTCTTCCAGACCTGCCCCGCCTTCCTTCCCAGGGGCCTCCCCTTCTGCTGCACCTTGTTCTGGGAAACATTGAACGTCCTCTCTTTGCTCCGTGCTCAGTAACTCTCTTGGGTTTCTCTGCTCGGTTTCAAAACTGATAGTATTTCTTCTCAAAATAAAATAAAAGAAAAACCCTCCTTCCTACTACAAAACAAGCTAATGAGAAAGCAGAGAATCTGGATTTCCATTCTCCCTCTCTCTCCCCCCACCCCTTTCCCCTCTACCTCTCCCTGTCTCTCTCTCATTCTCACTGTTTCTCTCTCTCCTTTCTTTCTCCTCCACCTTTCTCTCTCTCCCTCTCTCCCTTCATCCCTCCACCCTCCTTTCTCTGTCCCTGTCCCCCTCCCCTTTCCTCTCCCCCAGCCTCCTGAGTAGCAGCTCAGCATGTGCTATCCACCACCTTGCCGCATGGTAATTAGAATGGTGGCCAAGCAGACAGTTCTACTTAAAATGTAGCCATTGAGGCTTATGGGATTATTGTTTTGACCTTCTTGCTTAGCGGCATGTAGAGCTGCCCATCTCCTGCTGCCTCATCTCAGTTGGCAGGAAGAGTCTCCTCATCTGAATGAAACATCAGGCAGGACAATTTACCTAGGGACCCCATAAAGACATTGCAAGATTTTTGATGTCACTTTTCTTAAGGGCAGTTGTGTTTAGACATCACCGACGCCCGGAGAAAGATGTTTTTCTGACATTTTGCAAGAAGATACTGTGATGTGGGGAGGGGCAATGTTTTCTGTTTTTCAGAAATATTAATACAATATTGAAGAAGCAGTATCTTTCTGAAAAGGGCCCCCGAATAATTTTTTAAAAACACAAAACTCGACGCCCCTCTGTGTTTGAGCTGTTGGCCACACTATACCAGGAGGCCCTGCGGTACCCGCCTGCTGCAGCTGGAGCTGCTTCAGGAGGGCTGCTCATTGGATCATGTGCTCAGCTTATCTCCAGACTCACTTTTTAAAAGTGGACCTTATTTTTAGAGCAGTTTTGGGGTCTCAGAAAAATTGAGCAAGAGGTAGAGAGTTCCCATGTCCCTCCTGCCCCCACACGGACACAGCCTCCCTCTGCTACAAGCATCGCCCACCAGGGAGGCTGACTTGTCACAATCGATGGACCTACATGTCATTGTCACCCGGAGTCCACACTTCGCGTTAGGGCTCACTCTTGGCGTTGTACATTCTTTGAGTTTGGACAGAAGGGTGGATAATGGCACACACCCACTATTATAGCACCGTATGGAAGCCTGGACTTAAATAAAAGAAAAAACCAGAAAATTCTGTCTCTACTACCACCACTTGCCCTTGCAGGGAGGGCAGTGGCTGTCCTGCCTGGGGCTGCCCATCTAGAACCCAAGCTGGGGCTTCTGCTTTGTGGGTGAGTCCAGCAGCAATAGGCTGGGATTGTCCTAGGAACCTGAGAGAGGACTAGGTAGCCCTAGGGCCGTAACCCCTGAACTTCTATGTTCCTTGAAGGTCAACAGGACGGGACGGGCTGGAAGCCCCCTCCTTGATCCCACAGAGCACTGTGCTGATTACACTAAAATTAGGGACTCTTGAACATGTTGGATGCGCTAAGACCCCTTGACTCACACCAAGGCATTTTTAGGTCTTTTTATAAGGTCCAAGATCTGTGGCCCCTCTCTCAGTCTATAGTTCCTCAGTAAGGGTTTCTCTGAGGTTAAGTAATATTCCAAGACCAGCAGAGGAAAGGGAAATCTGCTGGACTTTCACTCTGACCCCATGTGCAAAGGAGACAGGATTTCAAAGGATTTTCTTTTACCTCCAGTTGTGGTCTCAGTTGTCCCTGAAGTGTGCAAGAACCCATTTGTCATTGCTCCAGGTCCCTCAGGGTTCCCCCCAGAAATGGAGACTTGCTCCTCTCTCTGATGGTCAGATCTATTTCAGTGCCAGGTTAGCAACAACAAAGCCTGACAATTAAGTTTGCAAACTCATCCTAGGAAAAGTTCTACCTGCCTGACTTCTGAATATCGCTCTAGTCTCCTCTGAAGTACTCGCCTTGGGAAGCTATGCACCCACACCAGCATCTAGTCCACTCTTCAAAGCAATTTTGGAATGGCCATCAGAGCTGTTGCTGGGAATGTTTTGGTCCTGGAGAATTGGCTGACTTCCACCGTGCACTTTGATGCTGTCTTTCAGGGTCACATTGGTGCGCCCCTGTTTCATCACCATTGGTAAAACGGCCAAAACATCGTCTTGCCTTTCCAAAAGGTCTTGGTGAACTTCAACTATCCTTTACTTTGGTTCATTTGTGAGCTCCCTTGGACAATCTTTGCACACACCTTTCTCACGCCAAGATTTTCAGTTCAGATCTTCCTATTTTTCTATTGATGTTTACTTCATCTGCTGACCTTCTCGCAGTCAGCCAATGATTTTGAAGGACCATTTCATGAATTTTTGCAGTGTTTTCATGAGTTCTGCTTGTTACTGGCCTCCCTGACCTTTCTTCATCAGTGTCACTTTCTCTCCTCTCAGACAAATGTTTCGTCCATTTGTACACTGACATTTTCTTCATGGCATTATCCCCCTGAACTTGGACTAACGTGTTCCTGATTTCACTGCCACTCTTGCCAAGTTTAACAAGAACTTTAATGTTTATTCATTGCTCTAATTCAAGCTCCGACATTCTCCTGATGGCACACAAAAACACGAAACAATAATGAATGCCACTGAGC
>NW_003852511.1:3216961-3223199 GCF_000181295.1 Otolemur garnettii
AATGCAGGCCAACTCCCGGGGTGTCCAATGAGTCACCCCAAAGGGATGCTGGGTCCTTTCCAAATCCAAGGCTCCTCAGGCTTCCCCACAGCAAGTCAAACAACCCCTAACAGTAGTAGAACCTCTGTACATTGACCACCCAAAGGACTATAACAAACTGGTCCACACGCAGAGGTGGTCAGTGCAAGGAGCTTCCATTGGGTACATCTGGGGCATGTCCAGTCTGTGAAAATCAGTTCAACCTAAGGAGGTGGTCACTAGAGGGAGGTGGTCAGCTGCGGAGGTCCCACTGCACTGTGTTCACCCTGTTTAGACACTCCAGATCTCTCATCTCAGGAATAACACTTGTAGTAGGGTCTTACGGCCACATAACATGTTTAACTTTTCAGAGCTTTCATGTCTTCTGTAAAATAATAACTGCTGTTTGAGGCAGATAGAGCAGTCATCACAAGCCCCATTTCATAGGAAGCAGAGGGAAGGATTAATATAGAATACAGCACTTGTGCCAAGAAACCACGTCATTTCATCCCCACCACAGGGTGGTGAGGCTGACATCACTGATCCTACTCTACAGATGAGACAGCTGAGGTGTGGTGAGGCTAACTTACCCAGGGTTCCCTAAGGGAGCTAGTTGCTTTGCTTCCCAGCCCATGTTCCATCCCCTTCACCAGAGGTTGGGAAACTTTTTCTAGAAGGAGGAGCCACATAGTGAGTATTTTACTTGGTGGGCCTATGACCCCTGTCACAGCTGCCTAACTTTGCCACGCAGTTGTAGCATAGAGGTAGACACTGACAACAACTGGGCAAAGGGGTGTGGCTGTGTGTGGATGCAATCTTGCACTTTAGGGCTGGGGCATGACTTCCAGATGATCTCTGAGGGCCTGTTAGGGACCTACTGCCGGCTTCATGTCATTGAGCTCAGGGAAACTGAGCTGCTGGGAGGATGCTCCCAAGGCCGTGTGACTGGTGGCCGCCAGCTCTCTGCTGACACGGCACATCACCCCACACCCCTACACAGCCCTGCCAGTTATGGGCACCTCTCCATTGACCTCCAGAGCTCTTCATCCTCTCTTCCTGTAATTAATGAGGGAGGGGTGCAGTACTCTGCTCAGACCATCCCGTAAGTGTCATTGCCATTCTGTCCATCATTATGGCCAAGAGCCCTCTGGGTGACTGTTCCAAGTTGGACAGGACAGGGCAGCTTGCCAGACAGTCACCGTTATTTACAGCAGCAGCTGTTAATGCCTCTTGGCACAAGGAGCTCAGTGGCTGTGCTCCTGCTGCTGCTATCTGCCAGGAAATGCAGGGGTGACGGTTCGGGGTTGCACTGACCATGCCCAGCAGAGTGGCAAGGCTAAGCAGTGGCTAAGCAGCATCTGGGACAAACAGGTGGCTTTGCAGTCTCTGGAACTTTTCCATGAAGGGGAAAACCACCTGTAGGGACTCCCTCCCACCTGGGCCAGAGCAGACACGTGGCAGAACAATCCCAGCCCTACCTGCTTTGGGAAGCCTCAGGATTCAGCTTTAGAGGTTCAGAGTCCATATACATATAGGCCAAAAGCTCCCTGAGGCCTGGAGCTGGAAATAATACTTGGTTCCAAAGCAGCAGAATTGGGGACCTTGTTACCAGTGTAGCAGTAGATTCAGGGAGGTTCAAGGAAGCACATTTATAGCAAGTACTTACAGTTGCCCTAAAGCAATTTCCTTTGTTCCCAGGTCACTTTGATGTGGCCCTGCCATGAGGACAGTCTGACTCTCAGGATCTTGGCAGACCAGTCTTGTTGGGTGAAGCCAAGAGCACAATTAAGAAATTTAATTTGCAAACTCACAGTTAGCTTACGTAAGGGAAGTTTCCATACACCCTATAACAATAGAAATAGGTTAAGCTCCTCACAGCCGTGATCTTCATCTCCTCATTCTGCTCACTTTCCCCCAATCTAGGGGTTCTCAAAGCTTGGTCCTTCCACTAGCAGCAACACCTGAGAATTTTTTGGAAATGCATATTCCCAGGCCTTACTCCAGACTTGCCAAATCAGAAACTATGATGGGGTTTGGTGATCTGGGTTGTAATCAGTTCCCCCAGACGATTCTACATGCTGGGACCACCACAGGGGCCTTCAAGGGTGCTAATGTTCTAGCCTCAGTCCCAGGGCCCCTGGTTTCATTGATCTGGGGGATAGCCTGGATATAGGGAGTTTTCAAAGCTCCCCTGGTGATGTCTTAATGCTTTATGTTGGCAGAGATCTTGGTGTGTCCAGCAGTACTGGCATGCAACAATCAGCTCTCCCATTCACTTTTTAAGTTAGAACCCAATCTCTCACGTTTAACCCAAACAAAATCACTCGGTTCAAATGACCATGACCCTCAAAGGAAATTAATAAGCCCAGGATTTTAGAGTCTGTGGAAGCTGTGGTCCAAATTCTTTAGTAGCTCTTCTTAGAGTATGGTACGTGTAAAAATCACCTAGAAAGCCTGCAATGAATGGATATTTAAGGGATGGACCCTCATTACCAGACTTCAAAATATGCTCCAAGACTGTAGTAAACAAAACAGTATGGTACTGGCACAAACGCAGACACATAGACTAATGGAATAGAATAGAGAACCTAGAAATTAATCCACATCTACAGTCAGCTGATTTTTGACAAGGACAGCAAGAATATTCACTGGGGAAAGATAGTCTCTTCAATAAGTGCTAGAAAACCTGGATATTCATGTGTAGAAGAATGAAATTAGACTGCCACTTCTCATCCTGCATAAAAATCAACTTAAAATAGATCAAAGACCCTAAATGTAAGATCTGAAACTATTAAACTACCAGAAGAAAACACAGGTGAAATGCTGTAGGACATTGGTGTAGAAAAAAGATTTTGTGAGTGAGACCTGAAAAGTCCAGGCAACAAAAATAAAAATGAGATTATATCAAACTAAAAGCCTTCTTCACAGCAAAGGAAATCACCATCAGAGTGAGAAGACAACCTAGAATGGGAGAAAATGTTCCCAAAGTAGTAATTTGACAGAGAAATAATATCAAAAATATACAAAGAACTCAAACATCTCTATACCAAAAAAAGACAACAACCCACATAATCTTACTTCAAAATGGGCAAATTAACTGAATAAACATGTCTCAAAAGGAGACAGACAAATAGCAAAAAAATTGTGAAAAACTACTCAATATCACTAATAAGAGAAATGCAGATCAAAACCACAGTGAGGTATCATCTCACCCCAGTTAAAATGACTATTATTAAAAAGACAAAAAAATAACAAATGCAGATGCAAACTCTTACACAGTGTTTGTGTAAGTGTTGTGTTGGGAATGTAAAGTAGGACAGCCACTTCACAGAACAGTATGGAGGGTCCCCAGCTACCGCATGGCCCACTGGTCCCACTGGTGGGCGGGTATCCTAAGGAAAGGATAGGACATTGGCACATCAAAGAAACAGCCAGACTGTTCACAGTAATCATGATATGGAACCAACCTAAGTGCCCACCAAGGGACGAGTGGATAAAGAAATATGGAAAACGTGTGCAACGGAACAATATTCAGCCATAGAGAGAGTGAAACGCTGTCATTAGTGGCACATGGATGGAACTGGAGACCATTATGTCAAGTAAGTAACTCAGGAGAAGAAACTTAAACCTACATGTTCTCACTCACACATGGAAGCTAAAAAATGTTGATGTCCTGGAAGTGAAAAGCTAACAGAGGATACGTGTGGGAGGCAGTGATGCAAGTGATCGGGAGCGGCTGTAAACACAGATGAAGCTCTGCTTGTCCACCTGCCGCTCGCTCCCCTCCTGCTGGGCAGCCCTGTTCCTAATAGGCTACGGATTTGTACAGTTTACAGACTGGGGCTGGGAGACCACAGTTCTAGGCCACTATAGGATGACCATAGTTAACAAAAGTGTATTATGTGGTTTCAAAAAGCTACAAGGAGGATATTGAATGTTCCTCATACAAAGAAATGATAAATGTTTGAGAGGATGGATTTGCTAATTCCCCTGATCTGATCCCTGTAATTATATGTATCAAAACATTGCTATGTGCCCTACTAATATGTACAATTATTATCTGTTAATTAAAAGAAAAAAATCTCACTCCAAGTTTTGTCACCTTCTACCTTGTACCTAGGGGCTCAGTTATTCCCATCCCTACCTCAGGAAACGATGACTGTCCCTCCTCAGTAGACAGTGGCAAGGAATGTCCAGCTCATCCCTTTCTCAGCACAGGTTCTCATCTGACTGATTCTATGGATTCTGTGCCCTCACCTTTCCTGTCCTCCAGTCCCCAGCTGGCCACAAGCCCTGCCTTCTTCCTAACGCCCTGTCAGTCTCCCACCTGCCTTTCTAGAAAGCTCCTGATCTAAAATCTCAGGGTGCCTTACAGCATGGTCTGTGCCACAGCCTCGTCAACACATCAATTGTTTTTCAGCTACTTATTTTGACATATAGCCGTGTGTTATTTAATAGCAGATTATGTTCTGAGACATGCATCCATCGCTGATTTCACTGTTGTGTGAACATCGCAGTTACTTACCCAAACCTGGGCAGGACGTCCCGTTACATACCCAGGCTCTGTGGTTCAGCCTGTCGCTCCCAGGCTAGACGCCTGCACAGCAAGTTACTATACTTAATACTGCCAGTAAATGTGATGCAGTGGAAAGTATTTGTGTATCTAAACTTATTTAAACACAGACAAGGTGTGTGACATTACAAAGACAGTGGCAGTGTCACTAGGTGATGAGACTCATTCCACTCTACCATAGTCACATGGGAGTGTCATCGACTGGGGAGTCCATTAATGATGGAAAGAGCGAATGGCTGTAATTTTCATCTCTCAGGATGTTGTGCAAATGGTACCAAGAAGCTCTGCTTCCAGCTGTCCTCTATGGTAATGTCTTACTTAATGATAAGACAACATTAAAACCGGGGAATTGCCATGGATCCAACAGCACCATTAACTAGATTACAGGCCTTGTTCACATTTCACCAAGCCGTCATTTTGTTACCAGCCTTTGAGTGGAGGTTTTTCCAAGTTCTTGGTGACCATGAGGAAAAGAATTTCAGGATGCACCACTTAAGCCAGGCGAGTGACAGCTTTTTTTTTTTTTTAATTGAAAGTGAGAGTACAGTCTCAGAGAGGAGAGCAGACAGGCTCAGAAAAAGAGCAGCGTCCCTGAGAAGAAGGGGTTTTACACCTTTTGTAGCTTTACTAATTGAGGGGCAGAATATTTACAACCAAGGGTTTGGCTTTTACTAAGAATTTGGGTAGTAATTCCTAGAATTGGGTTCCGTTCTATTTTCATACTTGATGTGCTTGTCTCAGAACTGTCATGGTGATTTCAAGCATGCAGAATTTTATTTTATTATTTTCTTCTTTTTAAGAGTGGAGAATTTTAAAACCACGATGTAAATGATATCAGTCAAACTTGCTGTAAGGTGACAGAGATAGCTGACAAGCCAGTGGAAACCAGTTTTACTGCCTGGTGGGGTGTTGTCCAGAATGACAATGAGAGCTGGTGGACAGGCCAGAATAAAAATCATGCTTTTCAGCTCCCCCTGGAAAGTTCAAATACTTACGTAGGATCATGACCCAGATGCTGTTCCAAGGACTTCATGTATATTGACTCATTTAGTCCTTATCAAGCACTAAGAGGAGGGAAGATGCTCCTATCACCCCACCCCCCACCCCGTATTATGACAGAGAGAACATGCAGCTTACCCAGGGCCACAGAGCTGGTGAGGGCGGAGCCGGCAGCCCAACTGCGGGGTCTTCGTCTCCTTGTTGTTAAACACTCTTCCTTTCTACTTTTTACACTGTTACACTCTTGTTTCCCAAACTGGAGTACACCAAACCTTTGGGGTCACGAGTGGAGATCTGAGAGTGGGGGGAACAAGTGCACCGCCCAGGCATGGTGCCGGATTTGGGGAGGGCAGGATAGTAAACTCTTAAAACGAAAGCAGCCATAATCAGGGCTGAGGCACAAGAAGCCAGTGTCCTAAAACTTGGGAAGTTTTGCCTTAGTGGTGGGCCACAGTGACCACACCCCTACCTTTAAGGGAGAAGTTCTGCCTTAAATTAAGAGTCCAAGCTCTGCTGAGGCCAAAGATCTCCTCTCTTCTCTGAGAGTGAAAATACAGGTGTGTAGGCTCGGCATCTGTGGCTCAAGTAGCTAAGGCGCCAGCCACATACACCTAAGGTGGTGGGTTCGAATCCAGCCTGGGCCCGCCA
>NW_003852511.1:3223219-3229934 GCF_000181295.1 Otolemur garnettii
AGCTTTACTAATTGAGGGGCAGAATATTTACAACCAAGGGTTTGGCTTTTACTAAGAATTTGGGTAGTAATTCCTAGAATTAGGTTCCGTTCTGTTTTCATACTTGATGTGCTTGTCTCAGAACTGTCATGGTGATTTCAAGCGTGCAGAATTTTATTTTATTCTTTTCTTCTTTTTAAGAGTGGAGAATTTTAAAACCACAATGTAAATGATATCAGTCAAACTTGGTGTAAGGTGACAGAGATAGCTGACAAGCCAGTAGAAACCAGTTTTACTGCCTGTGGTCCTCAGCCCCCTGGGTCAGCTTCTGCCTGAAGGTTGCTGTCTTTCGCCCCTGCATCTCCTCAGCCCTGTCTCCTCCTCCCCTCCCCTAATAGTTGCTCAAGCCTTTTAATGCCTGTGCCCCATTAACTAAGGGCTCAGTACCCAGCTTATCAAGGGGTGGGGTGTTGTCCAGAATGACAATGAGAGCTGGTGGACAGGCCAGAATAAAAATCGTGCTTTTCAGCTCCCCCTGGAAAGTTCAAATACTTACGTAGGATCATGACCCAGATGCTGTTCCAAGTACTTCATGTATATTGACTCATTTAGTCCTTATCAAGCACTAAGAGGAGGGAAGACGCTCCTATCACCCCCCGTATTATGACAGAGAGAACACGCAGCTTACCCAGGGCCACAGAGCTGGAGCCGGGGTGGGAGCCCGGCAGCCCAACTGTGGGGTCTTCATCTCTTTGTTGTTAAACACTCTTCCTTTCTACTTTTTACACTGTTACACACTCGTTTCCCAAACTGGAGTGCACCAAACCTTTGGGGTCACGAGTGGAGATCTGAGAGTGGGGGAAACAAGTGCACGGGCAGAATATTAAACTCTTAAAATGAAAGCAGCCATAATCAGAGCTGAGGGGCAAGAACCTTGGGAAGTTTTAGGATACGATGTGGGATTTAAAATACCTTTTGCCTCAGTGGTGGGCCACAGTGACCACACCCCTACCTGCTGGAGCTACAGCTGCCCCCAGGCCACCCAGACTGTCAGGGGGAGAGCAGGGAAGTTCTGCCTTATATTAAGAGTCCAAGCTCTGCTGAGGCCAAGGGTCTCCTCTCCTCTCTGACAAATGAATCAGATCTCAGAGTGAAAATGCAGATGTGAGAAGGATTTTATCCCCCTAGACACTGAGGAATATGCCCCATGGGTGCCCAATGGACCTCTGGGCAAAGTGAGGACAGGGGACCTGGGGTAATTAGAACAAGAAGCTTCTTCCAGACCCTTGCTGAGGGGGGGCTCAGCCCCCACTCTCCCCTCACCCGGTGCAGCCTGTGTTGGCGCAGTCTGGACATTCATGTAGAGGTCCTGTGTTCCTGTTGGTGTGGTGCCACAGACAATGGCTTGTCCCTGTGCTGAAGGCCTCTGCGTGGACACTGGCTGTGCCACTTCACTTCAAGTCGAGGTCAAGATGTGGCACCAGGATACCTGTTCACCCCTGTGCTCCTCACAAACAAGCAAGCACACCCCTAACAAGATCTAGTAGAGAGGGAGCCCATATCCTCCCTGTCCCCTCCCCAGCCTTCATTCTCTTAGTTACTTACCACCCGGCCTTGCATCAGGAGTTCAAGAAACTGGTGGTTTTACCAAGTTAGGATAGATAATGAAAATCACAGCTACTGTTTACCAAGCACCTGCTACGTGCCAGACATGATTTTGTCTCTGTGTGTCACAAGCACCATCTTATTTAATGCCCCCATGCCTCGTTGAGACAAGCGTTATAATCTCTATTTTCTACATGAGGAACCTGAAGTTCAGAGAAGTCAGTGACCCCCCCAGGCCACACAGCTCCCAGGATTCCACGCCTCTGCACGTCATAAACTCACTCTCCCAGCCAGCGATCTTGCAGAAACCGTGCCCCTGGAGGAAACACAAAATGTACATGACAGAAAGCTGTGAAGTCCCCGCTGTGAGTGGACAGTCTTGGAAAATGTTGGCATGAAATGTCATCGGGGTGCCTATCAACTTGAACACTCACCAGCAAGGGCAGTGTACTTCACCTAAACCACAGGGAAAGGCTTTCAGTGAAGAGATGTGTCACCACCAGGGCACTGACAGGGAACGTTGATCAGCAAACGAGGGAGAGAAGGCTGACATCCGTGTCCAGCAAAGAAGTCGGTCCTCGTGGCAGCAGGAAGGAAGATGGGAAGCATCTGGTCATCCGAGACAGGTTTTGCTGCTACTCTCTGTCCTGTTTTTTAAAGACCGTCCTTGCATTTCAGCGTTTGCTTAGAGACGCGCGTACAGTCTCTGTACCTCGTGTGGGGCCTGTCCATATAAACGTTCCCATTGAAATGCCTCCATGTCAGCATATGTTGTGTTCAGATCTCTGTCCCATCAAGCATGCTCTGGCGATGTCTACCCTGGGAAAATCATCGTCATTTGTATCAAAAGGCACAAACTTCAATAATTTTTTTCCTTTCCCCATGTCCATAAGAAGTAGAACAATTTTTTATGCTTTTTCTTTCTTAAATGCCACCTGCATTTCCCCTTGTGCGCAGCAGGCAAGAAAAACCACTTCTTCACTCTTTGGTGAAGAAAGATGGACTAGAGCAAGAGGTTAGAGCCATTCGTTCAATAGGCCTGAAAGACCATTTAAATCATGCCATATCTTGGAAGAAACAGCAGCCCCGCTCCATCAACTGGCTAGAAGTCTTAAGCCCATGTGCCATGGCTTCTAGACAGCAAAGAGCCCCTGCAAAGAGCTCAGATGTCTACAGAGGACAGAACTCAGATGTCTGCATGGAAGGGAGACCACACTGATTGTCTCTGCAGAGGACAGGTGCAGTATGGGGTAGGTGGAGGGGGAGCAACTCTCAGAGCCCAGAGACATCAGCACAGCCAAGACTTCCCTGGGGAGAGAAGACAGCTCAGAGCCCAGAGACATCAGCACAGCCAAGACTTCCCTGGGGAGAGAAGACAGCTCAGAGCCCAGTAAAGACCCATGGACACAGGGGCCAGGCCCAGGCACACGACACACCTCCTGCCACTCCTGCCCAGCCTGCATTAGCACCCATGGCTGGACTGTGGCACTTGCCTCCTGATGTACCTCACTTCTCTCCATGGCCTCCACTGTCTTGCCAGGCTCCTGCCTGCTAAGCCCAGCTCTGAGTCCGCTCTCCCCTGCAAAGGGTTTGCCTACCTACCTCAAAAGTGCTTCCCACCAGCAAGTACCTGGCACTGTCCTGTCCCACCCTGAGCCCCTCCACCAGAGGGTTGGAGAGGATCTGAAGGCTGAGCATGGGACATTCCTTTCTTCGAGGATGCCCGTGAGTCTCCTCCCTGAGCCATCAGCTGGAGCTCCGCGTGGAGCTAATCTTGCCCAGATGCCCTGAAGTCTTCATGCCACACCATTCTGCTTCCTTTGGCAACATCACAGCCTGACCCAAGGGGGAGGATTTCACAGCAGCTGCTGCTGGTTGCTCGAGATTTCCAGTTTTCAAGGTAGCTAATTTGTGGGGAAACCTATTTCCAACCTGGACAAAGAGAAAGCCTCTGAAATCTTTGGAGTGATGTTGTGAAGGGATTCAGCTGAGTGACACGTCCACTTGTGGAGCTGTGAGGACTCCAGTGTCACCCTCAGCCAGAATGTGTGGGGCAAGCCGGTTCTTCTGCCTTGATCTTTCTATGAAAGAACGGCATCCCCACTCAAAGCCATGGCTGGTAGCCCACCAGACAGGAACCCAGCCCAGGTGGGCAGCCTTATCTGTCTGAGAATATTCTATCTCAGAAGCACCAGAGCTCAAAACATGCGAGTCCTTGGGTCCCACTCCAGAGAGACTGAATTCATCCTGGTCCCACCCCAGAGAGACTGAATTCAAACGTCTACATTTGGAGACCAGGAAGCTATGTTAATTAAAACAAAATAAATAAATAACCTCTCCTGGTTCTTGGTATGCCTTTTTAACTCTGACAGCCATGTTACAGAGGCTCTGAGTACGATCTCTCCCGCATCAGAATGGCTCCGGAGCTGGCATTTTGTCTTTGGAGAATTTCTTGGGGGTGGTGGGATGTTGGTTTGGGTTCTGGTCTTCTAAGGCTTTAGGTCAGCCCACGAATACTCCTAAGGGGGAAGCACCTTCAGGCCAAATCCTAGTTTCACCTTAAAGCACTGCTTTTCAACCTATTCTATCACACAGCGCGTTCAAACCTGTAGTTACCACTTCCACGGCACACTTAAATTATGTTGATCACAAAAAAAAAAAAAGTGAAAAAAGAATATACTTTGCTCTGAACTTCTTTCAAAAATAATTTAATTAATGATATTTTAAAAATTAATATAATATTAATTAAATTAATTATTCATTAATTAAATATTAATATTTTTAAAATTAATGCTATTTTTGCCACACACAGGTTGAAAATCACTGCCTTAAAGCAGCTGGATAAGGGAAGCCTGCGGGAGCAGGGCAGCCTACTTTAGTGAGGAAGAAAGCTGAAAATGAGAAAAACAGCATGAAAAGCCCAGGGGCCCCTGGGCAGGCTTGGCCTCTGCACAGGGTGGAAGGACCCGAGAAAAGACCCCTGGGAAACCCGAGAGTCACACAACGATGCCTTTTTACACTTACTGAGCCGGGAGCGCATAGACTCGTCTGTCTCAGTGTCTCTACGCGAGGAACTTGTGAACTGTTAGTGGCACAAGTTAGTGAGCCGTGAATTTGTGAGTCAGCTGAGTTGCTGAACAATTGGTGGTCTTTGAATGCAGGAGTCCGTACAGGGTTACTCTGGCATCAGTCTGTGGTCTTACATGGGAACATAAGGGTTGGTCTGCCCAAGTCGACGTCCATTTGGCCTTTCTATGGGGCGTGTCCTGGTTTGCTACATCTTGTTTTGTGCGAGTCACCGCATACGTGTACGAGTACAGTTTCCTTTCCAGTTCTCACAACCAAACCAGCCTGGCGGCTCACCCTTGTTCCACAGTCACCTGGAAGCATTCCGTATTCATCAGAATTTACCCTTTCCAGAAACTAAATCCATAATCTGAATGCTGAAATAGGATTCTGGAACTTGTTCCAAAAAAGGAACTCCAAACGTGTTGGAGGAACGGTAGCATTTTAGTAATAAGATCTCCATGCCACAAGTGGCCTCCTCTGGAAGACCCTTACCATTGCATTGTGCAAATCCTGGCAAGTTCATGTCCGGCTACATGCTTGGGCTACGTGGCTTCTCACATAAAGTCCCAAGACATAGGCACCGAGCCCACCCCTTGCAAACAAGCTAATCCCCGCAATACCTTCGGTCATTTAGAATAGCACCTCTTACGATGATTTTTAATAATAACCACACTACTGCATATTTATCTGGCCATTTGCAGCCAGCGTTTATATTGTTTCTCTCACTGAACCTCACAGAAGTCTTAGGCAATAGGCAAATTCTAACCTCTCAAAAAAAGAGAAAAAAAGACATTACTTTTTAGAGTTTTAGGTTCACAGCAAAACTGAGCAGTAAGTACAGGGAGTTCCTAGGAAGCCCCCATCCCCATTCACACACAGCCTCCCACATCATCAGATCTCTCTCCAGAGTGCTGCACTGTTACTGTGAATGAGTCTACACTGATACATCATCACTAGCAAAAGCCCACAGCTGTCGTTAGGGTTCGCTCTCCGTGCTGTGCATTCCATGGGGGTCTTGGGTTTTCTTTATTTACTTATTTGAGGGTTTTTTGGAGACAAGGTCTTGCTCTGTCACCCTGGCTAGAGTGCAGTGGCATCATCATAGTTCACAGCAACCTCAGACTCCTCCTGGGTTAGAGCAATCAGCCTGCGTCAGCCTCCCAAGTAGCTGGGATGACGGGTGCCCGCCACCACACCCAGCTCGCTTTTCTATTTTTTTTTGTCTCACTCTTGACAATGAGGTCTCACTCTTGCTCAGGCTTGTCTCAAATTCCTGGACTCAACTGATCCTCCCACTTTTACCTCTCAAAGTTCTAGGATTATAGGTGTGAGGCACTGCGCCCAGACAGTCTATGGGCTCTGGCAGATGTGCAATGCCGTGTGTCCATCATCACAGTATCACAGGGTTGTTCCGTCACCCTGAAAATCCTCTGTGCTCCTCCCACGTATGCCGCCTTCCCCCAGCCCCGGATATCAGGTAATTCCTCATTATACTGACTCTACAGTTTTACCTTTTTCAAAGCATCATATAGCCAGACTATTATCTCCATTTATTTATTTTTCAATTTTACTTTTTTAGTTTTTTGAGATAGAATCTCACTCTGTAGCCCTAGCTAGAGTGCCATGGCATCATAGCTCACAGCAACCTCAAACTCTTGGGCTCAAGGCATCCTCTTGCCTCAGCCTCCTGAGTAGCTGGGACTACAGGCGCCCACCACAAGGCCTAGCTGGTTTTTCTATTTTTAGTACAGACAGGGTCTCGCTTTGCTCAGAGTGGTCTCCAACTCCTGAGTTCAAGCAATCACCCACCATGGCCTCCCAGAGTGCTAAGATTACAGGTGTGAGCCACCACACCCAGCCTATTATCTCCTTTTAATCCACATGGAAGTGTGCACGGAGAGGTGTGTGGTGGCCCCACTGGACTCAACACCACTGATCTTCCAACTCTGGACCGCACACTTCCCGTGCTGAACCTCCTTGATGGCTCTCTCTGATTCATGACCCCACACAGCTGAAAGCTGCTCCCACTGTGCTGATTTCAGCCCTGGGGGCGGGGGGGGGG
>NW_003852511.1:3229954-3232125 GCF_000181295.1 Otolemur garnettii
GGGGGGGGGGAGGCGGGGTTCAAACCCTGAAATAGTGGAATAGTGGTTTCCCTAAACAGAAGCACTTAGGGAATGTTCTGCTTCTTATTATTTTTTTCTTTTTAAATTTTGTTTTCATTTTCTTTTCTTTTTTTTTTTTTTATGGAGACAGAGTCTCACTTTGTGACCCTCAGTAGAGTACTGTGGAATCATACAGCAACCTCCACCAACCCCTGATCCTTGGGTTTAAGTGATTCTCTAGCCTCAGCCTCCCTACGTAGCTGGGATTACAGGCACCTGCCAAAACGCCCAGCAATTTTTGATAGAGACAGGGTCTTGCTCTGGCTCATCCTGGTCTTGAACCTCTGAGCTCAGGGAAATCCACCTGCCTCGGCCTCCCACAGCGCTGGGACAACAGGTGTGAGCCACCACGCCCAGCCTCTGCTTCTTATTCTTGATGAAAGTCCATATTCTTGATGCCCATTGCAGTGAAACTGGCAGACAGGTACTTGAAAACATTTTTAAAACAAAGGCAATCAGGAGAGATGTTTTATAAATCAAACTTGAATTCTTAAGCAATCTTAAACACTCAGCAGCTCCTTCACTAATACCTGGCATTCTTATCAGCCCCAGTTGACGCACATTCGAAGGAAAGTGAGGTTTTTGTGAGCCCGAACGCACAGCATTAACTCTCTTGAATTTTTACCTATTATGATAAAAATGACTTCACAATTCATGTTCAATTAGAGAAGGGAATAAAGGGAGCAGGGGGTGAGGAGCCGAGTGAAGCATTTATCTGAGACTGAGGGCGAAGCAGGGGAATTCAGGACACTTCCTTAGAATGAAAGAGCCAAAGACAGAAGAGAAAACAAAGGCTCCTGCCTGGTCTCCTCTTCCTGACCCCGTCACCTTGGATTGTCACTTAGACTCGCTGCAGAAGGTTTCAGCAGTTCAACAGGAGCACCCTTGTGGATCTGTCCTGGAATTCTATGGACTTGATTTCCATATAAGATTTTTTTAATCCACTGCCAACCTGCAGGAAGTGAGGGAGGGAGGGCACAGAGCTCAGAAATGACGGTGCATTCGGGCTTCACAGAAACCTCCCTCTCCTTTGGATACACTTCAGCTGGGTGCTGTAGCTCTAGTTCTGTGGCTTATTGGTTCTGCAGGTGACCTCAGATGGTCACACCCCCCTGTGCAATGACACCGTGTCAGTGTCTGTCACACTGTGTTACTCCCTTTTGAAAGGTTGTGGCTAATCTTTCACGTGAGATCTCCTCAATGGTGCCTACACGGTCTTGGGGTCAGTGTGTCCTGTGGCACGTCTTCAGGAACAAGTTTTAAAAATAGGGACAGAGGGACAGCTGCCTCGACCTTTGGGTTCTCTTACACTAAAGGCGGGGACACAGAGGAGGGAAAAGATTATTTCTGCACGCTGAGTGCAGCTGTGAGCACTCTCCTTCCTGCTGGCCAGGAGAGCCTTGCCAGCCACTCAAGGGAGATGCCCGTGTCCCATCAGGACTTTAAAAACACATGGGGTGGCGCCTGTGGCACCAGCCCCATATGCCAGAGGTGGCGGGTTCAAACCCAGCCCCGGCCAAAAACTGAAAAAAAGAAAAAAAAAACACATGGGTACACACATACACAGACATGCACCCCTTTTATTCCACTCCAAGTGTCTGCTTAGGAAAACTCAAGGGCACTGAATTCAGAATCATCAGGTGACTTTCTTCCTATTTAAAGTCTGAGTCTAGGGGACTTCACGCACCTCGTACTTGCTGCATTCCTTAGCTCCTACCTCAGCCACCTTCTACTGCAGAGGCACCTGGTGGCTCATTTAAGTCTCATAAAGTTTGCAGGATCCTTGGGGTAAAGTGTTCCAGAAATAAAAACCACCACAGACCCAGGCAGGGAAGGAGGGCAGACATAGGAGACTACCATTTCTTTATTTAATTTTACACTGTTGATTTATCTTTTCATGGTGGAAAAGTCAACATTTACAAAGTGGAAAGAGTCGTGCAATGAACTCCAAGTCTCTGTCGCCCATTGTCTTTCAACAATGAACAACTCATGGCCAATCTCGTGTCATCCATACCCCATCCATTTCCTCCTCCCCTCAGATGGCTTTGAGGAGAATCCAGATGACACACCATATTTGTTTGCAGTACTTCTGATTGTGTATAAGAAGTAAC
>NW_003852511.1:3232369-3233144 GCF_000181295.1 Otolemur garnettii
AGGTCTCTCCTCCTGGTTAATCTCCAAACGTCTTTTAATCTACAGGTCTCTCCTCCTGGTTTTTGCTGCCTCCCCTCCCCCCACCTTGTAACGTATTTGTTGGAGACCGCGTGGATTTGTCTCGAGAGTTTCCTGCACTCTCAGTGTTGCTGATTGCATCTCTACCGTGTCAGATGTTCTTTTGTCCTCTGTATTTCCTGTAATTTGATAATTAGATATAATCAGATAAGAGCCTGGTTGGATTATTGCCTTATTTGGATTTGTTGTTGTTGTTGATCTTTGTTTTCAGTCTCTTTTCTCTTTTGGAATAATTCACAAGTGGTTCTTTGTGTTTTCATCAGGAGATACCATTGTTTACTTATCTACGTATCTACAGCAATTAATGAATCGCCTAAGTCCATTAATTAGTGAGACTGTGAAATAGTGATAGTCTATAAAATCTCTTCTTTTCACTAACTAGAAAACTCTTGTAAAGAGAAACTTCCCTCTTCAACTATCTGAAGTGCGATTCATTTGAGAATGGGGCAAGAAATGAGTTAATAATTCTTTCCTTTTCTAAAAACCAATTTAAAAAGTATTCAGTTGCATAATAATGGCCCCTAAAGTTGACACAAGTTACCAAGGATTTTTATGAGTTTAAGGATTCAGATGTGTTTCATCTATTTAAATCCATTACAGTTTTTATCCTTAATGATACTCCAGTTATCCCTTGATTGGCTGAAGTAAGCTTCTTAAAGTCGAATCTTCTTTCCTTTTGAACTCTTGAATAGCTGAT
>NW_003852511.1:3233367-3242834 GCF_000181295.1 Otolemur garnettii
TCCTTCCTTCCTTCCTTCCCTCCTTCTGGTATAACAACTCTTTCTAGGATCATTTGTACATTTATTACTCTGGACCAAGAATTAGCCATTTTTCTAAGGAGGCTTTTGTCTTCTAGTGGGAAACAGTATTTAGAGACTGAGATCCTGGCACTAAGGAGTGCTTCTTGGTCTCTTCAGCTCCGTTGGGTGGTTGCGCCCTGGTTTATTCACCATCCCCTGCTGGTGGTCATTTGTGCTGCATGTAACATGTACCCCGTGCATACATCTTTGGGTATATCTCTCGAGACTGATTGCCAGAAGTGGGGTTCTGGGAGGAAAAAGTAAATGCATACATCACTTTGCTGGATGGTATCAAATTCCTCATTACAGAGATTGTACCACTTTACAGTCCCACCAGCCATGACTGGGAGTGCCTGTTTCCCCCAGCAAGGCTGTGGAAGAGACTGCGAAACTTTGATTTGACAGATGAGAAATAGTATCAGTGCAGTTTTAATTCTCATAACCGCGAGCTGTGGTTCAATGCCATTTGCATTTCTTTTTCTCTGAACTCTGATTCTATATTTAGCCCATTTTCTATAAGATTGTTGGTGTTGGTTTCTCTCTTTTTTAGAATCCTGTCTACATTAGGGACGTTTGCCCTTTGAGTTATGTCTTACAGTGTTTTCTTATTCATTCGCCTTTTTACTTGGCTTCAAAATTTTTAGCAATGCAAACTTTTTATTTTTCTGTAATTGCCTTTGTAAATTCTTTCCTTAGTTTCTTACAGATTTTAAGAGAAACATTCTCTTAAGAAAATGCAGACTGTGTTTTTATAGATGTAAATAGTTCAGAGTGATGTATTATAATTTCTCTAAAAAAGGATTCTTCTCATTTTATTGTCATTGTGAAAATCTAAAGTACCTAGGACTGGGCACACATGGACCGTCAGTGAGCGTGTATATGGAAATATATAGCAGACGAGATTCTTTTGCACACACAGTACTGTGTCCATGGCCTGGCTGTCCGGGTCATCAATAGCTTCCTGTCCTTATGTCAGCAATGCCTGTACTCAGACTTTATCATTAGTCAGGTAAGGACTAGCCATACAGCATGGCATTTATTATTTGATAATGGTCGTGGTGAGCCTATGGTCCTTGTCTCATATTCATACAACTTCTAATTCAAGTGCAAAACCTTCCATTATGGGCCCATTCACAAAGCTGTGAGAGTGCCTGCTCCTGCCTTCATCCATCTGACCCTTTTTTTGTTTAACAACATTTTTTTGGTTGAAGACCTACTATGTGCGGGGCAGTTTATAATTTATTATTTTTATTTATCTTGTAACCTACAGTCATTGAGATATTAAAAGATACATCAGATACAACCAACAGGGACATTCAGTTCACGCATTGGTTAATTTCTAGGGTATATATCAAATGTTGGAAACGTGAGTCTAGTTCTTTTACGGATATTGTTCTTTGCTAGTTTATTCTCCACTATCTCAGAACACAGGATTAAAACAAACAAGCATATTGGTATGTCACTTGTTATCAGTAGTTGGATCAGTTATGGATCACAATGGTCATTTCCTGCGTTATCGTTTAAATTTCTGGATTTTGTATTTTCCATGCAAAACAGGATCTTATTAAAAATATTCAGTCATTACTATGCAGTCATGAAGAAAGATGGAGACTTTACCTCCTTCATGTTTACATGGATGGAGCTGGAAAATGTTCTTTTTAGCAAAGTATCACAAGAATGGGGGGGAAAAGTATCCAATGTACACAGCCCTATTATGAAACTAATTTATAGCCTAAGAGTATGGGGAGGAGGGAGGGGGCGGGGAGGAGAGGGGAGTGGATGGTTGGAGGGAGGGTGATTGGAGGGATCACCTCTATGGTTTATCTTACAAGGGTACAAGTGAATCTTCCTAAAAGTAGAATATAAACGTCTTAACACAATAACTAAGAAAATGACATAAAGGCTATGTTAAACCAGTTTGATGAAAATATTTCAAACTGTATATGAAAACACCACACTGTACCCCATGATTGCATTAATGTACACAGCTATTATTTAGTAAAAAAAATATTCAGTCACATAACAAAATACTATTCCTCCATGTAAGTCTGATGTTTTAGGTGTTCCGACTACTTTATAGGGTTTGTAAAGTCTACAACGCATAGTACACAGTCCCTTCTGAACAGAGCATGCTCTGAGCATATACAGACTCTGAAACCTGTGACTTCAATTTCAGCCCTGATGCTGAAAACAAATGAGAAATGAGTATTTAATGGGCAGGAAATTGTAATCTCGTGAGTCTCTGAGGCCTGAGATTTGTCGCTTTTGTCAGCACCGTCACACATGGGGCCTGGTGTGCCTTGTTTTGCTCCCAGAGGGAGCACATTGATGCTGCCAGCAGGCGGAGCAGATGGGGGGAGCTGCAGCCCATCCTGGCTCTGGAGATGACCACAGACTGGTCCACGACTCCCAGGGCCCAGGCATATCGGTTCCTCAGAGGGGACAGAAGATTCAGTGCCACAGGCCATGATGAATAACTATTTATTGAGTAACTATTTATTGAAAATCTACCATAAGCAAAGCACTGTCCTGGTTACGATAGTCTATGATGCTCAAAGTGCAACCTGCATTCGGACAGCTTTGAATCACCTGAGAGCTTGTCAGAGCTACAGACTCTCAGAGCCACCCTAGACAGACCTACTGAACCAGAGTCTGCACTTCAAAAAGATTCTGGATATTCCTATTCACCAGTAAACCTGAGAAGCCTTCTATAGAAAATACCAACTTGGGCAGGACACATCCCTGGCTAGAGAACGGGAGAAGCGACCGACCCCATTATAGGAGGTGAGCCGCATAATCATAAAGGACCTACGTGCTCCCCCGGGTGAGATGTAAGACCCAAGCACGATGATGGGACGGGTGAGTGCAGGGGAGAGAGGCAGCTCTGCAAGATAGGAAGGCTGGAACAACATTCAGAAAGGATTTGTCAAGCTGGTTCTGGAGTCTGGCAGGAGCTGAGCTGAGGTGTGGGAGAGGGCATTTTAGGAGGCCGACCACCACCAAAGGTAAGAAGAGCCGCCCCAGGCGTGTGTCTATGAATCACAGAATCACCAAATGTTATCCGGGGCCAAACCTGTTGCTGAGGGCTTTGCTGGGCTCTTCACTTCAAAGTGTAGTAGAAAAATAAATGTTTAAGGGACTAGCGAATGCATTTTATTTGATAGCTCTAAATGAGGCCGTTCTAAAGGCCTAGGCCATTAATGAGCAGCTTGTGTTTTGTGCCTAAGACATTAGTGCGGCTCCTAAAGGGGAACTCTCAGCTGCACCTGCCCTCCCACATGGCAGGACACTGCAGTGGCCTCTGTCCTGGGGACCGGCGCTCCAACCCAGAAAGAAGAAAAAAGCCTTCTCCGCTTTGTAGGAGAATATCCAGGGGTCATGGCAGGGGTTAGAAGGGGATCTTTAAAGAATCCTCCAGTGAGCGCCCAAGGTATTGATTTTAAAAATATCCAATGCCACGTCTTCATGATTGCATCAGCGTTTGGATACCTGCTGAATTTCAGGCCTGTGCAGATCACGCATTGATTGTATAATATTTTTACTCTGCTATTACTGCATTAAGAACACATCGCACCTTCTTTTTTAACTCTAGGGATGTTTTTGGATCCTTTCATCTTTCTCTTTGAGCCACTCGTGGTGTCCTGCTGGCTTTAACATCCACTGTGTGGGAAAAGAGGACATTTTACAAGCCTGTTATTTTGGATACTTCCTGACATATGCTGTGTGGACAGTTTGTCTGAGGGCAGCATTTTACAAGAGGTCCCAGGGAGAGGAGGAAGAGGAAACGGGCACCAGAGAAGGGTTGCTGGCAATCCACTCAGCTGTAGCAAATGCTGCCAGTGAATGTCCTTACCTGCGGGTGCTCGGTGTGTGAGTCACCCAGCAGGGCACAGATTGACTAAGCAGTCACATTGTATTAATACGTGGTCCTGACTTGCTTTAAAGCATCGCTCAAGCATTCAGTGGGCTGCATCTCAGACTCATGATGTTGGCCAGATGCTCTTGAATTTGGCTATCAAGACCAAGTGAACTAGGCCAGGCATGGTGGCTAACACCTGTAATACTACCACTCTGGGAGGCCAAGGCAAGCATGAGCTTTTGGGATCGAGACCAGCCTGAGTTAGAGCAAGACCCCAGCTCTACCAAATAGCCAAGCTTGGTCTTGTACCAGCTACTTGGAAGGCTGAGGCAAAAGGATTACTCATGCCCAAGAGTTTGAGGTTGCTGTGAGCTATCACACTATAGCACTCTACTGAGGGCGACAAAGTGAGACTCTTCTCTCCAAAACAATAAAATAAATTAAGACCAAGTGAACTTTGAGAACTGACCAGTGTTTGTTTCTTAAGGAGTGGACGTCCAGCAGACTGACTGACGCTAAGTATGAGCAGATGCTCACCAAACCCCAGGCCAAGGGCTGACTTTTTCCTCTGCTCTGAGAATAAGACAAGCCGAGGGCCTCCTAGCCCTGCTGTCTCCTCCCAGTCCTTCTTGATATTTTCCCTAGGCCAACCTGGCACCTGTTTGAGCTGATACAAGTGCCTTGAGACCTGGAAGTGTCAAGTGGCAGGTGGCGTGGGGAGGCAGGCCATCAGGATCCCAAATATTCAGTTCTATTGACACAACTTAGGTCTGATCATGAGTCCATCATCTCAGTAATTATTTCATTTTAATTTTTAGAAACAGGGTCTCATTATGTTATCCAGACTGGAGTACAGTGGTGTGATCATAGCTCACTGAAGCCTTGAACTCCTCCCAACGTGCTGGGATTATAGTCATGAGCCACTAGGCCTGACTTAAATAATTAATTTAAATAACAGTGGTAGTAGCAGGGATTCATTTGTTTCAATGTCCTGGGCCAAGGTACCCAATGTACATTAGCTCCCCTAAGCCTCATGGCAACCTGCAAGGTCATCACACTGATGGGAGCCCGGGCAAGAGGCCCTGTGAGCTGAGGACCTCGGAAACGCTCGGGCTGTGGGCCCTTCCCCTCACTGGCTCTGCTGTGCTCTCTCTTTGCTCTCTGGTCTGGCTCTGCGGCCTACTTCTCTCTCATTCCTCCTGCTAGCTTGACCACCCTCCCTTGCATGGCCAGATTCCTGGCTCTGTGGTTCCGCAGGAATTGGCCTGATTCACAGAGCAGCTCCCCTATTGGGAAGGGAAAATTGATAGTAGGGTCTTGTTACCATTGCCACTTTCATGAGCTCCTCTGCAGAGGTCCGGCTGCTGCCTGCTACCCCCAGGTGATGTGAAAGGGACAGGGAACCGAGGACCCAGCATATTCTGGTTTGTGAATCAGGTATCGTACCTGAAGTCTCCAGCCTCCCAGGTGAACGGAAACCACCCGGGCTCACCTTTACAAGTGCAGAGTTCTCAAGAAGTGACTCAACAGGTGAAGGAGAGTGGACCCTAGTCACAGGGAGTGAGAAAAAGCAGCCTTGTACCCACAGAGGGACCAGCAAGACCCCTTAAGGAACAGACACGGTGCCAATGCAGGAGGCTCTCTGGGCATCTCAGAATCTCTGTGTGATTGAAGGAGGCGCCTCACCTATTACTTCCAGCACACCCTGGTCTCAAGAGCTCCAGTCTGGTGCTCTCAGCCCACATTCCTGTTTCCTGTTGTGTCAGCCCACACTGGACCCAGGCGTGTGGAGGAGCAGACAGAGTCACTCCATCGAACTGTCAGCAGACCCCGCCAGCTGCACTGTGGACATCCCAGGCCCTTGTTACTGCGTGAGGGACACAGTGGTGGCTCATTAAAACTGCACTCCCTCTCAGAGAAGAAAGAGGAGAGAGATCACACCCGAGAAGCTAGTCAGCAAGTGGGAAGTACCAAAGGACTCGTGTACGCAGAACCCTTCTGCTGGTTCCCGCTTCCTTGGCCCACGACTCTCCAGGCTGAGCCTTTCCAGGAGCAGCTTCCAAGCCAGCCTTTGTCAGAGGACTCCCAGGCCCACCCAGCCTCTGCTCGCTCCAGCTCCTCCTGGCCGCCCGCAGAACCATCCTGAGTATCACACCGGCGTCTTCAGCCTCATTCCATCTAATTCTCACAGTACAATTTCTTGGTTCAAACTTAGCCAGGCAGTGGTAGTCCCAGCTACTTGGGAAGCTGCAGTGGGAGGATCACTTGAGGTCAGGAGTTCAAGACCAGCCTGAGCAACATGGCAAGATCCTATCCATAAAAAAGAAGGATTTAAAAATAAATAACTTGATTATATTCAGACTTATGTCCCCCCCCCCTTCTGATTCTAAGCATGATCTTGGCCTAGGGAAAAAAAAAGATAATGGAGAATTTTTTAAATCCAGATTTATCAAGTCCTTCAGGCCACGTGTGCTGGGTTCCTGCCCCCTGCTAGTTGCACCGACCTCGTCTTCCTGGTGTCCCGTTTAGCTGGGATGCCCTTATCCCAACTCCTTAAAAGGCTGGCTTAGCTTTCTTTGAGTTTCAACTTTCACATTGTCACAGAGGCCGCCATTACCGCAGCCCCTGCACCCGCACACCCCACATATCCCCGGCTGCCTTCTTTTACTTCCTTGCTGCCTGTCTCCCCACAAAAATGTAAGCTGGGAGGGCAGACAGACGCTGGGAATGTCTGCATGGCTCTATCCCTCCAAAGGCACAGCCAGCCCAGACGTTAGTTAAGGCAGCAAATTCAGATTGTGTTCAGTAACGACTGTCAGTAGCTTCACTCTGGTTTCTGTGGAGGTGACTGGGCATTTTAAGGGGGGAAAGGGGGTGGAGGGACCTGGGGAGGGTCTTAAGAAGAGTCAAGGAAGTGAAAAATTATAAAAAGTACACAGGGGTAATTGATCCTCGTGAAACCCACCTGGGTTTGCTGCCTGGTACTTATCGAAGTTAGTCTCCTACACTCCCCGTTGGGCATGCACACACACATACACACATATATACACACACATACACATATACAAAGTCTGGGAGACAAGGCCCCCTGTCACCAAGTGTTGCTTAATCAGTCAATTATTTGGGCAGCATTGAGTTTTTCCAAGCAGGCACTTTAAGGGGGTAGGGTCATACTAGGGACATGTCCTTGAGCTGTGGGAAACTACATTGGCGTTTGTTTAGGTCTGGACAGGCCAAAGGTAAGGACTGGGAGAGAACAGTGTCCAGAGGAGCCTGGCTGGGACTGGTCATGGAGAGTCTGTCCTTCTTCAGCATAAGGCCTGATGCCTAGTAAATGCTCAAAAATGAATCAATAAACAAACACAGGAATGTGAACCCTTTCCATGACCTTGCCCTGGGGTGGGAAGCAGGCAGGGAGGGTCCTAGGAGAGGGAGAAGGGCAGTTCGCTCACCCACAGGACCCAAGGGTGGGGATGGCAGCTCAGCAGACCTCAGCCCCTACCAGCCACCACTCCTCACTGAGGGCTGCAGTCCTTGTACAGTGGAACAGGGCGAAACACTTCAGAATCACCATTGACCTTGACCAGGGAAAAGGGATTTCAAAAGCACCAGGTTGTAACACGAGCGTGTTTGCAGCAATAACAAACCTGTTGTGTTGAAAGACCAACCAGAAAAAAACAGAAGCAGCTGAGCAACACCCACGTTTTTTCATCCTTAACAAAATCAAATAGGTTTAGTCCTCTGATAAGCTACACGAACTCTGGTCATAATTAACGCTTGGTGGTGAGACACCAACGCCAGGTCTCCCCTCACCTGTGATGGGTGCAAACATAAACACAGGCTGGTGTGTTGACCTGTGGAAACAGGCTTTCCCATCCAGGGGCTTCTGAGAGATGGTGGCCCTGTGAGGCTCAACTCCGGCCACTAAGTGATTTCAGAGGAAAAGGCAAAGTAATTCTCTAGAACAGGGGTTCACAGGTATCCGGACACATCAGTTGCCACCTTCCGTTCAAGGAAGAGATTAGCTCCTGTCAAGGCTTTTAGGCCATTTTCATCCCGATTATTTGGATTATGTACAATATTTCTCATAAAAAATGAAATAGTTCCTGGAAAATCGTGCTGCATGGGAGAACAGAATGTTGATATTTCAGGTCATTGCGATGAACGTTCATATACAACTTTTTGTAAAGACATCCGTTTTGATTTCTCTTGGGTATATGCCTAGGGGTAGAATTTCCAGGTAGTATGGTAATTCTGTTTAACCTTTAGAGAAACTGTCAGATTATTTTCCATCTCCACCAGCTTTTCCAAAGAGGCTGAACCATTTTCCATCGCCACCATCTCCAATTCTCATTTTCTGAGAATTGATATAAGAATTAATTGTTGATATAAACAACAGTTGCTATCATCTGCCTTGTTCATCCTAGCCATCCTCATAGAAAGAGTATCTTGTTGTAGGTTTTAGATTAATTAATTAATTTCATTCATTGACAAATAATAATTGTGTATATTTATGGGATGCAATGTGATTTTCTGATCTGTGTATACATTATAGAAAGATTAAAGCAAACTAGTTAACATGTCCATCGCCTCACTAACAACATTTTTTATAGTGAGAATATTTGAGAATCTAGTTTTTAGCAGTTTTGAAATATATACTACCATGTTATTAACTGTGATCACCATGTCTACATAACCAAAGCAACTTTGAGCAAAAACAACCAAGCTGAAGGCATCAGGCTACCTAATTTTAAAATATATTATGAAGTTAGTATTTAAAATACCATGATACTTGCATCAAAACAGACACATCAACCAATGAAATAGGTAGAAATTACAGGGATAAACCCAAATATACATAGTCAAATAATTTAGACAAACGTGTCAAGAACACACCACAAAGAAAAGATAGTCTCTTCAACAAATGGTGATGGGAAAACTCATGAAGACAAATGAAACTGGTTCCCTAAGGGCTAAACACGGTGGCTTATGCCTGTAATCCCAGCACTTGGGAGGCTGAGGAAAGTGGATTGTCTGAGCTCACAAGTTCAAGACCAGCCTGAGCCAAAGTGAGACCTCATCTCTAAAAATAGCTGGATATTGTGGTGGGCACCTGTAGTCCCAGCTACTTGGGAGGCTGAGGCAAGAGAATCACTTAAGCCCAGGAGTTTTGAGTTTCTGTGAGCTATAATGCCACATCACTGTGCCGAGGATGACCAAGTGAGACTCTATTTCAAAAAAAAAAAAAGAAAGAAAGAATTTGGAGTCTTAAATCATATACAAAAATCAACTCAAAATGGACTAGTTAAAAAATTAAATGTAAAACCTTTATTTGTAAAACTACCAGAAGAAAACGTAAGGGAAATGCTTTTACGACATTAGTCTGGGCAACAGTTTGTTGGTTAGAATTCAAAAAGTTCAGTCAACAAAGCAAAACTAGGCAAATGGGACTGCATAAAACTAAAAACCTTCTACACAGCAAAACAATGAACAGAAGGATGAGACAATCAGACTGGAAGAAAATATTTGCACACTGTATATCTGATAA
>NW_003852511.1:3243732-3245606 GCF_000181295.1 Otolemur garnettii
TATATAAAACCAGCACATTGTACCCCATGACTGCATTAATGTACACAGCTATGATTTAATAAAATAAATAAAAAACTAACTATAGCATTGCCGTATGATACAGCAAACCCATAGGAATTGAAATAGGTATGTCAAAAATATATCTGCATTCCAGTCTTTTATTGTGATTTTGATTAATATTCCCCTGATGGCTAGTGAAAATTGTGGGTCTTTTCATAGGTTTATTGGACATTGGTATATCTTTTTTGGAGAAATACCTTTTCAGCTTCATTGCCCATTTTTTTAAATTGAGTTGTCTATTGTTGAGTTGTATGAGTTCTTTATGTGTATATAGTAGATATGTGATTTGCAAATGTTGTCTCCAGTTCTGGGGGTTGTCTTCTCACTTCTTGAAGATGAGAAGTATGTGCATTTGCTGTTGTGCTGACTGCCTCCCTTTCTGACAATACTGCCTGGTAGCCTTACCAGATGCCCTAATTCACCTGTCATATGCCCCGTGGGTCCTGCGTCTTCCTAAAAACTCCCACTTGGAGCGAGAAAGCACTCACGTGGCCCTTTATTTGTTATAATTAAGTACATTTTTTTTTCCTAGAGACAATTTCCTGTCCTCAAAAGAGTCACTTGAAAGGCACTATAAATTTCCTGAATCTGGTCCAAAGTTTAAAATGGCTGTCCAAGAAGGAGTGGCCTCTGTATTTTACCTCCAGAAGAGTCTCTGAAATGTAGGCAGGGCCCATCGATCTAAAATACTCTGGGCTCCTAGCAGCTGCAGCTGCGAGACAGACCTCGTCATTTTGGCTGTTTGTGCACTTCTGGAGGTATATTTAGGTTGCTTCTATTTAGTGTTCCCAGAATAGCCATAGTTTTTTGTTTCTCTCACATCCTCTTGGTTTTATTTCTCCCCGTCCCAAACTGAGGGTGATACACTAGATGATTTTCAAAGTCCTTTCTACCTCAAGGAGTCTATGCTCTTAAGCAGTGTCCAGCCCTCCTTTGTATGAGCGCAGTATGTCACGGTAGCCCTACCCGAAGTCCATTGGCAAGCAGGAGGGGACTGTCCCCAAGATGCACAAGAGGCTCCATGGCTGTGAATTGAACTGGACTTGTGCACTCCAAGTCCCCGTGAGACTCATTTGCTACTATTTAAATTCATAGAGAAGTTTCCTATGAATGAATATCTAATATACTTGTATGACAACAAACTGGTGTTCACCTATATCATCTCTGGGCAGAGTTGTAGAGAAATATTTTGCAGTGAAATCGGTCCTTCATCCCGGTTTCTGCTAACAACCTTCATTTCCCATATTTATTAGCTTTAACTAGTTCCAAGGATGGTTGAGTGGAACCTTGGCGTTCATTTTGTCCATCCCATTAATGAATCAAATAATCTTTTGATTACCATGAGAGACTTGGGCCTTCAATGTCGAGACTGTCACTGCCAGAGACAGATTCTCAAGCTGCTGTTACCCTGTGTGTCTTCCATGTGTCAGGTTGCTACTAATCCCAAATTAGAATCCTGCTATCAATAGAGATTCAATGCCTCCTCCCTTTAAATAAGCAATCAAGTTTAAAACAAAAATCAGTGAGCTTCTTCTGTGAGTATTTCCCATAAATGCTGTCAACACAGAGCTCGTCCGAGGTCAGTCCCCACCTCTGTGAGCAGAGTACAAGACTTGACTGGTGCATGCACAACTGTTTTCCTTTAATGGTTTTTTGGGTTATGATTTAGATACAGTCTCCCTTTAGTATTCTTCTTCTTATTATTATTATTATTTTGTAGAGACAGAATCTCACTTTGTTGCCCTTGGTAGAGTGCTGTGGCGTCACAGCTCACAGCAACCTCCACCTCCTGGGCTTAAGTGATTCTCTTGCCT
>NW_003852511.1:3245946-3249600 GCF_000181295.1 Otolemur garnettii
AGGTTGCTGTGAGCTGTAATGCCACGGCACTCTACCCAGGGGGACAGCTTGAGGCTCTGTCTCAAAAAAAAAAAAAAAATGGTGTACGGGGCTGGCGCCCTACCCACTGAGCCACAGGTGCCGCCTACAGTCTCCCTTAAAGAAGGGGTTAAGTGTACGTGAATGGAGAGGGACGTGTTTTGGACAATGGCAAAGAAAGACAGTGGAGAGATGAGAAAGGAATCTTAGACTGTGTCACAGTTTGTTTATTTAGCTTTAATATAGCAAATCAAACAAATTCACACTGATATACTGATACACAGTCATGGGCATCAACAAAGCTACTCATAAATACTGAATCTAAATCATGATTTCTAACCAGGTCCTAAAGCTGATGCCCACAGGTGACACGCTGAAAGGTTTGGAAGGCATTTGTCTTGAGGCTGTTCTACTGGTCTTTGCTCCATCTGGCCAGCATGCAAGCTTCCTTCCTGGTGGAAGCCTTCTGCCTTTCAGGGACGTGCCAACTCAAGGCGCCAGGACACCACAGAGCTTGGCCAGGACATAAGCAAATAGCCTGTGCTCATGTCAAAGACAGATCCGGACACCAGAGCCTCCTCTCCTACACACTCAAAGGCCAAATCAGACACTGTATGTCAGCCAGAGTGAAGAGATGGGGCTGGGGCTGGGATAGGATGCGGTGAGTGAACCACGGCAGAAGCAGCCTGGAGGAGCCATCAGGGGGCCAGGCAGCTGCTCCCTGCCAAACCGCCAGCAGAGATTTGCACCTGGGAGGAGAGCAACCCCCACCAGCCTGCCTGGCGCTGTAGGTGCACACGGCTCGTTCCTGAAAGAGGACAGCACCGTTACTGCAGGCAACTTTCCCCTCCTCCTTCTCCTTGGTTCATTACTCTCATGCTCTAAAACTTTACATATACAGCAAGCAAAATATGAAAGGAGTATGAGAGGAGAGGGTTTAAAATATGGACAATGGGAGTGATCACTAGCTTTTTATTGTTTTTATTTTTTTCACTAGTAATCTTATTTTATTTACTTCTTTCAAGTAAACAAGCCTGCAAAACACCTTATATAATAGACACAAATAATTACACACACACCCCCCCATCAGATTCTGTATGACCTGGGTGACTGCTCATTCTTTTTTTAAATTATTTTTTGTTAAATCATAACTTTGTACATTGATGCACTTATGGGGTTCGGGATACTGCTTCGATATACAATGTGAAATGCTTACATTAAACTAAGTAACACATCCATCACAATTATACTCACTTCTTAATAGTTTTGAAATGTACCATTGCACCATGCCCATTAGGTAAGGATCCACCAAAACCCTCCCTCCTGCCATATCCCCCCTCCCCTCCCTCTCTCTCCTCTTCCCTTCTACTTTCTGGACTATAGTTATGTTTTGCCATTCGTATGAGTATATAGGTAATTATATATTGATTTCATAGTAGTATTGAGTACATTGGATACTTTTTTCTTCCATTCTTGAGATACTTTACTAAGAAGAATATGTTCCAGCTCCATCCAGGTAAACACAAAAGATGTGAAGTCTCCACCTTTTTAAGGCTGCGTAGTATTCCATGGTGTACATATACCACGATTTGTTAATCCATTCATGGGTTGATGGGCACTTGGGCTGTTTCCACGTCTTGGCTATTATGAATTGGGCTGCAATCAACATTCTGGTGCAAATGTCTTTGTTATAAAATAATTTTTGATCATCTGGGTATATACCTAATAGAGGAATTGCAGGATTGAACCGTAGGTCTACTTGTAGTTCCTTGAGTGTTCTCCAAACTTCTTTCCAAAAAGGTCCTATTAGCTTGCATTCCCATCAGCAGTGTAGAAGCGGTCCCTTCTCTCCACATCCACGCCAACATCTATAGTTTGGGGATTTTGTGATGCAGGCTAGTCTTCCTGGAGTGGTTTTGATTTGCATTTCTCTGATGAGTAAGGATGATGAGCATTTTTTCATGTGTTTGTAGGCCATGCATCTGTCTTCATCAGAGAAGTTTCTGTTCAAGTCTCTTGCCCACATAGAAGTGGGGTTATTTATTCTTTTCTTATTGATTAGTTTGAGTTCTCTATAGATTCTAGTTATCAGACCTTTGTTGGAAGCATAACCTGCAAAAATCTTCTCCCATTCTGAAGGTTGTCTGTTTGCTTTACTTACTGTGCTCTTGGCTGTGCAAAAGCTTTTTAGTTTTGATCATTAGCTTTTTAAAGGAGTTGGACAGTTTTATTACTTTTTAAAAATCCTTTTTATTTTATGAAGTGTGTTTTTTGCCTTTTTTAAATTCTATGTTGTCTTTTCTTTGTGCCTTTCTTTTCCCTTGTTTTTTTCTTTTTCTTGTCTTTTTCTTTTCTTTTTTATTTTTTGACACTGGGTGCCACCGTGTTACCCAGACTGTTCTCCAACTCTTGGGCACAATTGATCCCAAGTAGCTGAGACTGCAAGTGTGTGTCCCTGCCCCTGTGCCCAGAATGGATCATTTATCCTTTTGATGTTGACAATAAACACACTTCTAAGAAGATGGAGGGACGACAACATTACAAGCATGGACCTAGAAGACTTTTATATTAAAAAATAGAATATAATATAAGAAAAATAGAATACTTTGAAATAAAAAAAATAGTCTCACTCATGTCTTATGCCTTCCTTCTCATGAAGACCGTTCCCACTTTTATTACCATTTGTATCTGCTTATAAGGAACTATTTTTAGACCCTTTGAACTGTTCTTAAGTATTATTCTTAAATGCCACCCAACCCCCCAGTGAACTGAACTTGTAAATGTAGACAATCTGCTGTGTGAGAGAAGTGTCAGGGAGAAAGTGAATGAATCTTTATTTTTATCTGTGGTAATTAGAAAATATGAACATAAAAAAAAAGCCTCGGCTTGGTGCCTGTAGCTCAGTGGTTAGGGCACCAGCCACATACACCCATCCCAGCCCAGGCCTGCTAAACAACGATGACTACAATAACAACAAAGTAGCCAGGCGTTGTGGTGGGCACCTGTAGGCCCAGCTACTTAGGAGGCTGAGGCAAGAGAATCGCTTAAGCCCAAGAGTTAGAGGTTGCTGTGAGCTATGATGCCACAGCACTCTATCGAGGGCAACATAGTGAGAGTCTGTCTCAAAAAAAAAAGCCTACTCAGTTTTTCTTCCTAAATATATATATTTTATAGATAGATAAATAGATATAGATAATGTATAGATAATATATACATACAAATTGAATGTTATGCTATGAAGGAATATGTAACATATATAAAGATCATGCAGGATGTGAAATGTATACCATTTTTTCTTCATTAGCCTTTTCCCTCTGTTGCTGAATCACTTCTTTTTCAGGTCTATCAGATTCTTTTGTGTAAATACACCATACCTTATTTTCCATTTCTCTGTTGGTGAACATTTAGGTTATTTCCAATTGTTACACACCTCCTAGTAATAAGACTTGGGTGACCACCTTTGTAATATAGTTCTATTCAATCATATTGTTCCATGGGGAAAATGCCTAAAAGTAGAAATGGGCTACAAATTTCTGTTTTTTAAGAGTTTTGCTATACATCACCAACTTTGATATTAATTTTTATTTTCAACAGCAGGACATGACATTTTCAAGGATAATCATCTTAAAACAAAAG
>NW_003852511.1:3250542-3252173 GCF_000181295.1 Otolemur garnettii
TGGTAGGACTTTACTTTTCAGCCTTACAGCAAAGAACAAACAGCCTTTGCAGCCTCTCAGGAAAGAACAAACAGACTTTGCCTTAAGCAGGATTTTGGTTTGTTTGCTTTTGCAAAAACATGAGGTGTGTCGCTCAAACCTGATTAAATTGTAGAACATCTTTCTCCCTTTGTGCTATGCCAGCTCTTCTGATGACTAGTGTACTGTCTTACTGGTTCCAAATGCCCAACGTGGGTCAACAGACAAGTGCAACTTAACAGAGAAAGACAGCAACCCGCAACACTTATTGGTGGAAAGACTCAATTAATTCTTTGGAGCACTTTACATTTTTTGCCAATAGGGTCATTTGGCAATTTGTGACACACAAGATTTTTACTCTTACCCAGTGAGTTCACAGCGACTCACAGAGGACTTGGGTCAGCTGCATTCTGAGGTGGTAGTCTCAGCACACCGCAGCTTTGGGGAGTATCACTGGTCAGAAGCCACCTTCATTGTCATGGAGCAGAAGCATCGCGCCTGGCACAGAATAGGTGCTCAGTATAGGCCCCTCGGTGAGAAAGGGAATGCTGGAGCAGGTGGCCCCAGGAATGCCAGAGCCATACTTGGGCTCCCTTCTACCCCAACAATCTGGGCCTGCCAGGCTCCCCTAGGGCTCTGACCTTTCTCTGAAGCTCATCTGAGGGGCAGAAAGCAGCCAGAAGCCTGAGACGGGGCCTGGGGGACTCCAATGAAAGAAGAATGGCCAAGAATCAAAATCAGTGCTGTAAGCAAACTTGTTTTTAGGACGGGGAGAAGAGTGCACCAATGCCCAGAAGAAAACTCCCCTGAGAGCAAAGCAAACAAGGACCAAGCCCTTCAAGGAAGCAAGTCAAGCAAAGAGGAGGATTTTCAGACCCAGAAATCCAGGGAGGCTTCAGCCCGTCTGGTACCAGGTGGCAGAGGACAGTCCCCAAAAAGTACTGTTTGCTCAAGATGACGGTGACCCAAGGGAGGGGGGAGTGTGAGCCATGCTATGCAGAGGAAGGAGAAGAAGGCACATGTCATATGCTATGGGCCGTGCGTGGAGAGGGAGGAGGACTTGCTGGGGAGGGCACTGTCGGGATGGGGAACATGCAGCAGCTGAGGGTCAGGACGTGTGGAAAGGTAGGGAGATGTTCTAAGTAGTGTCCAGCACCTCTCTGTGTGACACTCTGTAATGCCTCTCCTACATGAAAAACATTTGCACAGTCTCCATGATCCTTGGTGGCATCTGGTGTTTTATGGTGAAGGCAGACACAGCGCCAGGTCAGGCACTGAGGGGCCCAGCTGTTTCCCAGATCCACCGGCATAACGGAGGGAGCCGGAGAGGCAAGCCGCATCCTCAGGTAGCAGAAAGACCTCAGCTGTGGCAGGACCATGTGAAGAGCATGGTGCCCAGAGGTAGCCCACAAGGGGTTCTTGCTGTGCAGACCTGCTTTGCAGCATGAGCAGGACTTTTCTGGTTCCTGAGAGGCATTGTCTAGGGTTCAGGAACTTGACCCTGACGCTCTGGGCCTGCACAAACCTGCCCATCTTGACTCCTGGCAGGCTCTTGCTGCCTTCTGCCTGACTTTCTATCCATTCATTCCTTCAGCAGTGATTACTGGGACCCC
>NW_003852511.1:3252193-3254045 GCF_000181295.1 Otolemur garnettii
CACAAACCTGCCCATCTTGACTCCTGGCAGGCTCTTGCTGCCTTCTGCCTGACTTTCTATCCATTCATTCCTTCAGCAGTGATTACTGGGACCCCATATCTGGTCAAGCTCCCTGCCCCTAAGAGCCGATGGCCCAGCAGGAAGCCGACAGAAGAGTCCAGACAACTCGGGGCAAGGCAGAACCTGACCACCGTCTTCTTCGGAGAGAGAGGAAGGGCTACACAGTTGTGCGGATGACCCAGGAGATCAGGACTCAGAGAACAGGACTTCCAAAACTGTCTCCCCAGTGTCCAGCCTCCTTGAGTGAGACCTCGCCAGCAGGTCCCAGACAGCCCTGTTCTCAGGAGTAACACAGCCCGGGCAACCACGTCCTTCCCGGACCCAGACATCCTCCTCCTCCTGACAGCAGAGTCTGCCAGCCTGTATCCCTTTGCTTCACCCTTGGAAACAAACACCAGGGAAGGGAGTCGTCTCCTTGCCTCGACAAGGAGCCGCTTTAGGTCAGTATTCCGGACTGACGGGAGGCCAGCTTCGGGCGGTGAGTCATCCGGAAGGCGAGCAGGCAGCTATTTCAGAACTGAATGGCATCAGCTCTGCCTCACCTTGAGTCCAGGGCCCTGGTCTCCGTGAACACTTCCTCTGAGATCAAGCTGGGGAGGAGATGAGAGCAGAAGGGAGTCAGGTCTACGGCTGTATCATCATCCCATCACCCAGCACCCAGGCGGAGGATGAAGCGACAGTTGTAGAAAACTCTAGAATTCTGGATCCTGTGAACATACCCCTTTCCTTCCTTCTCCCCTCCCTTCCCACTGGGAGCACCTGTGCTATAGGCTGTGTACTGTGTTAGGCCCCGATCGGAGACGACTTATTACAGAACCCAGTGGGAGAGGCTGGAATTAATGACTGACGCGTGCTGATTCTTACTATTTGCTAGGAACTATTATTAGCACTTCACATACATTAATTAATTCCTTCAATCTTCACAACAGCACTAGAAGGTAGATACTATTATTATCTCCATACTGAAGATGAGACATCTGACCATGGTGAAAGGAAACACCCTGCCCAAGTGAAAGCGTTTATAAGCCGCACCCCTTTCCATACTGATTGATTCTGTTGGGAGCAGCTCTGGAAGCTGGCGTGTCCGTTTCCCACACGGTGGGGACTGTTCTTTCTTGAGTACCTACTATGTTAGTCTTTCTACACCTCCCCCCGTTTCTCTGTCTTGGCCACCCAGCCCATCTCTGAAAGGTCCCAGGAAAGGGGACCCCACCCTCCCCTAAGGGGCCATCCCAGGGCCCCCCTCCCTGCTGTGCTGCTGTTTCCTGCTCAGCTCCTGGTGTCCCACCCTGGGTCCTCCAGAGGGCCACTGCCTACTGCCTGCCACCAAGTGCAGGATGGCCCCTGACTCAGATTCCCAGAGGAAGCAGCAGACGCCTTGCTCCCGTCTTCATGCTTCTGCCTTCTCACTGAAATCCTGGCTCTAAGTGTGGCCTGACCACAGGGCCAGCTGCACGGGGCATCTCTGGGGGTGTCAGGAGGGGTCGGGGAATGTGTCTGAAAGCCCATCAGTGACCCCCAATGATCCCGCCTCTCAAAGTCCTGTCCAGCTGGAGTTACTCACCCTTGATGTTCCTAGAGAAAGAAGAGAAAGCTTAGTGGGGCCCGAGTAAACCTGAGTGTGTCCTATTGAAGCACGTGGCTTACTGGGGAGAGAGACAGACAGGTGGGGGTGGGGGTGGCCACCAGGAGCTCAGAGTCCTCGTTTTCCTGCCCTTGCACTTGGAATTATTGAAAAGAATGTCAACCACCCCTGGGAGCGGGGTGGGGGGAGAGGCTGCCGGGCAGGGGG
>NW_003852511.1:3254403-3255757 GCF_000181295.1 Otolemur garnettii
GAATGGATAGAATAGTGTGCTTCCATGTGGTGGGAATATTTTATGAGCTAGTTTATACAATCATATATGGGGGGGTTGTGTTTGTGTATATATACATATACACACAAATATGTGCCTATATGATTATCTATATACCTGCATGTGTATGTATACATATTTGTGTATAAAAGTTGTGATATAAACATTTTCCCAGTTTTTTCAATTGAAATATAATTCACCCTTTTTTAGTGCACAACTTTTGATAAATGTAAAACAGATTTCTCTCTATGTCAAAAAAGTGGAAAAGTCACTATAGATATTCACAAAGGGTAACATTGCTTTAAGGTCTTTGGAGGCAATGACAA
This sequence comes from Otolemur garnettii, assembly GCF_000181295.1. NCBI lineage: Eukaryota > Metazoa > Chordata > Mammalia > Primates > Galagidae > Otolemur > Otolemur garnettii. The sequence goes on from NW_003852511.1 coordinate 3,254,748, forward strand.
TGATCTTATCCAGGAAGATAACTTTATACACCCCGAGTGTTAAAGCCAAACAGGGTCTGGGAGATTATCTAGTCAATGGTTTTCTACACTTTCTTTGAGCACTGATGTATTTTAGTAAACAAATGAGCATGGAACCACAACAGATAAAAGCAGAGTTGCTTTGCAGAGACCAAGAAATGTGGCTCAAAAACGGCCAATGGAGTCTACCTCTCTCATGCCCAAATTGGGAAACTGAGGCCAGAAGAGAGCCAGTGGCCGCTTGAGGTTAGCCACTTTTTATTGGCAGAGCTGGAGCTCAGACTCAAGCCGTTGGCTATAGTTTAAGGCATTTTCCATGCTGTGTTAGTCTCATGAGAATCGTAAGTATCACTTAACTCCAGCAAATGGATTGATCCCTGCTTGGAATAGCACAGTGGGACCATAAATATTTACACACCACTGAATCGGAAAGAATAGATCAGAGGCCCCTGTGATGGCGGAAGTGTGAGACAATCCAGGGAAGGCCAGAATAGGTCATTCCGGAAACCTGAGGATGTAAAGGAGTTGGGACCCAGTATAGGCCAGACCTGGGAGCCAAGTGCCAGGAAGAAGAATGGTGAGCTTCCAGAATTTGAGGAATCAACCAGGCCCAACACAGCTACCCCCAGGTTTGTCTGCTCTCCCTTCCTAAAGGGCCACGGCTGGGCCCTTGTCTTGAGGATGCAATTTAAACGTAGCCCCTCGGAGGTAGGAGAAACTGCCCTTTGTCTCCATTCTCATGCAGGCATCCTTTCCCACTTCTATTCTCTTTGTTTGCATGTAGGAGGTGGGGAGGGGGCAGAGGGTGTAAGACATGTGCCTGTGGTGTGTCACTTCCGTATCTGTCCCCTATCCCCTGCATCTACTCAGCAAATCCACCTGGATGTTCAGACTGTAATGATAAGAACACAAAACACAACCGGTCTTTACAAGTCTGTGATACCAGACAACCATAAATTGTCCCCATCCACACTGATGAGAAAAATAAACAA
>NW_003852511.1:3256300-3263713 GCF_000181295.1 Otolemur garnettii
GTGCAAGCACATCATCCCAGATGATGTGTTTTGTTTATGTAAGTTTTTAAATATGCGTCCCCACCATATCCCATTCTCAAAAAGTGTTCACTTCAAGAACAGCAGTACTCATCTGGTCAAGCAAGCAGAAAACTGCTGGTCTGAAGAAGAGTATGTGACATTTGGGTTTTTTAAGGGTGGGACAGTTTTTCTATTGAAACGCAAGTTGAGAGACACAGGGCTGATGGTTTTGAGTATGAAAAATGAGAGGCAGAAACAGGACATAGTGCTTAGAATTAAAGGGAAGACCAGCTGCTTGGGAGGCTACTTGGGAGGTGGGAGGATTGCTTCGGGCTAGGAGTTTCAGACCAGGCTGGGCAATCTAACAAGATCCAATCTCTATTAAAAAAAAAATTAAGGGTAGGAGGCTGAGGTGACTGATAGTAACCTCTATTTGATAAGCAGAAGTTAACAATATGAGGAGGTGGTGGCTTCCTGGGTACCAACAGCCCCTGGGGCAACCTGCAGAGGAGAGAACAAACGGGATTTAGATAATGGTTATTGAATGAGTTTAGATAATGATAGGAGTATTTAACAATATTTAGCTGTTAACTCTTTGACTTATACAAAACATTGTAATAAATAGAAAGTAAATATTTTCTTCTTTTTTTTTTTTTTTTTTTTTTTTTTTTTTTTTTTTTGCATTTTTTGGCCAGGGCTGGGTTTGAACCCGCCGCCTCCAGCATATGGGTCCGGTGCCCTACTCCTTTGAGCCACAGGCACCACCCAGAAAGTAAATATTTTCATCATGCCCCAGCGTGATGAAATCCCTCAAGATCACATTCCAATGACAGGACATGGAATACATCTCTCTCCTGACTTGGAATAGCTGGGAATTTCTGCATTTTTATTTACGATATTTAGGAAAGTCGCATAGTGGTTATAAGTGCAGCATGTGGGATCACTCACACTCAGATGTCAATCCCCTAGTTGGCCAGGCCCTAGAGGACCCAAGACATGTTATTTAGCCTCACTGAACCTCTGTTTCTCCATCAGAAAAACAAAACAACAACAACCTTACAGAGCCTTGGTGAGAAGAAGATGAAATGATTTATGCAAAATGCTTCCCAGTATCTGACAGAGAGTAAGTGCTCGAATGTGAGAACTGTTATACAATATTTAGTTACTACGTATACAATACATGTTTATCAAACAACACATAGAAATACTATTTTGTAATAAAAGGTCCTCTTACAATAGAACATGCAATGGCTCTACATTAAGCTTATTGCGTTTAATTTTTCCAAAGAAGGAACTAGGTTATTGGTTGATTGTAGGTTATCACTAGGGCGTCTTGAGACAAGCTCCCTGTAAGAGGCGTATTATGTGGTCCACTCCAGGGCTCCTGAAGAGGCTCTAAATACCTTTCCTTGAACGTAGTGAGGGGGAAGCAATCCTGAGAAGTTCTGACCTTCTGGAGACCCAAGGGCATTCTATTCATCACAGCTGTTCAGGAGAACAAGTGATAAAAATAACCCTACCAGAGCAACTTGTAAGAGCCACTTGTTGGGGAGGCCTGCGGCTCTGCAGGTGGATGTCACCCAGCGGTAGGTGCCCAGCTAGGGAACTCCTGTTCCTCTTAACGTTTCCTCTCCACCTGCAGCGCTACACTGCGTTACCCGAGGGGGGTCAGAGTGACATCATACAATGGATATCCACTTTAAGAGAGGAAACCAGGTGACGCTGAAGGTTCTGAAACTCTGCAGAAGGACTTAGCCCCCTGGAATCTGAACTGATCCTTCAGATTGCCAGTGGAGGCTGGGACCAAAACTGATGGTCGGGGATGTGTGAATGAGATGTCGCTAAAGCCCCTGAGATTCTGGGCTGCAGGAGCCCCGTGCGTCCCACCTGCAGGGCACTTTTGAAGACTGGAGCCAGCGGTGACTCGGGGATCACACCCGTACGTGATGCAATAGGCATATCATTGCTTCTTAGCAGGCACCATTGGCCAGCAGCTTACAGCTGGGCTTAGAGAGAGCGTGAAGCTGGTGCAGGCAAACGCCGGCCCTGCGGCTGCAGCGAACACCTGAAAGCTGGGGCAGAAACAGAGTTTTCCTGCGTCCCGGGCATATCAAGACTCAGCGGACTGAGGAGGTGGGACAGCTACAAAAACGACCTCAAGCCTTTGCTTTCTTGTGGCTATTCTGATTCTGCAGACTTTGCACTTTGTTCCCCCAAAAGAGCTGGCCAGGGTGCCGTGCAGGCTTTGGGAAGCGTTGCTTTTTCCCAACTCCGTGTGAAACAATTCAGGACTTTGTCTAGGGAAGAGTCAACTCTCAATCCAACGTCAGGCGCCTCCCTCTGTAAACTTGTGCGACACGGGGGCTTAGTTCTGAGGGTCTCCCCTTAGCAAGGGCTGGTCGGGAAGTGGCGACTGAGCGAGGCTGCAGTCAGGACGCGGCTGGGAGGAAGGGAGGGACCGGGCTGCAGGGCTGGGCGTCCCAGGGCGGAGGGCGGAGCAGGTGAGCCGCGGTGTGGGAGTGGGGAGTGCACTTGGACGTGACGTTGGAGTTTGCAGCACCCTCAGAGTAGGAGGCTGTGCGCGCGTGTGTGTGCGGAGTGGCTGCGCGGCCGGGAGGATGTGCGCGGCGGGGCGGCCGCCGCAGAGAGCAGCGCGGAGACCCGAGCCGGCGGCAGCCCGGGAGGCCGGGACCGAGAGGGGCGAGCCGCTGGCGCTTCCCCGCGGAGGAGGGCCCCGGAGAGGCGCGCTCCAGCCGGCCCCAGGATGTAGGCGATCGGCGGCAGCGCTCCTGCAGGCGGCCGGCTCATCATGAAGAAGCACTCGGCCCGGGTGGCCCCGCTCAGCGCCTGCAACAGTCCGGTCCTGACCCTCACCAAAGTGGAAGGTAACGCGCGAACGCCTCGCCCGGGGGGCGGCGGGGCCCTGACGTGGGAGCCCCCGCACTCCAGCCGGGGATGCTGCCGCGGCGGGTTGCCTGGCTGCCTGGCTGCCGGGCGCCGGGGCTGGGGGCGGCTGCTCTCCCAGGACGCCACTCCGCAGTGCAGCGAGCCGCTGCCTGAGTCGGGGACGCGGCTGCTCCAGGGGCCCCCCAGAGCTCCCTCCGGAGCCGCCCGAGCGAGATGCTGCGGCGAGCGCCGGTTCCACCACCCTCTCCTTCCTGAGCCGTCCCCAGCACATCTGGCAGCAGCTGCACCCTCACCTCCTTCCAGGCCTGTCTTGAGGCTCTTGTCTGCGGGCCATGAGGGGGTCGCCCAGCTGCTAACCAGCGCCCCTCCCCAGCACACGCACGCACTCGAGTTGCCTGGAGTGGGAGCATCCCCCCAGGAGACCAGAGGTGTTGCCCACGCCGGTGGAGGCGGGAGAGGGCTGCGGCAGGCCAAGGGGACGTCTGCCTGCCTGTTCCGAAGCCTTCCCGGCCCCCAGCCAAGTGATTGCCCGCTCTGTGGGGATGGGCGGGGCACACAGGTGAGGGAAGAGCTGTCTCCAGTCTGTAAACATGCTCTCTCCCAGGCCCTGGAGACGGGAGGGAGGGGCTGCGAGAGGCCCCGAGAATCTCCTCCTCCTCCCTGCCCCCCTACTGCATGGAACCGCCCCCACCCAGGGGACAAGAGCTGGAGGGCAGGAGAAGAGAAGCCTCCTGGGGGGCTGTGACTTGGCTTCCCGGCGTAGAAGGGGACAGAGACCCGTCCCAGGCCTTAGCTCCTGCTCCCAGGGCGCAGCTGTGGAAGGACTGGTCTCCCGCCAGCTAGCGAGTGACCTTGGCCAGGTGGGAAAGGCAGACCCCTGCGTCCCAGGGGATACTTGGGGGGCCCTTGCTTGTCCTGAGCTAACAGAACCCATTGGTGCAAGGAGCGAGTGAGGAGCGGCAGCGGGCTGGAGACAGCCTGGCTCCTGCCCTCCGCCTGGAGCGGGGACCTCTATAGGCTTCTGAGGACCCTGGATCCCACTCGAGAGTTCCTTTTTGTTCCAGTGTCTCAGAACCAGTGAGGGCAAGACAGAGGCTGCCTGGGCAGTTGTCTTCTGAGCTCAGCCCAGCCACAGAGGCCTGTACCAAGCCACTCTGGTGCTATCACTGCGCGGTACAGATGAGGACCGCTGAGGCCCAGGCAAGTGGATCAACTTGTCAAATACCCACAGTTCCCGGGTAGTGAAACAGGACTGGAATCCTGGGCTGTCTCAGCCAAAACTCCTGCTTTTTTCAGAACATTGTCTGGCACTGACCTACAGCTACTTACCTATTTCTCATCATTTTCTGTCTTTAGGAGGTTGACTTTTATTTTTGTTTCTTGAGGCTGTTCCCTCCTTCCCCCATCCCAGTGTCAGGAAAGACTTCGTATCAGTCTTAATACCTGAGTACTCCCTCTTCCACGGGTGCTGGTATTTCTTTTTTTTTTTTTAATTTTTTAAATGTATTATATTTGTAAATTGTACTTATGTTGAAATTAAAAATATATATTACAATACTATTTTTGCATTCTATGAAAATTTTTGTTGCTCCATATAGACCAAATTTTTAATTAAGAACCCCCCCACCCCCGCTTTACCAATGTTAATATCTGGTGACCTTCGACATCATAGCTCACAGCAACCTCCAACTCCTGAGCTTAAGCAATTGTCTTGCCTCAGCCTCCCAAGTAGCTGGGACTTGGTGCTGGTATTTCTAAGGCTTCTCCCGGACTTTGCCCAGATGCTAATTTCCCTTTGGGAAACTGGGACTGAGTGTCTAGCTCACTGGTGAGGTTCTCCTGGGAACGGGCCCCTCCTGCACCTGCTGGGAAGGCAGGTTGGCTCCTCTTTCCAGCCGCAGGGTGTCTACCTGGGCTCTCCTACCCGCTTCTTGACCAGGACAGCTCTGAGCTGAACTTGGAGCAGGGCTCCACTGATGGTGAGGCTCTCTGAGCTGGGCATTGCAGCCTCAGAGGAGCTGCAGGAGGCCATAAGCAGCATGCCAGGTGCAGGAACCTCCCATGGCCAAGCCTGGACATTGCCTCCAGGGAATGAAAATGAGGGGTATCCACCCCACCTCCAACTAGTACAGGGCTGCTACCCAGTCAGCCGAGTCTCTCATGCTCACTAACATCAGCAGCTGCTTTACCAAGGGGCTTGTTTTTTTAACCAGCACTTCCTCCTGAATGTCTGTGGGGGATGGAATTGTGCACAGGACTAAGAATTAGGCAGATTGTGGATGAGACTTGGGGGGATGTGAGAAAACTTGTCGGGCACAGAGTCAGGCACTTGGCTCTGCCCCTCATGCAGTTTGATGTGTATAAATCATGAGTACTGATCCTCAGTCTCCTCAAATGTAAAGAGAAGTAACAAGCTATTTCAGCAGACTGTTGGAAGTACAGTGAGGAGGAGGCAGGTGGCAATGCCTACCGAGCCCCCATGTCGCGTGGGGTATCTCTGTATATACCAGCAAAAGTCTGCCTGCCAGGGCCTGATAAAACCTGCCTTTGGCATGCCTGGGCTCACATCTATCTCTTCCTGGTTTTTTTCCTTCGTGTTTTTGTTCAGTTTGGCTTTTGGTCTATTTTTTTTTTTAAAACCATTTGCATCTTGTGTGCCTGTTTTGGAAGTGTTGAATCATTGTGTTCTGCCGTGAATGCACAGGGCGAGGTGGTCCCCATACTGTGGCTATTTCTGTGTGGCTGGTAGACAGGCTGCAGGGACGGAATGCAGCGAGCAAGGCAGATTTATTAGCCTGTGGAGCCTGTCACTGAAGGGGAGGCGAGGAGGCACCAGCATGTGGTACATATAAAACCAAAATAGAAAAAGGCTGTGCTTGGTTGAACTCAAACACAGGAAGATGGACAAGATGACTTCACTTACTCAACAAATACTTCATCTGACCTGACTCTGCATCCTGTGACAATGGAACAAGGCCTTGGAAATGAACAATGCTAGCTTCACAGTCTCCTAAGGAATTGTTAATCTGGTGGGAGAGAGACATATACAGATACGTAAATTGTCAGATACCGGGTAGTAAGCTCTGGTGCAGAGCTAAGAACAGAGGGTTTCGGGGACACTGGAAACTGAGCAATCTCAGGAGAGGTGTCTCTGAGGGGGAGGCCTCCTGAGGGGGAGGCCTTCTGAGACAGAGGCGTCACAACTGAGGCTTGGAGGGATGTGAGAAAACTTGTCAGGCACAGAGTCAAGAAGTGGCTGTTTCGGGCAGTGTATGCACAGGCTGGGCTCAGCCCCAAAGCCTGAGGAAAGTGGGGCTGGACTCACAGAGGGGCTGAGACTGGGAAAGTGCTTTCTGGCTGGGTTGATGGCATCTGTCACATGGGACAATATGTCCTGTTTTCACGTATCTTTTTCTTGGCTTTCCCATCAGAAGCAGACACTGAATATTGATCAGTAGAATGTCGTGGATAGAGTCGTATTTACTGCGACCATCTATATTCACAATAAGCTAATTTATTTTCAATTAAAAATACATTCCCTAGGAATTAATAGTTAAGACCAGAGCAATGAATTGCCCCCCAGAGACTGGCAGGAAGTAGTGCTGTGGAAAGAGTAAGGACTTTGGAGACCGATGGACTGGGTCAATGCCCGGCTCTCACACTGGCCGAGGGACTTGGCTAAATCAGTTCTCACAGAAAGTAGGGGTGATGATTCCTCTGAATAATGAAAATAATAATTTTCACAAATGAGTGCCTACCACATTGTAGGTACTGTGCTGACGGAGATTGGTCTATGTATTATCTCTGTTCTTCCCAGAGTAAGGGTAGGCATTATTACTGCCACTTTATAGCTAAGGAAATTGGGGCCTCAGAAAGTCATTCATTCAAGGTCACAGAGTTAGAAAGCCAAGGGTCTCTTGTTTTAATCCCACATTTGGTTCCAAATGTGGGAAGGTCTTTGTACAAATGCATTCATTTGAGTAGCAGTGAGAATTATATCAGTTCATGGCACCTTGTAGATGATCAGTAAAAGTTGCATAAAGTTGGCTCCTGTAGCTCAAGCGGCTAAGGCACCTGCCACATACACCACAGATGGTGGGTTCGAATCCAGCCCGGGCCTGCCAAACAATAGTGACAACTGCAACCAAAAAATAGCTGGGCATTGTGGCAGACACCTGTAGTCCCAGCTACTTGGGAGGCCAAGGCAAGAGAATTGCTTAAGCCCAGGAGTTGGAGGTTGCTGTGAGCTGTGATGCCACAGCACTCTACCCAGAGCGACAGCCTGAGGCTCTGTCTCAAAAAAAAAGCAAAAACAAACAAACAAAAATAACATTGCATAAAGTTCCCATCACAACATGGCTCATAAGACCCTCAGCTGCTGGTAGTATTTTTAGTACTTCAGCTTTAGAGAAGTCAGGCAGTCCCAGCTGCCCACAAAGCCGATCTGCCTACCTTGTTTCTGCCAATATGATAAGACTGTTATCCCAGAATGCTCAGTTGTTAGAT
>NW_003852511.1:3264031-3272388 GCF_000181295.1 Otolemur garnettii
CGGCAGAGGGCAAACTCAACTTCTGTCCAGAACACGCATGGCCACTTTGTAGCACTCTGGTTTGGCACCATGATTCCCTTCTTTGCAAAAGCGACACAATCTAACAGGAAATGTGTTGCTCTTCAGTCCGGATGTGGCCTCAAAATTCTTCTCCTCACCCAGCTCCAGATGATGACTGTACAGTCACCGGAGCAGCTTTTCCGTGGAGCTTGATAGGGAGACGTGGTGGAGGAGGCTGTGCTTTCTGTGAAAGGTGAGAGATAAGAACATAGGGTTCCTGGGAGAGGGAGCCCTGGACTAAGCTACAAGGTAGAAAAGGTGGTACCTGGAGACCGGCAAGCATTCTGGGCCAGATCTTGGGTTATCAAAGAAGTCGTGGGGGCTCGACCACTGGGAGCCGTAAAAGAGAAGAAAACACCCCCTGAGCCTGAAAACTAAGCTGTGTGTAGCAGTGGTGTCCAACCTGGGTTATGAAATCATTCTGCAGAATAGAATAAAAATTACCAAAGTCTATCATGTATAAGAGTCAGAGTTGATCTAAGGCATTTGTATTTAGGGCAGGGGCATGTCCTGCTGAAGGTACAGTAAAAACAAGTCTAAGAGTCCTGCTGGTAAGCACCCACTGGAGACAAGGAGGCACAGTGGACGGCACCTGCAGCAGTCCTTGCCTGAGGGCCTAGTGACAATCGTGACAGCAGCATTCGCCTCCTGCTTGCCCTGAGGCCTTGGCCTGAGTTGCCTCCTTGGGTGCTCACAGCGTCCCTGTGCCGCGGGCCCTAGTGTCATTCCCACTGTGCAGGTGGGGACATGGAAGGCAGGGCAGCCAGGTAACTCACGCCGAGACAACAGCCATGTGGTATGCTGGTGTCCTCACAGGAACACCACCGACGGTGAGGACAGAGTAGGACGGGGAGGAATCAGCATGCCACAGTGTGAAGTAGGAGAGCAGGAGACGGAGGTCCAGAGACAGGAGTCACATTTCGACATGTTGAGCTCAAGGCCTTGGCAGTGCCTGTCAGTGCTGGTGTGTATCAAGCAAGGAGGGGGCAGAAAGAGGTGGGAGGTGGGGAAGCCTGGGGGACAAATCAGGTGATTTGGGGATGAACAGGCAAGCTCACATTTGGGAGATGAGAGAGGCAGGAGGGAAGTCTGAACTGTTTGGACTGGAGAACCCATATAATGTGCCGTCGTGGGAATTATGGGAAGATAGGAAGAAAAAGGGAGAACCATGTGTCGAATGTAACCAAGAAAGGGCAATTTGACAGTGGGTGCTGGTCTGCAAGCCAGATTGCAAGGGGGGAGTGTTTGTGGGTGGGAGAGCCATTGCAGGATACGTGATTAAAGTGTTTGACAGCCTGGAAAAAATTTGGAAGATTTAATGATGATGATGGTGATGATGATAATAAGGACTTTGATAGTGAGGGAGGCTTGAGTTATGTTAGTGTAAGGGAAAAGAGAGAAGGTTTTTTTGGTTTTGATAGGACATAGTAACAAATTGAAATTCTTGAATAAAATGAGAAGGATTAGAAGTAAAGGAACTTAGTTTACACAGTGGCACTGTAGGACTATTATATGGAGGAGCTGGAGGAAGAAAGGGGTAAAGAGGTCAGGAAGTGTTTCTTGGAGTAACTGGCCTTGGACTGAGAGTCATGGAAGACCTTTGAGGGCTAGATGGAGGGGAGGAGTTAGGAGATGAGCTTCGATTGGTTGATGGAGAAGGGGGCGGGACAGAGGGTGGAGCCAACTGTGTGGTTGAGGGAGAAACTGAATATGGTGGGCTGGAACAGGAACTACTCTGGAACCGGTGGCCACTTGCAGATTGGTTGATGCGGAAGTAGGAGGGACAGAGGGTGGAGGTAACTGGGTGATTGAGGGAGGAGCCGAATATGGCGGGGACCTCGCTTCATTTGCCAAGGCATTCATAATAGTTATATAAGTTTTGGATTAAAGAAAAATTAAATGAATCATAGCTTGGTCAGATACATTGGTTGTTTAGCTTGTAAAGTGGCCAAACTTGGGTACAGAGTTTAATTAATATTTTGGCTTTAAGTTTAATCTTAATTTTACCAGGTGGTGTAATAAGCACCCCAGGGGGAGTTACGTGGGACAGAATGGCTTGCACCCATGGTGATTAGTGGCAGGAATAATGCATGAGCAGAATCACTGAGGACCAGGACAAAGGGTGGACGTCTCCACTGCTTTGCTGCTGGCCGTGAGAATGAGAATATAGTCTAGGGCAGGTGTCACTGTACTCAGATCAGTGTCAGACCCATGGGGCTGAGGGGAGCTTGAGACCTGGCGCCAGGAATTTTCATGCAAGGTGTGGAAGCCCTGTGCTAAGCCAAGCAAGGTTAATGGGAATAGGGAACTCAAGCCTGGAGAAATGGGCGAATCGCCAGAAATGTAAGCAGCCCAGCCCATGATTAGGGAAAACTTGCTCCCATAGGGTACTCACCAAGTTCAGATGAGGCCGGTGTTGGGTGCTGATTAGATTGCCTTGGTGGATGGACACAAGCTGATATGATGGAGGAGGATAGGGAGCCCCCAGGAGCTAAAACCCCATGGAGGAGTGGAAGCTACCCTTGAGAGCATTCTCTAATTATATCCCACTTCTGACACCAGATGAAAGGGTAGCACTCTACTGGCAGAGATCTCACAGATCCCCAAGGCTTGTACGAAAGGTCTTTATTGGTGGGGGAGGGAGGCTGCAGAGCAGCATCGAGGAGGAGAGAAAAAAGAGAAGAGAAAGGAGGAGAGAGAAGAGGAGAGAGGGGGAGAGAGGAGGAGAGAGCAGAGAAGAGAAGAGGAGCCAAGGGAGAACTTTCGAGAGAGGCAGGTGTTTCCATAAACTGGATGGAAAGGGTTGATCCCAGGGAAGGTCTGAGGTTGCCCCAATAGAAAGGTGATTGATGTGACAATGGGCCAGAGGAGGCAGCGGGCTCTAGGGGTAAAGCAGAAGACAGAGAAGGGAGTGAGGGCGTGATTAGCCTTGGCATGGAGATGCTGGGCAAAGATGCAGAAACGATGTGTGCAGGCAGGAAGCTGGGAGAGCTGCACTGGTGACTTTGGCCGTAAAGCAGGAAGCTGGGAGAGCTGCACTGGTGACTTTGGCCGTAAAGCAGGAAGCTGGGAGAGCTGCACTGGTGACTTTGGCCGTAAAGCAGGAAGCTGGGAGAGCTGCACTGGTGACTTTGGGCATCGCTGTAAAGTAGGAAGTGGCATCATCTGCTGAAAATGGTGATGACAATTAACAGTTTGAAGGGTAGGGAACAACTCTATTGGGAAAGCCAAGAAAAGTTTTAATTCTTAAAAGCCTTTTTGGCGAGTAACACATTTCCACTGCTTAAGACATCTTTTAGCTGGAGAGAAGGGACTAGGGAAGAACAATGGGCAGGTGACCAGACACTAGAGTTTCAGTTTCCACTCCCCCACGAGCTAATTAATACATACTGGGAGCCTGGGTGTCTCCTGCTGCAAAGAAATGGGATGGGAATAGATTTTCTATTGGCTCTTTCAGCAGGAACATTCTATGAGGGTATTAAGAAGCTTCCTCATTAGCAGAGATTGGCTTATCTGATTAAAACTCCTCACCAGCTGTATGTCAGAGAGTGGAGTTCTGAGGAATTGAGGCTCAGGACGATAAGGAATCCAGCATGTGTCAGCGTGTGTATGCATGCTGCAAACTTTCAAAGTGTGGGTTCTGGTATTTGAGCAGAGGGTGGAAAGAGCAGATACATGGTGCAACTTGCTCTATGAATCTTCAGTAGCAAGAAGCCACTGAACATGACACAGGAGCCCAGAGGAGTAGAGCACAAAGAGAAGAACAATAGGACCTCAGAGAGAAGTTGTGTCACTTCTGAGCTTTGCCTGGGGCTGGCCTCAGCTGTTTTTGTGTTAAAGCCTCAATGCCCAGGAATGTTCTCAGTCATGTCACCCTTCATTGGTGCAGAATGCTTATCCTTGGGCAGGAGATTAAGCCTGGGAAGTTGTGTGTAGCACTTCGGTCCTTGACTGAGCAAGTTCATTCCTGCCTTAATGATGCTCAGACTCTACTGAGGACTGGAGGTCTGTCTTGGAAAACAGTGCTTTAATTTTGCTCTGTTCTCCTGCTCATTTTCATCTAATACTCTGTCCAACCAAAACACACAGCCTCTTCTGAGAGGATCAGAGGTGTCATCCTCACCTGGCAGCTGCCCAGTGCTGCCATAATGAGTTTCTGGGGCCAGCCCCTCCACAAGAGAAGGCTCTAGTGGGCCCCCTTCCGAGGAGCCCTCAGCCTATAGCCTGTTTACCTGGAGAGGCCCCCCTGCATATAATCTTGCCTCTTGTAAAGCCGTGGTTTGTCCTTGAGTTCCAACAGCCTGCATTCTAGTCCATGTACAAGTTGAAGGAGCTGGACACACCAACCGCCTGGCAAGGAAAAACATCAGAGAAGAGGAGTGTGCACATGTGTTTAGGGATATGCCTGAAGGCCACTAGCAGCACCAAAGTGTCACCAGGTGATACAATCGGTGAGCGCCTGCTGTGTGTACAGAAGTGTTATGTGCCCCAGTCACAAAAATGGTGAAATTCCAGGAGGCTGCACAGGCCTTGACAAGCAGAGAACGCGGATTAAAACTGATCCCCTCAAGCTCAGAGGTTTTCCGACCAAGCATTAAAAGGAGCTCTGCTCCCTCCCAAGAGTAGGCACTGACTCTTCCCCCAGGACGCAAACAGCATTGTTTAGGGCTTATCCACTCTAGGTCTGTTTCCCAGGAGTCGTGATTCACCTCAGGCCATGTACATTCCAGCATTGTCTTAAATCCACTGCACAAGGCCGTGGTACTTGGACATTGGAAAGTTACTCTGGGGATCTCTAAGGAAATAGGAGTAAGGCAGAAATACCAGTATAGACGTCTAATTACCGAGATGATGGCAGGCTGGATGGAGGCTCGCAGACCAGCTTCAGAGTAGAAGTTCTGGAGATTTTCAGAGCAGCCTCCCACCACATCCCCCCAAAAACGTATAGTATTAGTGTCCTTATCAGAAGAGACACCAGAGACCTCACTGTCCCTCAACCTTCTTCCCCTCCAAATCCTCTATCCTAACCAGGGAAATAATTTCCTAGCACTAACACTAATTTTGTTTTTACAGACCACTTCACAGCCGCCATGTTTTCTTTTCTTTCTATACATGGCCTCCAGGAATCACTTTACAAGGAAGGTTTAAGCAATTCCAAGGAAGCAAACACATATGAAATAGTATCTAATATTTCTAATCCAATGAAGTTATTTCTTCCCCTAATAGGTTATCACAATAAATACTCTAGCATTTGCAGCTTGTCACTCACATCTGGCAAGGTGGTAGGTAGCTCTCCATCTGTGCGTTACCCCCACAAGAACAGCAGACTCTACTGTAACCCTTTTGTACCAGTCAGCTTGGGCTGCCATAACAAAATGCCATAGACTGGGCTCGGCGCCTATAGCTCAACCGGCTAAGGCGCCAGCCACGGACACCTAAGGTGGCGGGTTCGAATCCCCAGCCCGGACCCGCCAAACAACAATGACGGCTGCAACCAAAAAATAGCCGGGCGTTGTGGCGGGCGCCTGTGGTCCCAGCTACTTGGGAGGCGGAGGCAGGAGACTCGCTTGAGCCCAGGAGTTGGAGGTTGCTGTGAGCTGTAATGCCACGGCACTCTACCCAGGGAGACAGCTTGAGGCTCTGTCTCAAAAAAAAAAAAAAAAAAGCCATAGACTGGAGAGCTTGGGAAAAGGAAATTTGTTTATCATAGTTCCGTATATTGGAAATCCAAGAGCAACATGCTGGCAAATTCAGTTACTGATGAGGGCTCTTTTTCTAGTTTGCAAACAGCAGCCTTCTGTGTCCTCACATGACCTCTTCTCTGTATGTGTGTATGTCCAGAAAGACAGACTGTAAGGTCTCTGGTGTCTCTTCTGATAAGGACACTAATACTGTCAGATTGTAGCCATACCCTTAATACCTCATTTAACTTTAAATACCTATTTATAGGACCCATCTCCAAATATAGCCACATTGGGTGTTAGGACTTCAACATATGAATGTGGAGAGGACACAGTCACTCAGTCCAGAACACCTTCATTCCAGGACAGCAAATCCTAGCTCAGAGTCCCATACACTCAGTCACTTCCATGTTAAAAAATGGAGTCTGCCCTCTGCAAACCTGAAGTCCCTTTTTAGGGATAGGCAGTTCCAGCTGAGGTATTCAGCTCCATGGCCCTGGTTGACTTTCAAAGGGAAGAATGAGAATAGTGCCCATTCTTGTTGAGGCTTTGGAGTCAGACAGAACCACAGTAAACCTGCATCTCAGCCACTCACTGAACTGTGACCTTGAAAGAGTAGTAACTCCCTTAACCTCAGTCTACAAAAGAGGAATAATCATACTGACTGGCATCATCCTGGAAAGTAAAAAAAGATATATAACAGCTCCCTCCTGGCAGAGAGTGTGGGGTAGATGCTGGGTGTTTAACCACCAGTTGTTTAATCCCCTTTCTCCTTTACCTACGGTCAATATTCAACTCCAATTATCCATATATCCTGTTCTTTTCCTGGGACCTATGCTCGTCAGGGGTGTGGCTGCAGCCTCAGCCATGTATGAACAGTGGGAATATTTTCTGGCCCCAAATCTAGGAATCTACATGGATCATCTGGCAAGGGCAGGTGGCCTAGTGAGTTGGGATATGTGAAATGAGGATTGTTTGGGGACATC
This sequence comes from Otolemur garnettii, assembly GCF_000181295.1. Taxonomy (NCBI): domain Eukaryota; kingdom Metazoa; phylum Chordata; class Mammalia; order Primates; family Galagidae; genus Otolemur; species Otolemur garnettii. The sequence continues at coordinate 3,270,759 of NW_003852511.1, forward strand.
TGGGGCATATTGTGGCTTTATATGTGTGACAGCTTTTATAGCAAGTCTCTGCCTTCCCTTTCTGCTACTCCACTCCTTACTGAGAAAAAAAAAGTCACACAGAAATTCCCTGAGCAAGTATTTGATGAGTAGATAGGATAAAGCCTGACATTTTCTGAGAGATAAGTTACCCTTACAAATGGCCATAAGCAAGAGCTTCTCATCTCGCCAAAGCTATTTAGTTCTAGGCCTTTGACCTGGTATTCAGCAGTAATCAATAAATGGAAAATTGTTTATCAGGCCCTGTCTTTCTCTGGGCAGTTTAGACAAAAGGGGCAGTGGGGGTAGAAGTCTGATTCCCAGAGCATCTCTCTTTTTTTTTTCTTTCATTAAATCATAGCTGTGTACATTAATACTATCATGGGGTACAGTGTGCTGTTTCTATATACAATATGAAATACTTTCATCCATCTGGTTAACATAGCCTTCATGTCCCAGAGCATCTCTCAACTGTGTTCTGTTTGGATGGAATTAGAGACCCTTAGTCCTCTGAGATGTGGGCACTCTAAGGGCTGCCACTTGGGCTAAACCAGCTCTACCAGGAAAAGATTGTGTCTGGCTTGTGCCCCCCAGTAGGCGGTCAGTAACCATTTGTTGGACAATGAGTAGCCTGAAAACTTAACTACTCCACCCAAGAGAAATATAAACACATATCTGCATAAAAATTATATGTGAATCTTCACTGCAGTGTTAATCACAGTAGGCCCGAACTGGAAAGAATCATCAATAGACAGACAGATAAGCCAAATGTGATTTATCCACATAGCACACTCCTTTTCTTCAGGCATAAAAATAATGTACTGCTGACACAGGCTTTAATATGGATCAAAGCCAAAGACATTATGTTAAATGAAAGAAGTCGGGTGTGAAAGTGCCATAGTTGTACGGAATGTCCAGAAGAAGCAAATTTTTACAGAAACAGAAAACTGTTGGTAGTTGCCTAGGATGAGGACGGGGACACGGAGCACAAGAACTCATTTGGGGATGAGAGAAATGTTCTAACACTGTGTCATGATAACGGTTTCCCAATTCTATACCTCTGCTAAAGAGTGCTGAATTGTGCGCTTACAATGATTGAATTTTATGGTATGGAAATTATACCTCAATAAAGCTGTAAAAAACGAACTGTGTAGATATTATTGATATCAGTGTCAGGTGAGAGGCATCTCCTCCCATTCTCTGTGCAGTGATATCTCCTTTGCTTGTGGGAGGTTTGAGTCATGCCAATCAATGAGTGGTCCTTGGTTCTAGCTCTAGGTCTCTTACTCTAAAGCAGCGGTTCTCAACCAGTGGGTCGCGACCCACAGGAACTGTATTAAAGCATTGTGCGTTAGGAAGGTTGAGGACCCCGGCTCTAGAGGAAGGACTCTGTCACTTTCTAAGTGTAAGTCCCTGGAGTCTTTTTCATAGACAGTGACAACAAAGATCCGCTTATTCTCAGGGGACCTCATAGAAGAAACATTAGGTTCTCTTCAAAGTTCCAAAAGAGGTATTTTATTAGATGACTGCAAATGGTTTTCCAATCTTTTCTTGCTTTTCTTTGTAGAAGTGACTTTCACTAAATAAGCATAGAAAGCACCCAATTCATCAT
>NW_003852511.1:3273351-3275929 GCF_000181295.1 Otolemur garnettii
GTGTTTTGCATTTCAAATGCATCTGCTAACTAGATTTGTTGTGTCCTCCCCATTTATTCTTCAACTAATTTTGTCCCTCTGTTACGGACATTGGGCTTGCACTTCCTTAATAGAGTAGGGTCAGTTGGCAACTGAATTCACTCCAGTCCCTTCAGTCAACCTGGCAGTTCTCCTGCTGCCGTGTCTGACTAAAGCAAGACTGAGTCTTGCAGAGAGGTCAGGTGGCAGGGGATTTCAGATGTTCCCATCATCTTCATTGCTCCTGGGGCAGATCCCCTGTGTTGCTCACCCTGAACTTTGGTCCTCCTTTTATTCAGTCTTTCTACCCCCAAAGCCCAGGCCAAAGCTTGGCCTTTTCTGTTTCTTTGTACTATTTTCCCAGCTCACACTGGCCACACTGCAGAATTACTGTTACGTGGTCAGAATCTCTCCATTTTACATGTAACTCTTCTGTAATTCCCTCATGGTCTGCTTTGTCGCTCTCAAATAGACTGTCAGTTCCCGAAGAAGAGGAATCGTGCTTTACGTTTATTTATAGACCGCCCAGAGCTCTTGGCGCAGGGCAAATGCGTCACAGTGATTTCTTGGCCAATGGAAGTGCTCCTAGTATGTGCTGTACTGAGCAGAGAGCCCTGGGAGATGTCGGAAGCCCAGGCCATTGTGTCTAAGGTTGAGTAAATAACAGATGAAAACACGATGTGATCCCAATTTTGCCGTGTGACTATGTCTGTGTGTCCATGTTGGGGGACATCTTTTGAGAGCTCTGTGCTTGTGTTTTGAACAGAGCACAACACGTCAACAGTGATATCTCTGGGTGTTAAGATTATTATGGATTGCTTTTTCATCCTGCTATTCAGCATTTTTGGAATGTATTTATAAACAATAGTTTTCATTATTATACGTATCTAGAAGCATTGAGTGAAGTAATGAAATTGATAAGTAGCTATTATTATAAGAGGCTCAGTACCGTGAAAGGTTTACAGTGAATTGGGGTACGTCTACTATTCTTTATGAGCAGTGGTTCTCAACCTGTGGGTCGTGACCCCTTTTAACTGGATTAAAGGGCTGCAGCAGTAGGAAGATTGAGAACCACTGTTTATGAGGCTATCCCAATGCTCCCCAAAGGTGTTCCAGGGTACTAGTCCCCAGCACAAGTGTTACACATTTCATTAATCGGGGAAAGCATGCATTCTGTAACAACTCCTTGGAAATTTGGAATGCCTATCGGCCTTTAACATTTCTTAGCATTTTCTAAACTGATCTGACTTACCATGGAATCTTTACTTCTTCTTAGGCCTATTAACTGAATTACACTTTGGAAAATGTTGTTCTGTCTTGCATGTGGTTACTTTTAAATAATATGGCACTGAGTTCTATCTTATATGTGGTTGGTTAGTTTAAATAACATAGTACTGTTTGTGCTCCTTTGGTTAGAGAATCTAAGAAGGTAACAAAGTCAGAGAGGAACTTGTTTAGCCTAAATCCATAGACACATTTTGGCCATACAAAATTACATGATGTGAAGGATTTTCTCCATCATCGTAAAACCTCTGCAGCATCGTTGCTTAGTTCTTTAAATTTTAAAGTTTAATTTGCTATAATGAGAACCTTAAATGAAGATGCTAGAAGCCTGAATTAATTCAACCTCCTTTGGAGTCCAGCCTTATGTTGGGACTTAATTATTACTATAAAGTGGCAGTTTATGTGGCCCTTTTCTTCATCTCTACAATCAACTTTTCAGGATGAGTTTTTGACAGTGATACTGATAGAGACCCATCTCCCTAACCTCCAACACACCTTGCCAATTCTCTTGATAATGAAAGGCTACAGATGCTAATTCAAAATGGCAGGTAATCCATGTGTGAATTGAAATGGGCATGCTTCTCTCTGAAATTGAATTTGCCTGAAGTTGTAGGAATTCACTGTGAGGGAAGTCAAGATGTCCCGCTGGGAGGGCATCAAGCAAAAGGATGGGAATCTGTCTTTTTTCTTTGTATTGTTGGGGATTCATGGAGGGTACAAAGAACCAGATTACACTGATTGCACTTGTTAGGTAAAGTCCCTTTTATAATTGTGTCCCGCTCCCAAGAGGTGTGTTACTCACCATGACCCCCACCCCCTCCCTCCTTCCCTCTCCCCTCCCTATCTTTTCTGCACTCTGCGTCTTCCTGCCCCACAGCCCATGCTGGAACGGACAACTTGTCAGAAGTGCAGAGGTGGCCACACATTTGGTTTTCCAGGAAACTTCCAACTAAGATGTGTATACACATGAGAAGTAAGAGAAGGATGTCAATTAAATATTAATAAAGCAGGTAATGAAGCATCATAGCGATGACTGATGTCAAACAGAATTCAGGCCAATCAAATACATTCTCTCTCCTTATCTACCCAAGTAACCTTTGGCTGAAACCCACATACCCAGGGCTGGTGGCTAATGATAATATTAGCTAACACCTGCATGATAGACTACATTGAATCCAGATTTTGCCTCATAGAATTATAATGTTTCAGAAAGTATGGTATGCAGAACCCAGCTGAATGTTATGAAAGTTATTTAACTATTAAGTTTAAACAGTAT
>NW_003852511.1:3276032-3290003 GCF_000181295.1 Otolemur garnettii
TCCATAGTTACACCTGACAGAAGCTAACATAACACAAGCTACAGCTTTGTTTAAATTTCCAGCTGACTGACATGCCCACAATCATGAATGAAAAGCAAACAGTGGAAAATAACGCCTTCCCCCTTCTCATGGTCTGCGGGGGGGAAAATGCTGCGGCAGAGCCAGGCTCCGGGCTGCAGCCTGGTTTCCAGAAATCACACAGCTCTTCTAGAATGGAGCGTCTGCGGCCTTTCACACACCAGCTGCCAGAGGTTGTGGTTTTTAAGTAAAGCTTCAAAGTGGGCCCGGAGGCTATCAGCAGGAAGCCCGTTAAAACAGATAGAAAAATAAGAGGGTCAGGGGAATCTATTTTTTGCTGTACGTGCAAAATAAAAGGAGTCTTGGCATCTGCGCCTTTTAGCAACGGGCAGGGAAAAGCTTCCGTCAAGGTTGGGACCCTTAGAGGTCAAGACCTCCTCCGATAGGAATCTCCAGCTCCTAGCTCTGCTGAGCACCGGGTAACAGGGCAGTGCACCCAGGCAGACGTAAACTAGAGCGAACATATCTCGGCCGCTCGGTGTGCTAGGGGGTGTGCTAGGGACAAGTTTCCCAAAGCACCCAGAATTAGCATGCAGAGGCTAATTCAGGGGTCCGGGGTGGGCCAGACATTCTGAATTTTCAGCCAGCTCCCGGGGGAGGAGGCGAGGCGGGAGGGGGGCTGCTGCTGCCCGGCTGGCCGCGGCCCCACGTGGAAGGCCAGGTCCGTGGAGGACGGGCGAGCCACTGCGGTGCCGCATCACACGGCTGTCCCCAGCCAGCCGCCCGTGCGCCCCCGATCTCCCCGCCCCCAGGGGCTGGCGGCGGCGGTGGGTGCCCCGCGGCGCCCCCAGCGGCGAGCGGAGGGCTGCGGCCCGCTAACCTCGGCCTTCTCTTCCCCAGGGGAGGAGCGCCCCCGGGACTCCCCGGGCCCGGCGGAGGCCCAGGCGCCGGCCGGGGCGGAGGCCGGCGGGAGAGCGAGCCGCCGCTGCTGGACGTGCTCCCGGGCGCAGCTCAAGAAGATTTTCTGGGGCGTGGCGGTCGTGCTGTGCGTGTGCTCCTCCTGGGCGGGCTCCACGCAGCTGGCCAAGCTGACCTTCAGGAGGTTCGACGCGCCCTTCACCCTGACGTGGTTCGCCACCAACTGGAACTTTCTGTTCTTCCCGTTGTACTACGCGGGCCACGTCTGCAAGTCGGCGGAGAAGCAGTCTGTGAAGCAGAGATACAGGTAGGCGCCTCCGGAGGAGGAGGCCTCGCCACCGCGCGCTGACGCTGCCGGGCCGCCCCTGGTGGCCGGCGCGGGGACAGGCCGGGGGGAGGAGCGAGCGGCGACGTGCCGCAGGGCGTGCACCTGCTCCGGTGGGCTCGGGGCGACAATTCTCTCTCTCCCCTGACCGCCTCCTGCTCCTTGGCCCTGGAAGCTCCTTTGTATGAAACAGGAGCCCGCGGCATGTTCCAGCGGTGGGTGGGAGCAGAGCTCTGAGGCTCAGGCGGGAGTGCCCCACAGTCCCTGGAGCCAGGTGACTTGGGGGTTCCTTGTACCTTATGTCCCTTTCGGGGAAATGTGCACTGCAAAGACTTCCTTACTCCTTAACTTTCCAATCCAAGACATTTCCTCCTCCGGGTTTCTAATTGCACGGGTCTGAATAGCGTATCAGTGTGCTGGTCCAAACCAAAGCCAAGTCTGGACTTTGTTGACTCTCATATAAAGTCCACTGGAATGGCTTACAAAAAGAAGCCAGAAGCACCCCCAGCGCGTTCCCCCCCCCCCCCCGTCTCAGCCCTCCCCAGCGGTCACGTTGTTGGTGTTGACCTGTCATCTCGGCCAGTCAGCGCATCTCCTGTTCGCCCAAGGTGAAGATCCCCCGGCCCAGCATCAAGGGGTCACCCTAATTGTTGGCTAAGCTGACACTTATCTTTTGGAAAAGTGGAAACTTGTCTTTTTTCAGTCCCAGAGGTGAAGAAAAATTGAAAGTTGCAGAGTCTTCACTCCACTCACCACCTTCCTCCCCACTTCACCCCACCCTCCCAAGCACACGCTGGGATAAAATTGCCCTGGTGCCTCCACCATCTTCTTTGTGTTTCTTCCCTGGTCTGAAGTTGCCCTTAGAATTCACAAAATAACTAAAAACGCTGGGTCCATGGAGCAAAGAGGTTTGGGAATGGAAATTCTTGAACCAGTATTTCTCCCTGTGAATCCACCATTATGTCCCTATCAAATTATAGCTGGAATTCTAGAGAAAGGGCTCTGATGGAACCTGAATTGAGTCACGCAGCCAGTGTCACATGTCTTCTTAGCCAAAAGGGTGTAGAGCAAAGGATTCTGATCAGCAGTGTTGACTTAAACCAATTGTTCATGGACCAGCCAGAGATTGCTAAGGAGGCAGTTTATACGGCTCTTCTGAATAGCAGTCAGAACCAGATTGAAGCAAATAGACTCAGAAACCTCAGTAGGGCCCAAGATTGTTCCAAAGACAAGAGTAAAATAATAGCCTGCTTCTATCAAAGAGAATAGCAAATGTTCAGTAAATGATGTATTTAACAGTTAAATAGTCCTGAGTGTATTTAATTTGTAATTAGGGGTTTGTCTTTCTTTGAACTGATTAGAAGAGTACACTTCTTCTTTGAACTATTAGAAGAGTACTGGGCCCTTTCTGATAAAGAATGATTGGGAGGGCGGCTCCTGTGGCTCAAAGGAATAGGGTGCTGGCCCCATATGCTGGAGGTGGCAGGTTCAAACCCAGCCACAGCCAAAAACTGCAGGGAAAAAAAAAAAAAAAGAATGATTGGGAGGGAAGATAAAATGCTTCTTTCTTGCTACTTTCAACCACGTGGGCTGAATAAGGGCCCCCAAACCAATAGCACTGGCTGCTGCCCCAAATGCGCACCCTGGCCACAGCCTACCTGCAGAAGACAGGGCTGGCCTGACGCCACTTGAACTATTGTGCTGAGAACCACAAAGAAGGAACCAAGCCCAGTGGTGGTTACAAGGTCAATGTGGGAAAAAATGAAAGGTCAGGAAAGGAAATTAGTGATGCATAGGGAGACATCAACACCTGATTTCAGTCTATACTCTCCGTATAAAAAGTACCCAGAGAGAATCATGAAAGGATTCCAGTGACTGCTCTGTGAATTGGGAGCCATGTCAGGGGGCGGGAGGGGAATCCCCACTTGATTAGCAAAGCTGGTTAAGAGTTTGTCTAATTTCTATGATAGTGCTTTGCTCCACCTCTTTTAAAAAAAAAAAAAAAGAAACCAACTTTTTGTGTTTGTAAGCCATGTTAGCCCTGTGGCTAAGCAGAGTTGCTGATTTACCAAGCAATTATCGAGTGTGTCAGTCAAGCCGAGCACCCCAGTGGAGAAGTGAAGAGAGACTCTTTCTCAAAAAAAAAAAAAAAGAGAGAGAGAAAATTTTACCATCACAGACCTTCTTTAGGAAATCACGACTCTTTCACAGCTCAGATTGGGAGTACTTTAAACAGATTTTAGGATTCTCAGAAATCAAAGAAAACTGATATCACATTCCCCACCTTCATGCTTCTATCAAAATTAATGCCAGGGAGAAGATTTAGAGTCAGCCGAGGAGCTGTGTCTCTTGGCTAAAAGTGTTTAGCAGGGAGCTGAAGAGAGAAAAGGAGACAGGTGGAGATCTAGTCCATAGGGAGGGAAGCTGGACAAACAGACCCGCTTTCCTTACAATTATCAGAAGTTTCTTTTCTCTGAGCCCACCCCACCTAAGACACCTCTCCGAGGTGAAGCTACAGAGGAAAGCCAAGGAAGAGAGAGGAAGCCTTATATTGCCAGGCACGGAGCAGCTCCCACTGCAGAAGCCCCTCCCCGCCCCAGGTCTTGTTGAAGGCCACTCATGCGGCTGGTCTGGGTGGGTCTGAGATTCAGTTTTCCTAATGAGCTTCCAGGAGATGCTGGTGCTGCTGGCCACAGGCTGCACTTTAATTACAGAGGCCCTGGAGTTGCTGAGTCTCAGCTACAGGTTTTTAAAACTGCTGCCAATCTGACCCAATGTAGGAATCAGGCGTCACCCTCACCACACAAAACTGGGAGTGACTGGATTGGGGCCTGGAGAATGCTTGAGTCCTGATCAAAGCAAATCATTCAAGCTCTCAGAACCTCTGACACCTGTTTGTAAATGGAAGGTGATAACGTATGCACCACCGTGCATCAAAGAATGCTGTGTGAATCAATGAGATGCCACATATGAAAGTGCCCTACACACTGTGACATGCGTGCCACGTACATGCAAGGAACCAGCACTGTGTTGGGACATCCACTGGGGTTACACTGAAGGATGTAGCCTGCTCTTTGTGGCCTATTTAAAAGATGGGAGAGTTAACCCTTAGGGTGCCACACAGGTGTTTCCGTGGTAGCTACACAGGGCATCCTAGAGCACTGATCAGGGCCCTTCATGATCCCATGCTACTGTCAGGATTAGATGGCAACAGAAAAACCTCTCAGCCTGGATCTCCTGGGTTTTCAGCCTCTGCCTGTGGTGTCCCCAGTGAGCACTGGACCGTCCTGTGGTACAGTGGCCTCCTCCCTATGATTGGCATGCCCGCCCTTATCTGCCCCCGTCACACAGCTGACCAAAAGGATACCCTAAGGAGGCGGCAGTGCCCAGAGCTCACTTGGACAGGCTTCAGCCACAAGATGCTGATGGGCACTGCGGGAACCACTGTCTCCTGGGCTGCTGTCACCAGGGGCAGGCATGGGGAGGAGGGTATATCAGGTCTGTTGTCAGGAGAGACAGGGGAAGGCAGGTGCGCTGACACAGCCTCCTGGCCCATCTGACCATATGACAAGATGGCTGCTCAGACTAAGAGAGCAGCAGAAATCAGGCTGGAGCAGATCTGGGGCATTTGCAGCCTTGTCAGAAGGTCTTCCAGGAATTTGCAGCAGTAGTGACCTGTTTTCCACAGTGAACGCTGAGACCTTCTGCTATCCTGTGGCTGCCAGAAAAGAGAACCATACAGTGGCGACAGATGTTCCTCTGCTTTGTGAAGTTCCAGGCTTCTGTAAGCTAGCCAAGTGATTCTGCCTGGGATACTCTGAGCAAGGTTCAGAGCCAAGTAAGGGGAAAGGGCAGTCAGGATGCCTTTCATCTGAAATCCTGCAAAGGCCCCGTGTGTGTGTACCTCGCTGCCCAGACTTACTCAGGAACCAAGTCAGGTCTTGAGGCTATGAAGTTCATCCACCATTCAAAGCCTAAGGAGCAGAGTAGAGCAGTTGCAATCTGGATCTCTGTTCATTCTGCAAATAGTTATTGGGTGTCTGCTCTAGGAAAGGCACTAAGAATACAATAATAAATGGTCCCTGTCATCAAGGAGCCCAGAACCTGGTGAGGGTGTTAGATAGCTAAACAAGGTGGGGAAGGTGCAGGTGAACTGGGGCTGGTAGGGGCGGGGGGTGCATGTGTCCTGGGGCAGGGTGGAAAGATTTCTGAGAAGTCAACCAGCAATAGTTTAAGGACAAGCAGATAGCTCTTTAGGTTCTGAAGAACATTCTTCAGAGGAGTGAAGGACATTCTGGGCAGACAGTAGCCCAGGAAAAGCACAGCGGCTGGGCTCAGAGCATGGAGGCTAAGGCAGCTCTCCTCAGGGTACAGGAGGTCAGTGGGGTGAGGTGAGTGAGAAGACCCGATGGTTAGACAGGGTACACCCTGGCAAGCCTCCCTCATCACACTGAGGAGTTTCAGTTCTGGCGTGGATATTAGTGGGAGCCCTCAAAGCCATAATCAGATCAGATCTTTTAAAAGGCAGACTGGAGGTCAGGGGTGGATGGCACGGGTGTGGTTCCTGACCCTGTGGAGCTCACAGCCGCGTGGGAAAGAGAATAAAAACAGAATTTTAGGAAAGAATAAAATCTAAGGAGGAGGTGAGGCAAGAGCTGGCTGTCACTTAGGACTGGAAAGTCAGATGGAGGCCCAGATGGGAAGGGCTTTTGATGCAGGATTGAGGAGAGCCTGGGGCTCCATTCTCCAGGCATTTGGAGCCTCCGAAAGATTTGAAGTAAAGGATTGAGAGAATCGGATGTGCATTCCAAAGTAGGATTCATGGCATCAGTTATATAACTGGTCACAGCATATGTCCCATTTTACGTATGAGGCAGGATAATTATCAGGTGTGTGTTTGTTGGTTGGGAGCAGGGGGTGCCTGGTTCCTTGGCAGTGGCAAGAACTTTGAGTATAAATCAAACTTCCAGTCTGATAAAACCCAGTCTCTTGCTTTGAATAGTCAGCTGCTTCAGCCCACAGCACACTCTTCATTTAATGAAAAGCATTTCAATTGTAAATTTCATCACATTCAAGTATTTTATAAATAGGGGGAATCTTTTTCTGCTGGAAATATTTGTACAAGTTTTTCAGGCACAGTGGTGAAGGCTAAGGCGTTTTTGCCCCGGCAATGCTAATTAGTGATGTCCCAGCATCTCCCAGCCTTCCTGCGGCCAGGCCTGCCATCTGATACAGCTGGTGGCCTCTCTGCTTGCTTTTCTTACCTTGAGCCTCCCAGACATGTTCTGGCCTGTTATTCCCAGGGTTAGGCCTCTCTGCAAGCAAGGCAGCAGGGCCCCTCCATCGTAAGAGGGTAGAGATAGTCCTTCATTCCGTAAATCTGTCGAGCACCTTCTCTGTGTCAGGCACTGTCACAGGCACTGGGGCTGAGTGACCAGAATAAGTGGAAATCCCTGTTGTCCTGGAGCCTACTTTCTAGTGGGGAAGGGAACAATAAGAAAGATAGCATGTCAGAGGGTGCTGAGGGATGGATGTAGGGAAAGGTGGGGCAAGGAGTGCCTAGTGGGGAAGCCCCAAACTCAGGCTGGAAAACTGTCTGCCTGTAGCTTGTAGCTACCCTGACATCTCCCCACCCCATAGACATCCAAGCCCCTGCTGTTCACTGGCCCACTCATTCCTTATTCCTGCGTGCATTCCTTCCCATGGTAAATGTTCTTGGACTACCTGTTCTGACCTTGCACTGTCAGGCTCTAGGAAGAAAGTTCCCCAAATATGCCTACTCTCCAGATACTCATAATCCAGCAGGTGAAGCTGTCCATGGGCCCCAGGTCCTGCAATGAGGCCTGCGCTGCTGGCTTCCTGCAGGATCCAACAGCCCTCTTCTACTTACCAGCTCAGAGGGGAGAGGAAGGGGCAAATTATCCCACACTCTGTCTGTGCCTTCACCTCTGCCCTCCCTCCCAGCCCACCGCAGTCCCAGGCCTCTCTGATTTCCAAGCATCACCACTCAGAATGCGATGGGCTCCATACCAACCCTTGCAGCTGATGGTTTTGGTGTGTGTTTGTTGGCTTGTTTTGTAACTGGTTTAGAAGAAGTGAACAAAAATATTTAGGGATTGCAGTTTGTCATTTGGCCTGTGGCTTCAGCTTGGTTATAAACACAGGCAATTATGCACACACATCCTCACGTCAGGAGACGCTGGTCAGGCTTTCTGCTGAGGCAAAATCCCACCCCCCACCCCCATCATACACCACACAGTCTCTTACACACGAAGTCAGCAGAGTACTGTGAGTCCCTGAAAATAAGAGCTACCCAAAAAGCCCTAGCAGGATTTCTATGCATTTGTTAAATATAAGCCCTACCCGGATAATAAGACCTAGTGGCGGGCGTGGCTATGCAGATATGCTACATAGCCACGCCCTGCATTTCTGTGCGGAGCAGTAAGGAAGATTGGAATACCTTTTATCTTCCATAGCTCCTTTCTCCAAGCTGTTGGCACTTGCACAGGTGCACATGTGGTAACCATGGTCACAGGCATCCTCTTGCGCACGTGCAAACAGCTAGGGGAAAGGAGTTTACGCATCACTAGCACCAGCCCCACCAACAAGGTTGGTTCCCCCTGTCAGATTCAAGAAGAGGATGACTTAACTGTATTGGAATAAATGTAGATTGTTGTATTATACTTAATAAAAATAAGACATCCCCTGAAAATAAGCCCTAGTGTCCTCTTGAGAAAAAATAAATATAAGACAGTGTCTTATTTTGGGGGAAACACAGTAGCTGACACTGGAGAGCATGCTATCAACTCTCTCGGTGGAAATAGGAAGTCATAACGGTTTCAGCATCAGCAAAGGAAGAAAAAAGATGGGGAAGGCCAAAGAGGCTTGGATTTTCTCTGTTTTAAGATAGTGCTTGAAATAGTCAAGAATACAGTAGCAGGGAAACAATATGGTGTATTGTCCAGGTGCCCCAGGGTGTGACATCCTCCTCCTGAGTTTATAGTAGGTCCCACCACTCCACAGGGTTTCTTCCCCTCTGTCCTGTCATTGTGGTGTTCACAGCCAGGTCGTTGCTTCCCCTCTGCCACCCCCTCGACACACACACACATCTCAGTCAATAGCTGCTGGCTTCATGTCCGTGAAACACTATCCAAGCCAAGCAGCCCCATACACAGGTCCAGAATGTTCTACAAGTGGCTTTCTGGCTTTTGCTGCGGAAAGTCAGCAAGACTGCGTGACCTCCTTGCTGGCTGCTGTGTCCTCCTGCGCCTCAGCCGTGCCTCGCCCCCTGTTATCTGCGATCACTGTTAATCTTTGCACACATGTCAGCGAGTTGGCTTTGATGCTCAGCCGTTGGAGGAGGTTATCTCTTTTAAGCTTATAATTTCAGAGTCTGTCGAACTCAGCTGCAGCAAAGTTATCTCGATTTCACTGAAATTTTTCAAAAGGTCAGCTCCACTGCTCCTGTTGATGTTTAAGGTGTGGGTTTGAGGAATGGCAGTCATTTGAATAAGCTGCCGTATCAGTGTAATTATGGTTTTGGGGGGTGACGATACCCAAGGCTGGAATTATCAACAAGGGATTTGGAAACATTTTTAGTCCAGAGCAGCAGGGCTCAGTGAACGTTTGCAAGATCAGCCTAATAGTAGCACAGAAGTTGGAAAGCAGTGAAGGTTGGTGCCCAAGCTGGTGTGTCCTGAGAAGCAGTTGACATTTGTGTGAGTTGGAAGGTGAGGAGCACTTATGTGTGTGACATGCAAAAGGCGCAGGTGTGTACAGGTCTGGGACACGACAGGAGGCACAGGTGCCACCCACCGGCACCTGGCTAATGGTGACCATTCCTTACTTTCCATGTGATTTTTTGATCATAGAGTCAAGATCAATGAATCAGCTCATAGGCACCCTGAAACTTAGGAATAATCTGCATTTGGCAAAGCATCATCTACACAGAGACCTGGAAAGATCAGAAACACACGTGGACAAGTCTCTGATCTGGCTCATTCATGTTATCAAAGTGTCCGTAGATGCTAGAGGACAGCCCTGTTCTCTGCAGCCCCAGACCTCTCCAGAAATGCTACCAGGAGGGAAATGGGGCAATGCTGTCTTTCCTCATAAGAAACAACCTGGAGACAGTGCCTGGGCAGGATAAAGCAACCGGTGGTGCTACTAGTCTACACTTGGGATGCCATAATAAACGATGAGAATGCAGGCTGCATTTGATATCTTGGGTTGGAAACCCCACTCTGCCTTTATTTGGGAGAATAGCCATAGATAAGTCAACTAAAAGCTCTAGGCCTCACCTCCTATCTGAAACAATGGTGACACTGAGACCCACCTCCAAGGGTTGCTATGGGATTGGGGGCCCCTCTGGGCCCCACAACTCCTGTGTAGATCATGTGTTTGAACTAAACAGAATTAAGTGTGATAGTGTGGATGAATCCAAACTGTGCTTGGTTTGGGGGTTTCCTGCCTATTTTTGGTTGACTCCTAATGTGGACCCTAAAATTCACATAAACCATGGCTGCTCCTCACTTCAGCCATAAGATGATGATGATGATTATGGTAAAAAGCCCAGCGGACTGCGTCAAAGATTCCACTCAGATAAGCCATGTGTGTGGAGCCCACAGCTGGGAGGACAGAATTGTGCCCTGTCATTATTTTAGGCTCTTGGGGGGGATTATTTTAGGCTCTTGTGGGGGAGGGACATTTTTGGCAAAGATGAGCCTTGACAGGAGGGGCAGGGAACTGACGTGGACACAGCATTGTCATGTCACTGCAGAGCTTGATCTGAGACCCAGACAGAGACGTGAGGTGACCCATGTGTCTAAAACAGCACGTCCTGTCAACTCCTGATGCTCTTTTATCCTTCAAATGCTGAAAAACAAAAAGGAAAAAGCAAGGCAGCAGCGTGCAGAATGCTGAAGCAGGTGCATTCCTGATCATATCGTTTTTCTTCCCCTGGCACCCCCTTGGCCTTGACCGTCTACCACTCTAGGCTAAATTGGAATGACCTCCCTGCCCTTCCTAAGAACAGATGTCGTATCAGCTTCCCAATGCACTTGCCTCCCCTTCCTGCCCCACGTGGCACTGGAGCGCCTACAGGTGCCTGTACCAGCTCCCAGAGGTGCAGAAAGGAGCGAGGCCACGTGTGCAGGGAAGGGACCCTGGGCCGTGAGTTGTTCTCAGGTGTGCTCCTTACACGCTCGTGACTTTGATAAGTTATTTGTGAGGCCTCCTTTGCTTTCAGGTTCCTCATATTTAAAAATGAGGCCAATAATGCCTGTTTACATGGAAGGACCTCAAGGTTTGGGGTGCACATCACCTCCCCTAGAACTTGGCCCTTGGTGGGTGCTCCCCCTGCTGTTTGCTTGGTGAATACTCGGGTGGTGATTGCTAATACATTGCCCAGGCTCTCCCTGGACGGCCTTTCTGCCACCGCCGCATTTCTTTGGGTCGTTTCATTTCTAATTGAGCTGCTCAGCAAAGGTACTTTTTGGCATTTGTGTCTCTCTGACGTCATTTCTTGAGATCCCATTCCACGTAGGCTTTCCTCAGCTAATGAACGAGGAGCCGGTGGGGAAAGGAATCACTGCTGCCTACAGCCAGTCTGTGCTGAGTCCGAGGTGTCAGCCTCCACTTGTCCAGAACACAGTTGCCTCTACCTCAAGCAGGAGCCAGAATAGATGGGGCCACACACCCAGGCCCCTTAAGGCAGGCCTACCTGCCCCCCCCCCACCTGCCTGCTGCAGGTCTAGTCCTGAAAGAGGGGGGCTCCCTGCAGCTAGGATCCCTGGGAAACTTCCTATGCATTTTCCAGCCTGGGTCATCCTGTTTTAAGAGGGCTCCAGCTCCAAGTGCGCCCCGTGTCTCCCAGCCAGTAAAAGTGGTCTTGGAAAGCTCCTAGTTCCTGAAAATGTCTATCAGTTTTATGGCCACACCCCTTACTATCTAGTTGAGTCTGTCACAAAAGATAAAAAAAAAAAAAATCCCATTGGCCAGGATAACCTGTCTTTTCTGATTTGTATGCAAATTCTGTTCTCAGGTACCCTGGATCTTTGAAAATAGAATTATGCTAACTACATTTACTTCTTCAGCCATTTTCTACTTTAAATGGAGAGAAAACAAAGATGATTTGTGTACTTAACATAGCATCAGGCTCACTTCGCACTTTTCTTACCTAAGTGCCTTATTTTATGACGCGTTTAATGAGTTTCTCTCAATCATACACACATTATTAATTTATAACACAAAATGAACTGAAAGCCGTGGGAACTACAGCTCCCTGGCAGCAGGAACACAGCATCAGAACCATTCTATGGCGTTGTTCTGCTACATGTCTCTCTGTGGGTGGGGAACAGAAGAGAATTTTTTTCGTAGAAAGATTTTAAGTTCTCCACCAACAAAATGAGGACAGATTTGTTAATATTTTATTATGAATTCGTGTTGGGGGGGGTGATGGATCTTTCAACAGCTTACTGGTTGTTTTTTTTTTTTAAAGCATTTTGTCTTGTTAAAGGTGGATGAAAGTTGGTGGGTTTAAGCCCAGCTCAGGGAGGGCCCTTGTTTTTTACCGAGCAGAGGGAACTGACAGCGTCAACTAAGGGACATGCAGAGCTCTCTTGGGGGCTTTAGGAAACTTGATTGATTGTCCCGAGATGGGAGGGTTGAGGCCATCTGGATTTCCTAGCCAAGCCCCCAGCTCTCAGGGGTCCTAAGCAAGCCCCCTGTGTCCTGTCTGACTTTGCACTGGCAGGTTGCTGCAGGGAAGGTCTGTCCAGGCAGAGACAAGTGACTTCTCTCCAAAGAGATATGTGCTAGCCAAGGCAGATGAGAAGCAAGTGGGTATTGTCCACCCTACACTGCATGCACAGGACCCCCAGGCTTCAAGGGACAGCAGAGCCACAAGGCAGAAGGGGAATCACCAAGGGGTAAAATGTCACCTGTCAACCATACACGTGAATCAGCTGTGTACCAAGCTTCTGAGTTGGGAAGTCTGGCTCAGTAGCCAACAGTACGCTTGTTAAGACAGTCTCCCCCCACCACAGCCCCGTGCTGGAGTCAGTCTGAAAACCTACATCCTCCACCCTCCACATAGATCACCTCATTGTCCAAAAGCTCCCATGTGGCTTTATTTTTATTATGAATGTAATAAGAATTCAAAAAGAGCATGTGGTCAGAAAGTGGGACTATCTGAGCACCCCAAGGGCAGAGATCATCTGTTTTGTTTGCCTGCGTATCCCCAGAACCTAGCACAGTGCCTGGTGGGTGCGGGTAGGAGGGAGGCAGGGTGAGGAGAGGAAGGAAGACACTACCTCATGGGCGATGGTGGTATTGCCATCCTCACGCCCAGGATTAGAGTGGAGTGTTGGGATCCACTCTCTCCCTAAGGGGACAGTGTGGGAAGGGGCCCTCTATCCTTACAAACATCCAGAATGATAAACTGATCCAATTCTGAAAGAGTCCTTGAATGACAAAGTTTTAGGGGAAAAAAAGAAGCGCTTAATTATCAGATGTTTTTTGGAAATCAGTCAAGCCTGAAATTTCTGGAGTCCCACACAGGGGATGGCCCATTATGCTGTCTGAAGAAGTGGAGAACAAAACCCCATCTTCATGAAATTTGCACTCCACATTTATATCGGCTAGAATGTCACATGGTCTTAGAACTCACTGAGTCCTGGAAGAGAAGACTTCAGAGGATTTGTGCATTTGGGGTCTTGAAGGTCTTGATAGCATGGTAACCTTCCGTGGGATTTGAGATTTTCCATCTCTCCCAGCTACCATTGCTGTTTAACCAGCTCCCTTGAAACTTAGTGACATAACCAACCCTTTTGCCGGCAAGAAGCAATGACTTTTCTCTGCTCCGTGATGTTCAGAGCCTCTGTTGGGTGGCACAACATGACAGCTGGTGACTAGAATCATCTGGAGCATCTTCCTTCACTGTCTGGAGGTTGATGCTAGCTGTCACCTGATTCCTAAGCTGGGGCAGTCAGCCTGAGCAGTATGGCCTCTTCAGGTGGTCTGGGCTTCCTCACAGCATGGTGGCCCAGGGTAGTCAGATTGCTCAAGACCCCCAGAGGTGAGTAGACACCCCAGGGACTCCAGAGGAATCTCTTAGGACCTATTGTCAGAAGTCACCTAGTGTCAGTTCCACCATACTCTATGTCAAGATAGTCATGAGCTCACCCTCTTGCAAGGGAGAGAGGACCATGAGCTCCCCCCTCTTGATTGGAGGGCAGCAGAATCACCTCATGGAAGAGCAGCCCGAATGGGAAGTACTGTTGTCACCACCTTTGGGAATACCATCCACCACATGTCTGAAGCAAAGACAGCTCTGCTAGGAAGAGATGCTGCAGAGCTTGGAAAGGCCGCCAGCACCAGAGGCCTGGAGTTCAGGAGGAGGTGGAAGAGGCTGATAGGGGAGGCTCGCCCCAGGACAGCAGAGGCTGATGGAGGAGGCTCGCCCCAGGGCAGCAGAGGCTGATGGGGGAGGCTCGCCCCAGGGCAACAGAGGCTGATGGGGGAGGCTCACCCCAGGACAGCAGAGGCTGATAGGGGGAGGCTCGCCCCAGGGCAGCAGAGGCTGATGGGGGAGGCTCGCCCCAGGGTAGTAGAGGCTGATGGGGGAGGCTCACCCCAGGGTAGTAGAGGCTGATGGGGGAGGCTCACCCCAGGGCCACAGAGGCTGATAGGGGGAGGCTCACCCCAGGGCA
>NW_003852511.1:3290344-3297674 GCF_000181295.1 Otolemur garnettii
TGGAGGAGGCTCGCCCCAAGGTGGAAGAGGCTGATGGGGGAGGCTCGCCCCAGGGCAGCAGAGGCTGATGGGGGAGGCTCGCCCCAGGGCAGCAGAGGCTGATGGGGGAGGCTCGCCCCAGGGCAGCAGGGGCTGATGGGGGGAGGCTCGCCCCAGGGCAGCAGAAACACCCCAAAAGCTTTCTCTAACCTGACCTGGTTTTCCCCTGAGTCTGGTGAGTGCAGTGGCCTAACTTCAAGCCCATCTGGACACTGTTGGGCATCTCCAAGGTCCCCTGGACTTTGGCTGTGGCCTCTGTGGTCTCCTTTTTATAAAAAGCAGGGCCTTTATCAGTAATGCAGACAACAATATGAGCCTGGGTAAAGAAGACTATGAAAGTGGTAATAAATTATGCAGAGAGTGGAAAACTGTTCTGGAACTGCCAAATGATAAGAACAAAAACATGATGTGTTTGCTGTCCTCCAGATACCTTTTCCTTACTGAATTTCCCCCCTTCTAAATAGGTGAATTATTTTCATGCAAATAGTGTCTAATACCTGCAATATTACAGGCCAGTACCAGCACAGTCATGTATAACTGAAGGCGTGTCCTCTTATGCATTGAACTGCCAAAGGACCTAGTGTTCATTAATAAAAACCACACGGCAGATGAAAACAGCCATGTGATGAGTTAAGGCGTGAATAGCAAATCGCACACAGAAGTGGTGAGAACAGCAGGGCAGAGCGTTACTGTGGCTCCGTGAATTGAGTGCTCAGGGAATTGGGAGGCTGTGCTGGCTGCTGTGGGTTCTCAAGTCAGATAGTATACGTGAGAAGTAAGGCCAGACCACAGTGAGGTCTTAAAAGCTGGGGGCACAGATACAGGGTGCACAAATGCAGGGTGTGATGGTCTCAAAGGAGTGAAAACCACAGCTGAGTCCAAGAACTGGCCCCCAGAAACCTGGTAAACAATATGTAAAAACAGCAGGGGCTTCTGAAGCAGTTCCAAGGCCAAGTTGCATGGGTGTGCTGAGGGCTCTGCACTTGAAACAGAAAACAAAAGAATGTTCATGTGTGTGTGTGTGTGTGTGTGCATAGGTGCGTGCATGGTTGCATAGGCACATATATGCGTGCATGGTTGCATGTGCACATCTGTGCATGTATGTTGGGGGTAGATGCGTGTGTGTGTACGCATATATTACAGCAGTGGTTTTAAACTTTACCATTTGATAGGTAGAATGGTCAGTTGACTGGTTGGCCAGTTTGTTTGGGTGTTTAGTTGGCTAGTTCATTTTTGGTTTGGAGGGTGTTTAGCAGAGGAACACTCTTTTCCCATTAAAAAGAAAAATCACACCAGGAAATACCATACAGAAGAGAGGCCCAAGCAGAGCTCTTCTGGCTGTATTGAAAAGGCACTGATAATTCCCCTGGTCATATTTCAGATATTCTTGATCAGAGAGGCTAAGGTCTAATATATAAGCCTGTTCCTGCCTGAAACACCATATTACAAGCCAGAAACCAAGCCCTGGTCCTCATTGCCGCTTAGATGGGCAAGCTGCCTTCCCACTCCCCCTGCCCTTCTAGGGCCGAATGACAACCTCAGCTGTGCATCCTGGGGTGAACGTTCAGATACCTGTGAGGGGTACTCTGTGGTTTTTTCTTCTGGAATCTCTTGTTTGTGCAGCAAATCAGTTGCAAGTTTCTGGGTGAGTCTTAGGGATCGTGCCCCGGGAAGCAAGCAGCAGCAGGTGGCTGTATCAGGGGTTCCCAAATAGCTGCAGGGAATTTCTGAGTAACCAGTGAACAGACAACACAGTATCCTCCTGGGAGTGGCAGGATGGAGCTGGGTGAAGGGTGGGCATCCTATCCTACCTAAAAGAGCCTGGCCTCACCTGGCAGGGACAGTCCCCTCTTGTCCCCAGCTCAGGGCATGTAGACTCAGATTCTTCCACTTGATTGCCTGCTTCTCTCCGTTCTGTGTTTCTAGCTTCTTTCCTTGTTTCCCTCCCTCCCTTACAAAGCTTCCGTCCTCCCTACTGAGAAAGAAGAAAGGCTCAGGTGCCTGCCTTCTCCTCTGGCAGGGGGCCAGTCTGTGGATGTGCCTCATGTCACTGGGAACCCTAGGACAGGAGAGGGCCTTCTCCTCATCCTGCCGCTCTGAGCCAACTGCTATGGCCGTCAAGCCTCATGGCATATTTGGTGGACGTCTTGGAGGAGGCTTATTGCCTGCCCCTGTGCAGGTGCTGAGTCCACGGGGGAGCTGCAGTCACTGGAAGGGGCCACTGGTGTGCTGAGGGTTGGGGCAGGAGTCATGTGGGCAGATGAAATGGACTGTCCTGCCCTCAGCCAGGGCCCTGCAATTTCCTTTTGCTGTAAATTAAACTGTCCCACAAATGATGTAGTCATCCTGAGGGTAAATAAGCCACTTGAATTGCAATATTCTCCCACTTCTTAGTTCACATTGAACTTGACACTTCGTTCCAGATGGATGTTTGATCTCACAGGTGTCCTCAGTGGAATGACCCAGGCAGACCTGTTTATCATCCTGAGGCCATAAGGCCGGGTTCCTGGAAGTGTCTCGCACACAATAGTAGTTGCACAAAATGTTAATCAGGCCTGTATAGTTAACTTAATTGGTGAAATGTGTAGCTTTCGACTGTGGAACTCCTCCGTCTTTAAAGCATGAATGTGCACTAAACCCCTCCAAGTGGGGCGTACAGCTGGCGATGCCTCCCAGTGTGCCTCACCGCGCTAGGAAACACACTATGAAACACAAGTGAACTAGATACGGGGAAAAGGAAAGCGTCAGCCTTTTCCCCCTGAGTGTAACACCCGCACTAGCATTCTAAGAAGCACATTGTTAAAGATGGTATTTCAATAACTATTCCCAACAAAAGGAAAAAAATATGGAGCCCTGTAAACTAAAATAAAATCGTAAGCTTCCCCCTCAGCAACTTACTAACTGGAACCCTCTTGGCCAAGGGGATCCCTAAAACTGAGTTGCTAGCCTTGAGAAAGGAGCCTCTCTATGGCTCCCTCGCCCTCTTAAAGACGTCCTCTGTGACTCACTAACAGACCTGAGGCTCTGCAAGACCTACCTGCAGGTCCTGGACACACACAACAAACCACTTGAGTCTGTCTAGGACTTTGTCTCTGATTAACAGACCCTTTATCTTAAGCATTCCTTTTCACTGGCTCCTGGTCTTTTAGACAGAGCCTAACTCTTTCAGGCAGTTGTCAGCTAAACAGTCTTTAAACCCACCTATCACTTGTAAGCTGCCCCATGAGATAGTCCACATTTTTGGCCCAAAGCAATGGGTGTTTTCCACGTATTGATGTATGCCCTTACCTATAATTCCTGTCTCCATAAAATGTATAAAACCGAATTGTCACCCCCCTACCACTTGCTCAAGGCTCTTGGGTGTGGCTCCAGGTCATGGTCACCAAATTTGGCTCAAAATAAACCTCCTTAAATTATTTGCAGAGTATGGCTTCTTTTCCATCAGTGACCCTAAGTTGAGAAGAGCTGTGGTGAACATGAACCTGATGGAGGAAAACAGTAGAGCATTTGGTTGGGACACAGGCCGAGAGGAGGACAGGTGAAGGGAGCAGTGGGCCCTGCTGTAGTCTGTTTGTGTTGCTATAAAGAAATACTCTCAGGCTGGGTGATTGATAAAGAAAAGAGGTTTATTTGGCTCCCACTTCTTCACGTTGTGTGAGAAGCATGGTGCAGTGTCTGCATCTAGGGAGGGCTTTGGGCTGTTTCCACTCAGGGTGGAAGGGGAGGCAGAGATCACATGGCCAGCAAGGAAGCAAAAGAGAGAGGAGAGAGGGAGGCCCTAGGCTCTTTTTAACAGTCACCTCTAGACTCCAGCAAGAACTCAATCATTCCCTCCAGGAGGCAACAAGCCATTCATAAAGGATCTGCCCCCAGGATCCAACACCTCCCACTGGGCCTCAACATTGGGGATCAGATTTCATCATCAGCTATGGAAGGGTCAAGCCCACCAAATTACAGAGGTCCCCCAGCAAAGAAAGGCTCTGAGTGAGTCCTGCTTCATACACATGACAGTGTCAGCAGAGTCCTAAGGGAACATACTAACAATTCAATAATTTGGTGTCTTCACCATCGCTGGATATTTTGTTAAATTAAATTCTGGTCCTCTAATCAATCTCCGCCCTTCCTTAGGATGGTTTCATTGTTCAAGGCAGGTGTCCTCAAACTGGCCACACGCAGCCCACCTAGGACATTTATCCGGCCTGCCAGGTGTTTTTGCCACCGCTGCCTGTCCTGCTTAGCAGCCAACTTGTCCCGGGCCCCGTAGTCTGGCCCTCCAGTGGTCTGAACGACAGTGAACTGGCCCCCAGTTTAAAAAGTTTGAGGACCCCTGGTTCAAGGGGTGAAGGCAATAACAGAGGGTGGTGCTATTTGACCAAGACGGAAAAACTGCTCAGTGAGTGAAAGTAACAGGGACATAAGAGAAAGTGACCGACCTTGGCATCCTGAAGTTTATGACAGGAAAGGGCGTGGTTCCTGGGCTTGGAGAGATTTTAAATTAAGAAACCATGTGAGTTTAGGGAACAACAAGTAGGTAGAAACAATAAAGAAGAAAATGACCCATTTATAAGCTCAACAACAACAAATAAAATGTCAAATCCCTAGTATAAATGTAATAAAAATGTATAGGACCCTTATGAAGAAAACTTTAAAACTTTTTCCTGAGACTCAGTGACATAGACCTGTCAGCCCTCCCTATGTTCATTTATAAATTGAATGCTATCGCAATTAAAATATTAAAAGGTTTGTTTTAAAATATTAAAAGAAAACGGATCAAAAAAAAGTTTAAATGTAAAATGTTCTATTCATATCTCCAGCCATGAGCCCAGATAAATTCCAAATGAAATTTAGGTATGAAACCTGAAACCCAATGAGTGATAGATTGGTGTCCCAATCTATGTAACAACATGAGGTAACTCTTTCATTACTTTTCTCATTGTCATACAAAGCCTAGAAGTCATCCTGGAAAAAAATGGTAAATTATAATTAAACTACATTTTTTTAAGAGACAGGGCCTATTTTGTAACCCCAGCTGTTGTGCAGTGGCACGATCACAGGTCACAGCAACCTCAAACTCCAGGGCTTAAGCAGTCCTCCTGGCTCGTCCTCCTGGCTCAGCCTCCTGAGTAGCTGCGACTACAGGTATGCACCACCAGGCCTGGCTAATGTCTCTAATTTTTTTTTTTTTTAGAGACAGGGTCTTACTATGTTGTCCAGGCTGATCTCAAACTCATGGCCTGAAGCAATTCTCCCACCTCAGCCTCTCAAGTCACTGGGATTACAGATGTGAAGAACCACACCCAGCTAAACTACATTTTAAAAAAAGCTTAAAGACCACTGTTTGACAACATAAAAAAATAAATAAATATCACCATCTATGAAGTGAAAACAAAATGAGAAACGAGAAAAAAATATTTGCAATTCATATGATAGACCAAGGGTTGATCTTTGTAGTAGATAAAACACTCTGGCAGGCAGTATAAAACAATCAACAACTCAATCCAGAAATGTGCAAAGCATATAAACAGATAATTCATGGGAAAGGACATCAGGATGACTCAGATATGCACAAAAAGATGCTTAATTTCACTCCGAGTAGAGAAATGTAGAATTAAAAAATCAAACTAAAAAATTGTGAAAACAAGCTTTTTAGAAATGTAGTTTATAAATTCAGTGAGAATTCTTAGAATGAGTAAAAATGAGTCAACCAACTTTTTGAATGATGGAAATGTTCTGTGTCTTGACGGTGGCAGTGGTATCATGCTTATACAAATTTATCAAAAGGTACTTATAATTTAAAATGGGTATATTTGGTTGTATGTAAACTGTACCTTAATGAAGTTAATTTTTAAGTGACAGAAGTGATTCGGGAGGTAATCTTTTCTTTTTTTTTTTTGGAGGTAGAATTTCAAGTTGTCACCCTGGGTAGAGTGCCGTGGCATCATAGCGCACAGCAGCCTCCAACTCTTGGGCTCAAGCGATCCTCTTGCCTCAGTTTTTCTATTTATAGTAGATATGGGGTCTTGCTTTTGCTCAGGCTGATCTCAAACTAGTGAGCTTAAGTTATCCACCGTCCTTGGCCTCCAGAGTGCTAGAATTACAGGTATGAGTCACTGCGCCCAGCCTGGGAGGTAACTTTTATGCCTAAACTCTGATAGCACAACACACTGTCCTTCACTTCAGGCTTCACTTCTACTCCATGAGCCTAAAGAGAATTATGTTTACATAAATATTTAAGAGCTTTATCCTTTTTTCCAAAGGAGGCTCCTCTAAATCCTTCCTCACTCCCGCTGTTTTCTTTAAACCTGTTGGAAGCCATCGTCCTTATTGGACGTCTCCTCTTTAGTTGTTAACTCTGCTAAATCTGCTGTCCCCTGTGGGTCAGTGGCTGTGCGTGTGACTTGAGTTGTTCTCCGACATCACTTGCATACATGAGTGGAGGGTTTTTTTGTCATCCAAAAGACCCCCAGATGCCTGTAGAATAGAAAGGAGAGCTTTTTTTTAGCAATCTCAGTTTACAAATCAGGAAGAGACAGTCTCTGGCATCTGCCAAAGGTTCTCTCTAGAGACAGGAAGGACTCACTGGGTTTCATGCCTCCCAGGGCCTGTGTCACATAACACAGTTACACACACGTTCGACAAGTTTGGGGAAAGGACTCCATATTTATGAGGGGAATAAGCACATGTGCAACGAATAAACATGTATATAACATACCCCCCATGTTGACTTTGGGGTGGGGTTTTAGCACTAAAACAAGGTGGAATTTGACTATTAAGGGTGAACTGTAGGACACAAAGACAGTTATTGTGCAGGCTTTAGACCCTGGCTGAAACTGATTGCAATTGCTTATCAGAAAAAAATGTTTGTAATGGGGGATTCAAACAGATTTGGAGTGGTCTGAGTTATAAATTGAAGTTAGGGTCCAATTGTTAGGGAATTTTGAGCCATAGGAATTTAGAAATTTGCTGTGCCTGTGGGGCCCTGAATCCTTGACCTATAGGTAACTTTGTTTCTTTAACCTGAGAGTCCATACTAGTTAATAAATGGGCATCTATTCTGGTCTCTCTGATGACAGTCTTGTTTTTGTTTTTGGCAAGATTTACCATTTACGGCTTGGCGCCTGTGACTCAACTGGCTAAGGCGCCAGCCACAAACACCTAACATGACGGGTTCGAATCCAGCCTGGGCCTGCCAAATAACAATGATGGCTGCAACCAAAAAAATAGCTGGGCGTTGTGGCGGGCGCCTGTGGTCCCAGCTACTTGGGAGGCGGAGGCAGGAGACTCGCTTGAG
>NW_003852511.1:3297705-3308931 GCF_000181295.1 Otolemur garnettii
GCACTCTACCCAGGGGGACAGCTTGAGGCTCTGTCTCAAAAAATAAAAAAATAAAAAAAAAAAGATTTACCATTTACTTTGCAACAAATTTCCATGTGTTTGTACTCAGCAAAAGAAGATGGACAAGGATGTTGAATCAAAGAATGGACATAGATGTTAGGGTTAAAAGGGGGAAATAATTTATGAAATAATAATTTAATGTTTAAATAATTTCGTAAACAATTTATGAAATAATAATTTCATAGGGTATTATAATTGATTCACTAGGGAATAATGTCATGTTAGGACGATTTTTGCTTTCTGGTACAAGTTCATAACTACAAAGACTATAGTAAAAATAGCCTAAGTTTGCTGTGAGCAAGAGGATGAATTTTAAAAATCAAATAAGGAGATGAAACCAAGCTGAACTAAAAACCAATACAGTGGATGGCCCTATTGAGATTAAAAAAGGTATTAACAAGTTTGAAATGATCAGCTTTAACCAGCCAGGGGAGATATAACCAGCATTCCCTTTATGAATGATTGCATTTAATGGGTACATGCATTACCCATTTAAGTTTGAAATGCTAATTACAAATGTTCGGCACAGATTGGACCTGTGGCCTGTCTGCAGTGCTTACAGGAAAAGCATTTATTTTAGTTTATGTCCAGACCAGGACAAGCCAGCAGCACAAGACAGCTACGTAAGAAGCCAATGTCATTCTGTCTGGTTAATTAAGGCACCATCCCAACTAGTGGAGACAAGAGAGCTGCATTCTGCACCAAAGGGGCCATGTGGAATAATGATAATGTGTCCTGTTCTGAGTCCACCATTATAGAAGGGTGTTGATAAATTGTTGAGTGCAGAGGCAGATGCATGGGGTAATTGAAGAGAGCAGAGGTTAAAAGCTGTTCCCTATGAAGACTGGTTGAGAGAACTGGCAACATTAACCCTGAATGCAGGTTGGTTTCAAGAGAGCCTGATAGCTGTCGTCAGACCTTCAAACTGAAAAAGGAGAGTTTTAGCATTTTGCTGTTGGACAAGAAGACCTCCTTCCCCCTGGAAAATTCTGATTCCTGTTGTTGTGTTAAATCTTCCCTCTGAAAGGCAATCCACTCATACATTCTACTTCTTCCTCCAATATACTGCTGCCTATGCCTTGGACAAACGCCCATCTCTGCCATTTAGCCACAAGCCAATCGCTTCCCACCTCCCATGACCTCACTGAAGCCAGTGATAATAAGAAACAAGGAAGTGGGGGGGGGGTTATTCAATCCAAGCTGCTGCTGCACATAAGTGACCTGCTAAGTAGTCTGAGAATGCTTCTCCAGATGCAGGCTGGGTGTGCCCAGGCTCCTTTGGGGAAGGGTTGCTTCCACATGAAGAAGCTATTTCCTGATTGAGACTGACACCAGTGTCCAGGCAGGGCAGGGGCAGTTTCACTAGCCGACTATTTTTGTTCTCTGGTGGTTGCATCTCTGTTAGTCAGACTCCATATTCATTGATTTCTTTGTTTTCATGCTGATGCCTTTTAACCCATGAAATCACACAGGTTAACAAAGTCACACTTACTCAGGCCCCGTTAGTTGAAAATTAATTTTGGCAGAGATTGAAGGTTTCTGAGTTTCTCCTAAAAAAATAATTAGCTAAGGAAATGGATAGTGTAGGAAAGGAGAGGAAGGAGTGCTCAACTACTCCATGAACTCTTGAATAAACAGGTTTTTGGGTCTTATTGAAGAACCCACCTACTTGAAGTGAGTTAGTATTCTTGACCATAAAGAAGATGCTGAGGCAAAATTAATATAAGTAGTGAGTTTATTTGGGCCAAGCTTGAGGATCACAACCTGGGAGCATAGATTCAAGTTGCCCTGAATATATACTACGATTAGCTACAGTTACAAGTAGATTTTGGGAGGAAAAGAAGTAGTTCCTAAGTTGCTTACCAAGAATTACATTAAAATAATGTAAATTATTGATTGACTGTACCTTGTACTTTATATCACAAATTCCAGGAAAGTGCAGGTACTTTTAAACAGTTGGTGAGGCAGCTTTTAAACAGTTGCTCCCAGACATGAGCAGGGAGGACTTGACTGAAGTCCCATACTCACGTCGCTCTGGGCCTGATAAGTTTTGTATACCTCATCCAGGTCAGACTGTTCTCATTTCCCCACTGTTGATCAAATATTGCCCCATGAAGCCTGATGATTAACCTCTGCTTAAGACAGAATGATAGACATGCTTCATCCTTCAGCATCAGGAAGGCTCATTCCAGAATAGCCCTCAGTCAATAGTTGATTCATCTCCAGTCTTTGGAATTTTATCCTTTTGGTTTTCTTGGAAGCAGGAAAACAATGAGAGATACATAGCAAAGCTCATTCCACTGAGGAGTCAACTAACAAACATCGTGAAGGAAATTAAATCCTGGTTCTTCTTTAGAGACTTCCTGTAGCCAGGAAATAATTCATATCTTAGTCCAAATTATAGAAAAATAATGAAAACTCAAGAACAATGGTTAGAGCAGTAATCTAATAATAGGTATGCTATAATTTTCCTCTGAAACATAATTTTTCTCTTTCAAGTTCTCCATTTTTACTAAAGATAAATTCTAATAGGACCAATTTACTTGCAAGATTAGTTATAGTGTCATAGATGGCTTGATTGTGTACATAAACTGTAACGAGAATAGAGATGGGCTATATAGGCTCTTTTGAACTGGCTTTACTGGAACTTTCATAAAGAATTTCTGATTAGACCTTTAAAAGACTTGAGGATATTACCAAAAGTTTGGTAGTTGTCTCTAAGGCTGAATCAGTGAGAACAAATAACAAGGACAAGTGGCTTGAGAGAAAGAGACATTTGTTAATTTGCTAGCAAATGAGGAAGGTGTCAGACTAGCATCTCAAAAGACCACAGTATTGCCTTTGAGCAGAAATACAAGGCTGTTTAAAGGGGGGCGTTTCAGGAGTGGGCTCAGGGCCGTGTGACCAGTGTCACATGTTGCATTTCCTGCCTTCAGACTGTTCAACTATAGTTGGTGGTTTCAGCTGACCTTATCTTTGATGAGGAAGATCTCATGACCTTTGTGCTGGCAATTCTGCTGAGCCATCTCCTACAGTTTAAGACGCAAGAAAACAAACAACAAAGAACAGTTTCCTACCCCTCTGACTACTGACCTCAGGAAGGAATTCAGGTTTTAATTCCCAAAAAGGGTAGAGGTTTTAAAAAGACAAATTATAAAAGATTTTGCCCTTGTTTCAGAACTTTACCTCCATTACGAGGCTAGGAAACCAAGACTAGGGTTTGCCGTCAGATTAAACCTGTAATACCTGGATGAATTAGGGGAATTTCTCTATTCTGAAGGTCCCAAAATACCGTGGGTGTTCTGGGCTTGTTAGAAAGTGAAATTTGTTACTTATTGCAAAGTTCCTGGGGAGGGAACTGTACTGACAAGGGACCAGGCTGGTCTTCCCCAGGGGTATGTGATTGGCTCTATAAAGTCAATCTCAATTCTCAAAGCAGTCTGGTCATATCGGAAAATAAGCTATTCTAGTCAAAGCCTTGGTAAATAACCAGTGTCTCTAATTGTGTCCTGTTACAGAAAACAGATTCTTGTTGAATTTATGCAGATATCTAGATTGCTGTAAACTAAGAATATTCACAAATTCTTTCCAAATTTTGGAGGAATCAGAGGGAAAGGCAGAGGTTTAAATATAGCTCAGAATTGCTATAAGCATAAATAACTCAAAAGAAAAAGGTTTTCTTGATTCTGAAAAACAAAATATGAAAAGAATCAACAGTATTCTAAACAAAAAAGTCAGAAAAGTCATTTCAGTGGCTCTATCAGTTCAGTCCCATGAACTTAATTCTTGTTCTGCCTGTTGGTATTGATCAGCAATCTTCATGAGCACGTTGCCTTTATTAGAGTTCTAGAAATTTTTACTTCAGTAAGTTAATCTCCAAAGTTATCAGAAACTTTATATTCAAGAGTAATTTTCAGGGTCCTTTCCCATGAATTTCCTTGAAGAAAAAGCAAAATTTTGACTATAGCCAATGGTAAATAGCTTTTTGAGGATAATCAAAGTAAAGCAATAATTGCCTATAAGTGGCAAAGGACTTAGAGAAGCCATGACCAAAGATGCAGTTGACAAGGACATTCAGCTATTTCTGTGGCATGCAGCCATTTATCATAATCATTACTGATAACGTATGCTAAAATATATCAGAATTCACATACAATTTTGGGACACATATTAATGACACATTTATACAAGTTAAATGCCATTTCTTTTTTTTTTTTTTTTTTTTTTGGAAACAGAGTTTCACTGTGTTGCCCTTGGTAGAATACCGTGGCTTCACAGCTCACAGCAACCTGTAACTCTCTTGGGCTTAAGCGATTCTCTTGCCTCAGCCTCCCAAGTAGCTGGGACCACAGGCGCCTGCCACAGCGCCTGGCTATTTTTTGGTTGCAGCCGTCATTGCTGTTTGGCGGGTCCGGGCTGGGGTTTCGAACCTGCCACCTTAGGTGTACGTGGCTGGTGCCTTAGCTGGTTGAGCTATAGGTGCTGAGCCTAAATGCCATTTCTTATTGGCAATGCTTCCCCTATGATTTTAACGTACCAAATAAGTCTGAGACGTCTCTCTTGAACTTCCGGGGGCTCTGATCACAAAAAAATTAATTTGAGGTTATAAAATACTGAATTTAGACTTTGAAATTAGATTTCAGAAAGTTTGTCGGATATCAAGATCCTACAAAATAGGATCACAGGTCACTGTGAAATAGGATTTACTTAGCCAAGTGATGATGCAAAGATTGAAAAAAGCAAAACCTTTTCTCTTTGATAGAGAGGAGACTCAGTTTAACCAAAAGCCCCAACAATGACATCGTGAGACCAAATGTATGTCTTCTTTCTTTCTTTTTTTTTTGCAGTTGACTCAAAAAGTGAACAAGTCTTTCATCATCTTTTATTAATACTATATGATAAAATTATTTTCAAAAAAGAAAACCAAATTTTACTTGTCCATTAGTGCATTATCAATACTAAAGATAATTTTAATAAAATTTTATCAACAAATTCACCCAGCCTCAGTCAGATTTGACCACCCAAGATAAGCTTTCCATAAACCTTTTATAACTTCTTAAGATTTTCTGTTAAAGAGCAGATCAGAGCTCTGAGAAATCACTATTGTTCCAACACAGACTCTGGTCTTTCTCCATTGGGTTTTCGATATTAATGCTCAATTTTTAGAAAAACTTACAAATAATACCCTTCTAATTGTAGCCACCCCTAAAATTTCTTTCATAACATTAATCTTCCATAAACGTTCTAATCTACAACTTGCTTAAACCTTCAGTTCACATCCTTTTTGATCCTGACATTCTACCTGAGGACAAAAAATTACTTTCCTTTCCCCAGTATCATTTTGATCCAGCCACTTTAAACAGTTGCTCCCAGGCATGCGTGTGTGTTCTTAGGGAGCATGACCGAAGTCCCACGTTTATGCCTGTCTGGGCCCAGGCTGCTCTCAGCTATTTTTCTTTTCTCAGTATGAGAATTGAATATTCTCTTGTCTGTACATCAGGCTCCTCGGTACTGGCTGCTGTGCCTCCAAACAGTTCTCAGACTTGGGTGTGTGGAAGTGTCGTGTAGGGAGTTAGTTAAATGCTGATTCTAGGCTCAGCCTCTAGACACTTGGACAAGCTCCTCCAGTGGCCCTAGGGCTCTGCATCTGTCACTGCTGCCCCAGGAGCCTCTGCGCTTGTGAAAGGCTTCCTGCCCCATGAACTCAAAAGCAAAGATCAGCCCTTCTTTGTGCTCTCACTTGAAGAAAAAATAATCAACAAGGTTAGACCCGTGGAGAGCAGTTCTACGTTGTGATTCAGAAAAGAATTCAGTGATGACTACCTGGAGTTAAGGCAAAAGTCACTTGGGGAGTTTGGGAGTTTGCTCTATGTGAATTTTGCTCAGGATTCCACAAAGCCCACTGGACAGAGGTTTTGGTCTTTGGTCCATCCCTGTATCCTCTGTGTCTGGGTTTTGAATGGTAAGGCCAGCCTAAGTTGAGGGCTAAATTTCTGGTGTCAGGTCTTGGGGTGTGGAATTCCAATATCTGAATACTATGGCAATTTGCTTAGCTCATCGGAGGCTCACGGTTTTTCACCTATAGAAGAGGGACAGCTAATCAAAACATAGTAAAGGTAACACGAGAACATCAGATGAACCAGGTCATCAGAGAGCACATGGGTCAAGGGAAGCACTCCACATACCTTGGTCCCTTTCTCCTCAATTTCCTCCCCTGGAGTTACCCGAGAGCAACTACAAGACACTTTCTTGGACTTCTCTGAGT
Organism: Otolemur garnettii; assembly: GCF_000181295.1. Lineage (NCBI taxonomy): Eukaryota > Metazoa > Chordata > Mammalia > Primates > Galagidae > Otolemur > Otolemur garnettii. The sequence continues at coordinate 3,304,031 of NW_003852511.1, forward strand.
TTGCCTCCTTCAACTGTAGCCTCCAAGTATCTACAAGGCACCAGAGAGAAAGAAAGAAAAGTGGTTAAACGTCACACACACAAAAAGAGTATGGGCAACTTTTTTTTTTCCATTTACTTTTATTTTTATTTTTTCACATGAAGTCAAATCCAGGATTGCTTGAATCCAGGACTTTGAGGTTGCTGTGAACTAGGCTGACACCACACCTCGGGCTATAGCCTGGGGAACAGAGAGAGACTCAGTCTCAAAAAAAAAAAAAAAAAGAAAAATGGAAAGTTTTAAGGACTGAAATTCTTTCTCCCTTAATAATGTAAGTAACTTTATTAAGTATAAGTTTGACTAACTCAGTATTAAACGAGCCTTGCTGCTAGTGACCCATCCAGGCTATCTCCTGAGAAAGGGTAGCTACAAGCCTGAGCGAGATGTTACTGTTTGGGAACACTATTGCACCCCCTACGGATATGCATGGATAAGGCAACTAAGAAAAATAAAAAGACTTAAACAGAGTCATACAGGTGGGAAACAGGAGGGCAGAAACTCACACCTGTGTCTGCAGACAGGAAATCCTTTCCTCCTGAAATCCCCAGGGATTGACATCTCTCCAGCCTGTAGGGCTTTCCCCAGGACTATTGCCTGGCTGGATGAAAAAATATTTATTTAGCACTTACTATAATACCCAACTCCTGTGTCAAATGCTGGCAGGTAAAGTGATGATGAACATGTAATCTCCTCTTCCAAGGCAGTCTATAACGGGCTACAGAGAAGAAAGGGTTATTTTAGGGAAGGGGATAGGGTATGAAGCAATGTACCAGTAATCCTCAGTGAGAAGCACAGTGGTGGGCTGGTGGAGGGGCAGCCGCTGTCTATCTGGGCAGGGTAGTTCTTCAGAACCTCAGTTTTCCCACCTGTGAGATGGGCTTAATAGTTGAAGCCCATCGAAGGGCTGACCTTATAGGATTGTTTGATACAATTCTAAGAAATCATCTAAAGCCAGGTGCAGTGACACCTTTCTGTAGTCCCAACAATTTGGAAGGCTGAAACAGAAGGATCATTTGAGCCCAGGAGTTCAAGGCCAGTCTGGGCAACATACCAAGACTACATCATTTTTTTTAATGTGATAATAAATGCATTAATAAAGAGTGCATATAAAGCCCTGGCCAGCCTGGTACATTTACTCCACTCAGGAATGGTGGAGGTGGTCCTGGTGTCGGTGGTTGCAATGGCTGCCTTAGTGTCTCTTCTTTTTTTTTTTTTTTTTTTTTTAACTAAATCATAGCTGTGTACATCAATGCAGTCATGGGGTACAGTGTGCTGGTTTTATATAAAATTTGAAATATTTTCACCAAACTGGTTAACATAGGCTTCCTGGCATTTTCTTAGTTATTGTGTTAAGACATTTATATTCTACATTTAGAAAGATTCACATCTTGTACCCTTGTAAGATGGACCATAGGTGTGGTCCCACCAGTCACCCTCCCTCCACCCATCCTCCACCCTCCACTCCCCTCCCCTCCCCTCCCTCTCCCCCATCCCCATGTTCTTGGACTATAATTGAGCTATAGCTTTCATATGAAAGCTATGAATTAGTTTCATAGTAGGGCTGAGTACATTGGATACTTCTTAGCAAAGTATCTCAAGAATGGAAGAAAAAGGGTCTCTTCTTGAAGAAGGGAATAGCTCCATAGCTCCTTCGGGGCGATCCATTCTCATCCTTCCCCACCCTGGCCTTCAGGTGTCCCCTGACATTTGACTTTGGCAGAATTAGGACCCAAGCGTGCCTGATGAAGCCTCTCTGATGCCCACACCATCAGCCCATTTCCTTTCAGGTGAGCTGTGACCTGTCACAGCATCAGATGCTGGTACCAGAAGATGCTTCTCATTGCAGCCTGAGGACAGATGGTGAGACCTTCTGCACTGCCAAGGCACGGGCTCTGCTCCCCACCTTCTCCTCACCAGTCCTGGGTGAAGGTTTTTAGCACTGAGTCTGCTTTAGGAAAACAGGACTGTTTGTATTCTAACAGAGCTGAGTATCTATTAGGCAAGCAGCCTCTGACTAATGGCCTTGGCCTTGGAACAAGAGCCAGCTGCTTACGTTTCTAGGTTGCCCAGTTCTGGACTACAGTTTGCATCCAGAGCAGAGGTGCTAGTGTCATACAGCTTGGCATTTGGGTGCCTTGCTGACCAGATCAGACACATAGACACAGACAGCCCGCAGCTGGTGAAATGTACCATAGCTGGAGTGAAGGCCCCTGCTAACTCCCTGCAGCCTGCTGCCTGCTGGGCCAAGACCAAGAGGCTCCCTCTAAGGGAGCCACACAGAAAGGCAGGGAGGGAAATCTAGGCATTGGAGACTGGGACTTAGGGAATTTTAGAAGAAAAATTTTAAGAAAGAAATTTCTAATGGAAATTTAAACTCTTTTTTCAAATTTCAGATTAATATGAAGACACAAATGATTAGGCTACATTGTTGCATTTGTTAATAAAGTTCAAGTTGTAGTTAAGCTCTGAGCTGAATACCCTTCCATTGTGCCCCTTAGATGAGAGCTAACCAACCCCCCTCCTTCCTCCCTTTCCCTCCCTCCTTCCCTCTGCCCCTCACCTCCACTGGAATTTAACTGTTTTTCTCTCATATGGGTGTGTAGTTGTTCATCCAGTGGTTTCATATTAGTACTGATATGATCCAATATGTTGGATATTGCTTTTCCATTCTTGTGATCCTTTGCTAAGAAGAACGTGCTTCAACTCCCTCCAGGTACATAGAAAAGATGTGAAGTCTCCGTCTTTTCTCATGGCTGCATAGTCCTCCATGGTCTACACGTACCACGGTTTATTACTCCATTCATGGGTGATGGGCACTTGGGTTAATTCCACATCCTGGCAATTGTGAATTGAGTTGTGATGACTATTCTAACGCAAATATCCTCAGTGTGCAAAATAAACCTTCCATTCCACCTCCCTTTTGAAACCTTAAGTAAACTTCCTTGGACTTACTTCTGGGTTATGGCCTCTGTCAACTCTGGAGGGTGGGTGACAGTGTTCTGAGCCTTGACGTAAAGCTGAGGTACTCAAAGTTGGTCCCTGAAGCAGAATATGCGTTCTACCCAGGAGCTGGCTGTTAGAAACAACACATTAATAGAAATGCAGGATCTCCAGCCCCACCCTAGACCTCAAGCAGACACTCTGGGATGGGGCCCAAGCATCTGTGTTTTCACAACCCTCTGGGTGGTTCTAATGCAGGTTGAAGTTTGAGAACCACAGGGATAGGGTGACATCTAGAAGCAGGTAGAGACAGCCAACACCTGAGATTCACTAGTGTCACAAGAAGGCTCGGACAGTACTCAGTCCTAGCTGACGTTAAAATCACCAGGAGAGCTTTTAAGAGTCCATATGCCCCACTAGGGACCCCAAACCAATTAAACAGAATCTTTGGAGGGTGGAAGGTAGGGCCAGGCTTCTGTCCAGTTAATTTCATGTGTATCCTAATGTAGGTCAGCTCTTGGGTCATCACCCAGTATCACAGAAAAACACAGGCTCCCCATGAGGTTGGAAATTGCAACCCTGATTCAGGAGATGAATCTCAAGGAAGCTTTACCAGCAGTTCTCAACCTGTGGGTCGCGACCCCTTTGGGGGTCAAATGAGCCTTTCACGGGGGTCACCTAAAACCATCACATACACCCTGTACAAATACAGGTGTATGAAAATAATATTGTGGTTGGGGGTCCCCACAACATGAGAAACTGTATTAAAGGGTCGTGGCATTAGGAAGGTCGAGAACCACTGCTTTAGACAATTGGTGGACTGTGGAGCCAGTTCAATAGCCACACATGTATAGAAGTGATGTGGAAAAAAGCCTTCTACACGGAGGGCCAAACTATCTTAGAGCAGGCCATGTAAGGTTTGTCTTTTTGTTAAAAATACTAAATGTGTCATTTGACCTATAAAAACCTATTTGCATTATAAAAACAATAATCTGCATTAAAGGAAAAAAAAATCAAGCATCATTCCAACAGCCCTCTCATTGTCACTTTGCGGGCCTGCCTTCCACTGCACTTACATGTGTTAAGATAGCTGAGATGACAGATGCATTAAATCTTGAATCCTGTTCTTTTTTTCATTGAGTTATTTTGAGGTGGGGGGGAGTGCTGCTGCGATCTTCACGGCTATCATTATAATGACTGCAGGATATTGGTTTATGTTGTATAAATAATGTATCAGAGTGTTTGGAGATGCAGAGGGTCAGCCCAGCTGCCAGTGGCATCCCAGCTGTCGGCGGTGTCCTCTGGTCGGGCTAGAAGATGAGAAAACACTCCAGCAGCCCTGAGTCACGCTGTGGCTGTCGGCTTCCGAGCTGAGTCAGCTCTGCCCCTGCAACCACACACGTGGCTTCAGTGTACATTCTGTCCCTCCTGATGCCTCTGGCCCAAAGCCAGACATGAGTATAATGGAAATTTTTAAACTTTTAATTATAGAAAACTTGAAATGTTTCCCAGGGAATATATAATAGTATCATGAACCTATTTACCCAGCTTCAACTTGTGGTTCAACTCTATCCGTACCCCCTACATGTTCCTGTATTATTTTGAAACAAATCCCAGACCTGGTATCATTTCATGCGTATTTCAGGATGGGTTTCCAATACAGAAGGACTCTTTATTTTGAAAATAGCCACCATACCGTTGCCATATCTAAAATAATAATTAGTCCTCACGAGCGTCAAGTGCCTAATCGGGGTTCAAATTTCTAATGGTCTAGTAAAATACACATTTTGATTGGTTCATAAATCTTTTAATCTGGCTCGGCGCCTATAGCTCAACGGGCTAAGGCGCCAGCCACGTACACCTAGGGTGGCGGGTTCGAATCCCCAGCCCGGACCCGCCAAACAACAATGACGGCTGCAACC
>NW_003852511.1:3309019-3309654 GCF_000181295.1 Otolemur garnettii
CTTTTAATCTATCTTCTCTCCACACCTATCTCTATTTCTACCTTTCTCTTTTTCCAATTTACTTATTGAAAAAATAGGACTGCTCATTTGGCAAAGGATTTCTTTATAGGATAACTGGATGGTGTCAGTGTTCCATCTCTGACTTTGTTTTTATTTTTGGTAGATGTGTGACATCAGGGATGGCTCCTAACACTTTTCACCTCATTTTACCCTCACCCTCAGCTACCTGCAGCCCTGGCTCCCCGTTTTGACTCCCTTCTGTGAGCCTCAGTCTCCCTCATTCTTGATCTACTCCCAGGATCAACTACATAATTGCTGGACACTTGGTATAAAATGCACACGCAGAGCCCTTATTCAAAATGTGTTAAGAACTTCAAGATAGTGACAGCGAGCCTTTACCTAGCCTGAGGCCTGCTGAGCTTGGGGCCTTATGCAGCTGCACAGGTGCGACTGCCCAGGTACACAGCCCAGCTTCAGCCCTGTCTGCACCCTGCCCTTCATCATTACTCTGTCCCTCACTATAGCCCACCCCAATTGGGTGAGACTCAGGACTGAGATATAAGTGCTTTTCCCCAAGGAACTAGGAAAACTCTTCACAGTTCAGGGATGTGGCATGGAAGTGAAAAAAAAAAAAA
>NW_003852511.1:3309791-3312108 GCF_000181295.1 Otolemur garnettii
GCTACCTATTTGGTACAAAGAACCAAAACCTAAAATAAAATAAAACCCCCCAGTCCAGAGTTGTGACCCTCAAGGAGCTGTGGCAGAGGCAAATGCAAACCTCCTTTTAGGAGCAGCACAGCTCACTGCCCCCTCCCTGGCCAACAAGTCACATGGGTAGGAAGCTCACAGCCATGAGAAAGGGCAGCAGAGGGGAGAAGCCATTCTCCAGGAGCTGCAGATAACTGTGCAATGCCAAGAGCAATCTCAACATAAGTCATTTAAAATATTCCATGAGATAAAGGAAGAAACAGAATCCATGGCACAAGCACAACACAGCAGTGGGCAGAGTATCAGCCTCCATGGAGACAGTCACATCTTACTCCCCAGTACCTGGGAATATGTATGTTCCACAGCAAAAAGGACTTGGCCAATGCCATTCATGTCTATAGGCTTGAGATGAGGAAAGCACCCTGGATCATCCAAGTGGAGCCAGTTGTACTCACAAGTCTCCTTAGAGGTGAAAGAAGAGGGCAAGGGGTGAGTCGGGGAGATACGAAGACAGAAAAAGAGGCAGAGATCTGCCCTTGATGGCTTTGAAGATGGTGTAACAGAAATGCCCAAGAAATGTGGGTGGCTCATAGAAGTTGGGAACAGGTCTCAGCTGATCCCTGGAAACAAAATGGAGACTTCACTGCTACAAACACAAGGACCTACATTCTGCAACAGCCCAAATGAATAAAGAAATGGTTCTTCCCTGGAGCTTCCAGAGAGGAACACAGCCCTCCCTGCCAGGGACTTGATTTCAGCTCCCTGAGACCTGCATCAGATTCCTGCACCACAGAGCTGTCAGGGAGAGTCTGTGTTGCTTCAGCCCCTCTGCCTACGGCCATTTGTTACGACAGCGATGAGAAAACTAATACAACATATATATTTTTTTAAGTCTGACTTGGGAAAGCACCAAATGAAAAATGTAAACAAAAAATTGTAATCATTGAAACCTAAAACTTGATAAACAGATTGAAAAGTAGATCATACTTGGCTGAAGATAAAATTCATAGATTCAAGGAAAGTCGAAGACTTTGTCCAAAATGCAGCATTAAAAGCTGGGGTGAAAGAGACCACGATGAGCGGAGAACTTGGCAATGACAGTTGACGGCAAAAGTAAAAGTGGGCATCTCAGAAGGAAGTTAGATATTCTCAGTCTTATTCAAAAGAAAGCAAGAGATACTTGTTAACTTTAGACTTTTAGGAAAGACATTTGGCTAAATTTGCATGCTAAAATGGTAAAGATAACTGTTAAATATGTGGATGGTCCTTGAACAACTCAGAGGTTCCCTAAGAGGTTCATCTACCTCTCGAGCAGATGAAAAGTTGCATATATTCTTTAACTCTCCAAAACCTAACTACTACTAGCCTGCTGTTGACAAGAAGGCTTACTGATATTAACACATATTTTGAGATACTGTCTTCTTAAAATAAGGTGACCAGGTTTTAACATTGGTAAAGTGGGACACCATTGTGGAGGAGGGGAGCTGGGGGGGCAGGGCCTGACAACAATGCAAACTTTGATAAGCAGTTCTTGATAAGCAGTTCTCAACAATTATATGTTATTATTAAAGTTTAACATTATGAAATTAACAAAATAACATAAAACGCATATCCTGGCAACATAGCCACATGGCAGCCAAAAACCGTATATTCCCTTCCTGTTCTCCCGTGTTTCCTAGCTTGTCGTGCATTCTTTCCAAAAATCGGGGCTTTTTTAAAACGCCGCAGGATGCAGAACAAATTGTTAAAATTTGAGACTGTCCCACCAAAAGCAGGAGTCTGGTCACCTTACTCTAGAGGGGCGGGAGCTCCTTGTTTGTTCCAGACAGTTTGGCTCCTTCTGAGCTAATTGTCCTTGCCTAGAAGCACGGGAGGGAGCCAGTCTCCTTCTGATACCTTGCCCAGGAGGGAAGTAGGGAGTTTACATTAGCCTTTTCATTTCCAAATGAAGTTACATTAACCTCTTCATTCCTAAATGGAGTTACATTAACCTTTTCAGCAGCCAAAAACCGTATATTCCCTTCCCATTCTCCCGCTGTTCCCTAGCTTGTCGTGCATTCTTTCCAAAAATTGGGACTTTTTAAAAATGCCGCGGGACACAGAACAAATTGTTAAAAATCAGGACTGTCCCTCCCAAAGTGGGATGTCTGGTCACCTCATCTTAAAGTAAGCTAGAGAAAAGCAAAAATAAGGAAGAGTAAAAGTCTTCAGTATTCGGTCAGTGGAAGTGGGTCATCACCAAGGTCTTCACCATCATTATCTTCACAATGAGTAGACTCAGGAGGAG
>NW_003852511.1:3312494-3315425 GCF_000181295.1 Otolemur garnettii
GGGGTTTGTATAGTTATCAGCGGGGAGTTCCTTAGGACTGGCAATCTCTCTTTGTAAAAGAAAATGGATTCAGCTGTGGCAGGAAGTTGCAGGACCCCTGCCGGAGCCAGGTGCCTCCCCAGCCTTTGGACCCAGAAGCCGGAGAAATGGCCACTGAGCCAGCATCCTCTTCCAAAGGCACGTAGGGCGGATGAGGGCTGTGATCTTCACCAAACTCTGCTGCATGATGTCCTGGACCAAGGAGTCTATTCACAAATCAGAGCTTCAGAGACTCTTTCTCTCACCAACTTATTTTTCAGAAATGTAAGCCATGACTTCTGTTTCTAGCAATACAGTGAGGTTAGTATACTGCAAAGCCAACCAACTACAAAAGATGCCAGATGAATTTTTTTAAAAACCTTTTTAATAAAGAAGCCAAGACTACCTGTGAAAGCAAGAATCCACAGCTGGAGGTAAGCCCTAAACCCAGCATCAGCCCTGGGGACATGTGGCTTCATCCTGCCAGCCTGTGGGGTTCAGGGTGAGGAGGCCAAACCCTGGGGCTGCGTGGCTGGGAAGTACTGCAAACAGGTCACAGCGGCACAGATTATAAAGGTGAAGATGGCTCTATTTGACTATATCCCAAAAGGCACTGTAAGTTGGGAGAAAATATTAGCAACACAAATGACTGACAGAGGATTAATATTCAGAACACATCTGCATCTCCTCTGAGACCCACCCTCCAGGCCCACCCCAGCAGCCTTCCACCTTTGTCTGTGCAAGGACCTCCAGCAATTGGTCCCCTCTCCTGCTAATCAGCAGTTGGCCCCACCCTCTCCTGCTAATCAGCTTTTACTTATCTGCTGGGTCATTCCCATCAGATAATTGTCAAGTGATAGCTCTAAGAATTTAAAAAACATGCCTGACCAGGTGCCACCTCATGAATCTCTCAGAATCCAGCAAAACTCGCCTGAAGAGTGGTCTACGTCTCTGCCTCCTTTTCTCTCTCAAACCCACACCACCGTGGATGAGCTCTTTTCAGGGCTGTTCGTTCCCAAACCTATCATTTGCTCCTTTTTTCTGTCACATGTTCCTTGCCTGGGACACTGAATTCTCTGTGCAGTCCTCCTGCTGCCCTGGCTGTTCCTTCTGAGGTCACTTTACTGGTTCTTCCACTTCCCTGATGTCCCCTGCTCAGTCCCCAATCCTCTACAGTGTCTGTACTAGCTCACTGGGGAAGCCCTTCCATCTCATGTCCTCATGACAGTGACACCCAAATGTGTGCCCTCAGCCTGGACTCCTTCCACGAACTCCAAGACCTATCAGCAGCTGCCTGCTCCACACCTCCCTTTGAACAGCCAATAGAAATCTCAAACATAACTCGTAAAATATCAAACCCCTCATTTACACCCCCATCTGTTCCTGTCACCATCCACCCCACCCAAAATTAAGGCGACTCTATTTTTACAACGGCTCAGGCCTCATTTTTGATACCTATCTTTCTCTCGTGTCCCCAGCCAACACAACAGGGACTTCTGTTGACTGCAGTTCCAGAACATATTTAGAAACTGGCCACTTCTCACCAGCCCCGCCACGTGCACCCCAGACTAAGACGGTGTTCTCTCTCCCTGGGATTATAAGATTGACCTCTCCAGGATTCTTGTTCTTCTTCCCTGGGTCCCTGTAGTCTGTTCTCAACTCAGAAGAGTGAGGCTTCAGATAGGAGGCTCCTCTCACTCCTCTATCCACACCCCAAGGATAAAGGCTGGGGTCTCTGCACCCTACACCATCAAGACCCTGATCCTCCTCCCACCTCCCTGGTGGCTTCCCTCTCTCAGGCTTATATGGCTGTATCCACAGCAGCCTTTTCATTTCTGGAGCTTGCGGACTCTCCTGCCCCAGGGCCCCTGCATGTTGTGCTCTCTCTTCCTTGATGGCCTCCCACGGCATCTGCGGGGCTCACTGGTCCCCTCGGTTCCTTGCTCACCTGTTGCGCCATAAGGCTTTGCCATGAGCCTGCAGCCCAGCACCCCCTCTGCCTCTCTCCTGCCCGTCTCTCTTTTCTCTGAGGTACCTAGGAGCACTCACATGCGCTATGTTTACTACCATACTTGGTGGTCCAGTTGCTGTGCTAGGAATGCAGGAGGAAAAAGCCTTTGTTCATGGGCAGCGCCTGTGGCAAAGGAGTAGGGTGCCGGCCCCATATGCTGGAGGTGGCAAGTTCAAACCCAGCCTCGGCCAAAAACTGCAAAAAAAAAAAAGGCTTTGTTCTGGCCCTGCCATATCCCAAAACCTACAATAGTGCTTGGTGCAGAATGTGCACTCAATTTCTTAAACAATTTATATAAATATTTAAAGAAGTTCTGCATATCATCAGAACACACACACACAACAGAATACTGAGCAGAAAAATTTAACCTACATGCTCTAGGAAAGAAGACACAAATGGCCAGTAAAACACGGAAAAATGCTTGGCTTCGGGTAATAACTTCAAACTGAAGCCTGTGAATGCGCCTTTTACACCCACCAGGATGGCCAAAATTAGCCAATCTGGGAGTCTCAGGTGTGGTGAGAATGTGCAACGTCTGGAAGGCATGTCTACTGTCAGCGTGGGGTAAATGGGTGTGCTTCCTTCTGAAATCCTTTGACATAATACACACATACAGCCCTGCATTGTGTAAACAGCGGGAACATACTCTGAGATGTGCACCACGGGGTGATTTCATCACTGTGTGAACGTCAGGGGTACTTACACAAGCCTAGACAGTACAGCCCGCTGCACACCGAGGCTATACGCTCCAGCCTGTTGCTCCCAGGCCACTCACCCACACAGCATGTCATCACTCTGAGTGCTGTAGGCAGATTAACACCAGGGGAAGTATTTGTGCATCAAAAAGGTACAGTAAAAATATAGTAATATAATATAATCTTATGGGGCCACTGTCATATATG
>NW_003852511.1:3315940-3329179 GCF_000181295.1 Otolemur garnettii
GTGTAATTCCTTGGATGTGAGGCTTAAAACCTGCAAAGCTGAAGTACATGCTGATTAGGGACGTGTACCCGCACTCACGCAGAGTAGTGTACATAGTATGTGTGTACTGCACAGACTACAGAGAGACATAGGAAGACAAGCCCAGGATAACTACTCTATTAGGGGAAGACTCACCGGGTCTTAGAAATTACTGGAAAAGTTCTAGTTCTTCAGCTGATTGTTGAGCATTGTGTTACTTTGCCTTACTTATGTTGTAAATATTCTGTTTTACACATCCGATATTTTATTTAGTGCTTTAAAGAGTGGGCGCCCCACTACAAAAACGTGGGTAGAGCCATATAATAGGAGAAGACTGTTTCCTGGTATAGGACCTTTGGCAGGAGCAATAGCAGGTCCTCACCTGTCCTGCACCTGGGCGATCCCCAAACCGTGGTTACTGAGGGCTGGTGCTGGAAGGGCCTCCTACACAGGCAAGGTAGGAAGGAACCAGAGGAGAACAGATGAAGCAGGTGGCATAATTTCCAGTGACCTTAAGGTCAAGTTCAGGGCCTTTCCAGTCACCACCCACTTGGCTAAAGTGTCTGGATCCCCACCCTCTCTCCCCAGGGCTACATGCAGGCTGCCCTCCCTTTACATCCCGGATACTGGCCCCACTTGGTGAGCTGCAGAGCGTGCTCTATTCCTAGCTGCCAGAGTTGGAGACCTCAAATTGAAATGCAATCCCAAATGCAAACAAGTTTTTCAAGCTTGTTTATCTCATAGTGCGCTTGAACCTATAGTTAAACTTCCACAGTGTGCTGAAATTATGTCAATCAAAAAAAGAGTAGAAGGCCAAGCACGTGGCTCCCACCTGTAATCCCAGCACCCTGGGAGGCCAAGGGAAATGGATCACTCGAGCTCAGGAGTTCAAGCCCAGCCTGAGCAACAGCAAGACCCCACCTCTACTAAAAATAGAAAAACTAGCCAGGCACTGTGGCGGGTACCTATAGTCCCAGCTACTCGGGAGGCTGAGGCAGGAGGATTGCTTGAGCCCAGGAGTTTGCGGTTACTGTGAGTTAGGAGGCCTGGCACTCTACTCAGGGCCCAGAGTGAGACTCTGTCTCAAAAAAAAAAAAAAAGTTAAGAAAAAGAATATACTACTGTGCTTTGAACTTCTTTCAAAAATAATTTAATTAATGAGCTTTAAGATTGTTCACGGCACAATCTTAACATCTTCTCATGGCACTCCTGTTGAAAATCACTGCCCTAAGGGGAGGTGTTTGAGTCAAGAGACTGGACCCCTCATGATGGAGGAGCAGTGGAAGCTGGTTGTTAAAATGTTAAAAACAGCCTGGCACCTCCCCTCCTCCTTCTGTCTGGCTTCCTCTCTCACCATGTGATATGTGATCTCCTTTACCAGCTCCCCTTTACTTTCCACCACCAAGGGAAGCTTCTTGAGATCCTCACCAGAGCAAAGGTCAGTGCCGTGCTTCTTGTACAGCCTGCAGAACTGTGAGCCAAATAAGCCCCCTTTCTTTATAAATCACCCAGCCTCAGGCACTCATGTGTAGCAACACCAAACAGACTAACAACACTAACCTTCACGTTTTTACTGAAGCCTCTTCCTGGTACTCACTTATTCTCCTAGGATGAATTGAGTTACAAGGATCAGTCTGATCTTTTAAGTTCCCATTAGTGTGAGGACTAAGACCTCCGTTCTCATATGTGGGTTTGGTTTCCGTTAACTTTGACCATGCAGTCTTCTTGGCACCCCCCTCAGCTTATCCCACACCAAGAAACCATCTCATAGTCCTTGTGCTTCTGCTGATGAGTGAGAAAATCACTGTGGCTTCCAAAAGGACAGCCACCACCGTGGAGGGAGATAGGTCATGCTACAAATTTTGTAAAGGAGTTCTCAGGTCATCTTACCTTCTCAGAAATAAAACAAATAACCAAATGTCTCAAGATGTTTACAAGTTACAGGGTACACCAGGGTCTGTGGGTGAGGCATGGCCAATGATACAAATAATTTTAGGTTTACTTAAGCAAACCTAAAGTGTAGTGATCAGCGGCAGCATGACACATTGGAACATAATGTTGCTGTTCAGATGGCATCTGCTTCACCCTCACCCTCCACAGTCCTTGAAGAGGCTGGTAATTGCCCACAAAGCTCATTGCATATTCTAGAGGTCTGTGCTGGCCCAGCCTGCTAATCATGATGGATGGACACTCTAAGCAGAGGCGAGAGAAAAGGCTCTTTGGGGAGACAAGAAGACAACCGATTGTTTCAGGTTTCACTCTTGAAGGATCCGTGCAATGACTCTGAAGGCCAAATGGGGAAGATGCCTGCCCGATGTGGGACTTGCCAAGGTGGGAAGCAGGTGTCATGGCAGCCCAGAAAAGGCAGGCTTGATACGCTGCTTAAAAGTACTCACCAAGCCTGGGTGCGGTAGCTCATGCCTGTGATCCTAGCACTCTGGGAGGCCAAGGTGGGTGGATTTCTTGGGCTCAGGAGTTCGAGACCAACCCATGCAAAGTGAGACCCCTGTGTCTACTAAAAATAGGAAAAAAGACAGGCATCTTGGTGGGTTCCTGTAGTCCTAGCTACTCTACTTGGGAGGCTGAGGCAGGAGGATCACTTGAACCTAGGAGTTAGAGGTTGCTGTGAGCTAGGCTAATGCCATGGCACTCTAGCCTGGGCAACAGAGTAAAAATATATCCCCCACCACCACCAAGAAACCAGTATACTCATCATGCTTATGGGAGGTTTAGGGTTGACCAATACCAATTCCATGCATGTTGTAAAATAGGAGATGTGACCTCTTCTCTGAGAAGAGATCTCTTCTCCACCAGCACAGCTCTGACAGAGAGTAATTTATTATAAGCAATAGCCTGAGTGTGCACATCTTGTGTTCTAAAGAACTCGGTTCCTCTGGAATTTTATTGCAAAATTAAAAATTGGATGAAGTTCAATTCATAGGCTTCCTAAAATAGTAAGAGACTAGCTATAAACTTAAAGATATGGGGAAACGTGATTCAGTTTGGTCTATTGGGTGGCCCCAGTGGTTCCTACTGGGGTAGCCTTACTATGTGGTTTTACGTCTACTGTTGTAAGGAGGGTCCAAGCAGGTCCAAGGACTGGTGAAGAAATTGCTATTTTGTGTCATTACAGAGCACCTACAGTATGATGAGTCATTCTTCATTATTTTCAGATGGTAAAAAAAAAAAGTACTCGGTGGCTCAGTGCCTGTAGCACAGTGGTTATAACTCTGGTCATATATACCGAGGCTGGTGGGTTCAAACCCAGGCCAGCTAAACAATAATGACAGCTGCAACAAAAAATAGCAGGTGTTCTGGTGAGCACCTCTAGTCCCAGCTACCTGGGAGGCTGAGGCAAAAGAATTGCTTAAGCCCAAGAGTTGGAGGTTGCTGTGAGCTGTGATACCACAGTGCTCTACCGAGGGCGACATAGGTGCCATAGGCGACATAGGCGACTCTGTTTCCACAAACACCAAAAAAAGTACTTGAAATACTGTTGCTGAGCTCTTGTGGAGACTATTAAAACAGACACTGAAAACAGGATTATTAGTGAATGTCTCCCTTTCCCTGATTCAGAGCACTTTCCTTTTGTAAAATAGAAATAATGCTCCTCTTTTTATTTTTTATTGTACAAGCATTTATAAGGTCCTTTGAAACCCATAAAGGAAAATAGAAAAGATGCTATAAAATTGAAAGTGCTATTTATTTTACAGTGGTGTTATTTAATAATAAAAAATTGCCTAAAGCAAAAACTTCATTCAGCACGGATTTGGGTCTCCTGTCATATCACAAATAGAGTTTGCACACAAAGAGAAAGTAAGACATTGCTAGCAAATCAATCTGATGCCACAATCCTGATGAATAATGATAATTCCTTGGCCTCAAATTAACAAATGCAGGGATTGATTCCATTTTTAAAATGTATGAAGGTAATAGGCAGAGAGTAATAAAAATTCATTAGTATTTGAGAATCCTTAGCCAGCCATCCTAATGGAATATTCTAGAACTGTGTGTACTTGCCAAAGCATGGAAAATGATAAAAGAGCAGTGGATGACTACTAATGAAACTTTTCAAAGAGGACCAGGAATAGGATGTAAAGGGTTCTAGAAGGGGAGAAACTTGCCGTGACCACAGACTGGAATTAGACAGGCTAACATGAAGTAGCACAGCAGGAGTGTCTTTGTACACATGCTGTTGGAGAACTGCTCTCCCTGCAGCCTCTTTGTCTGTGATCCTTTCCTGTACTTGAACTTATCCTGGGATTGTGGGGTGACCTACAAGCTTAGGCCAGTCCAGCCACCATCAGGTGAGCTGCAAAGGAAGCCAGCAGGTGGATGAGGGCTTGGCCTTAGAGCTCTTTACAATCCCTTTCACCCTTAAGAGTTTACATCCTATGACTTCCTCAAGAAGCCTTATTCCACTTTCTGAAGATGCTTCTAGAGCAGTGTTGGGTCTTTCTTAAATCCTACGTTTTTCCACTCTCCTCTCTCATCCATGATGGTGACCTTTCCCATATAGATGTGCTTTCCACAGGAAACCTTGCCTGGTTCCATATGCCATCTTAGTGGGGGCTGGTAGCCTACCCATTGTTTCTCTTGCCCAGCTGCAGCTATCTCCCACCAGGGTGGACAGCAGGGACACTGCCCACGTTGGGCAGTGAGGGTCAGCACAGCATCAGAACCATTAGATGGACTTGGAATTCCTCATAGGATGGTTGTAGAAACTGCGGCTTACTCATAAGACTAATGAACTGACTCTCCGGTCAGTATTCCTCAAGTGCCTTTTTAGCTTTTCTTTCTCCTTTTCCTTCTGTTCTCCTGCCTGTGAATGAATCATGTGACCATGATTAAATCACCCGACACCTTCTGTATTAAGGGATTTGCCAGCATTGGCTCACTTTAACTGTCCCTGCCTGATTCTCTGGAGATGACTGTTCCACCTTTAATACATCAACTTGAATCAATATTCCCAAACCCAGATATCTGACTCCCAGCTCTGTCTACTTATTTTTATTACCTCTTGTATAGTCTCTTGCCTAGAAATCTTTGGTGCATCAGCAACGGGTTTCTTTGACTTGCCCTTTATCAGTGATAGCCCAAAAGGGCCAACAGCAGTGTGGGTGCAGGGCCACTCTGCACCCACCTGTAAAGGTGCAGTGGGCACAGCCCTGGGCATGCCCCTCCCATGGGCCTCTGTGAAATTCCAACCATTGCTTCTGGAATAGCCAAGACCCCAGATTGGTCCTCAGCATTTTTTAAGAGGCAGCAAGAAGGCCAGAACCACATCTTGCTTTTGTGAAATAATACTTAATCATCTAGGATCATAAAAAGTTGGGAAGTATATGATATAGGTTATGTGTGAGGCTTCACAGGTGGTGAGATGAGGGCTGGGGTGGCTGGGGGGCTTTCAGAAGGGTTACTGCCATATATCACACTCAAGGTGGTTAGGGTCAGGAATAGGGTAGGAACAGGTAGGGAGAGATCTGAAGGAAGACTGGGGCCTTGATGGAGAATTCATGAAATGGCGCTGAGAGCAGCTGGGCTTGGGAGGAATAAACAGCCGTCTGGGAAGTCTCCCTGCCCAAGGGAGCCGTAGCTCAGCTCCTGTAGCATCTGGATCAAGGGAAAGGTAAGACTGACCAGCAAGAGTGATGTGGATCTCTTCCTCATCATAACCAAAGTTGGCCACAGTCTAGAACATAATGCTTTGGTTAAAAATTCATGCCCATACAAAGGTCAGACAATTAAGTTCACTAACTCATCCTAGAGTACGACATACCTCATTGCTGAATATCACGACGGTCACCTTGGAAGTGCTCCCCTTGATCGTCCGGTGACTGTCGTGATATTCGGCAATGAGGTATGTAGCGGTTTTTCTAGAATGGATTCAAGAACTTAATCATCAGACCTCGTGCTTTAAAGTCTGCTTTAAAAAAGAAAAATAGAGATTGAATAAGTTATCTGTGATCTCTATAGCTGTATTTTTAAAAACTTTGGGAGTGAAATTTGGATAGTTCTCAGGGAGAAACGTGAATATTGGTTTTAACTAAATGTAGGTGCTTGGAGTCTGCTGGAAAGCAGATGCAGGAGTCTGTATTAAGCAATCATCTTGTGAGGGCTCCAGCTCCTCCTTCACTTCACTGACGTGCTGCCCAGTAAGTAGTCGGTGTATTCAGTGTCACCAGACAGATTTATAATTTGTCGGCCTGGTCTTTGTGGGATTGTTCTTTTCCTTCTCAGGGCTGGGACGCATAGAGGCACTGGTGTGGGCATCTGGAAGGATGCAAGTGGATACAAGATGGCGTGGGTCATGTTATTCACAGGGAAAGTGTGATTTATTGAGGAAGACACATAGATACATAAAACATTAAGAAGAAAGCAGGAAATTGGAAGACAGCACACAGTCAATTGCCAGATGAACTTTCAGGAGGGAAATGTCTGGAAATGAGCACAGCAGGGCGGCAGCACAAGACTTCGGTGCTCCTGCAGCCGGTGGGTAATGCACTTCTCTGCCCCTTCCCAAACCAGAAGGGGAAAAGCCAGCCAAGCCAAGGAGAGTTTGATGGTGCAATTGGCATTTGCTGAGGAAGAACACCCCAGTTGGTCGCTTTGCCCATAGTCCTTGACCGTCTAATCCTCACAGACATAATCTTCAATGTCACATGCAAAAGCAGACAGAAAACATGTAATAGAGTTCTGTATTTCAAGGACGTCATACAGGTTGAGCATCCAAATATCCAAAATATCCAAATATCCAAAATCTAAAATGTTCCAACACAGAAGCTTTCTGAGCAACAACATGTATGCTACAAGTGGAAAATTCCACACCTGTCCTGTGATGGGCCACAACTATGTTACATGCACAAAACTATTAACAATCGTGTGTTAAATTTACTGTCACACAAGAGAAAAACCCAATTAAACTCAAGTGGTAGGGGGAGCCGGAGGGCGGGGGAGAGAGCAGGAGGGATGAGGGCTGGTGTGCTGTCACCTAGCAGGCACAGTGTAGGGGTACATGGCCCACCCCATGGTGAGGGGCACAACTACAACTTGGACTCTACCTAACAAACACAATGTAACCTAATCATCTGTACCCTCGAATTAATCTAAAATTTAAAAAAAAAATCTGTATCAAATTACCTTCAGTCTCTGTATAATATATATATGAACATAAATGAATTTTGTGTTTTAATATGGGTTTTAAATCAATATGGGTTTTAATATTGTGTTTAATATATGCAGATATTCTAAAAATCTAGAAACATTTGAAATCTGAAACACCTCTGATTTCAAGCCTTTTATGTAAGAGATACTCAACCTGTATGTCATCTGAAAAGTAGGATTCCTTTAGATATCAAATTCCTTATTTTATGTCATTCCTAATTAAGAGCACAGAGCTTATTTTTTCAATATTACAGAGACAGAGGGGTGCTCAAAACTCCTCCATTAGCTGAGATAAATAGGTACACAGATAGATAGTAGATATAAATGACTGATGGATGACAGATGGATAGGTAGATAAAATAGTGTATATACACTGAGACACACACAAAACACACACGCTGGTCACTCAGTCCTGATCTCAGGTACAGGCAGTCCCTGGGTTATGAGTGAGATAGGTTCTATAGGTCTGTTCTTAAGTTGAATTTGTCTGTATATAGCAACAGGTACATGTATTTACTTCCATTCCTTAAGTACAAGTTGCATGTCAGCTGGGTGTTTGTAATTTGGGGACTTCCTGTAGTCAGTTTGTCTGTGCTATGTTCTCTGACCAGGCCAACTCTAATATCTGAAACATCATTTGTAAATACAGCAAAAATATATAGATAGCAAACAGATGGTGCTGCTGCTGACAGCTAATATTTATTTAGTATTTAATATGTGCCATGTACTATTCTATGCACTGTGTAAATATTAAATAACATAAAACTAACAAGAACCCTGTGGAGTAGGTGCCTTTATATTCCATATAAGGCTGAGGTATCAGCAGCTTCTACCTTTTCCCAAGACAATACAGCTATGAAATGGGAGAGTCAGAAGCTGAGCTCAGGTTGCCCCAGCCCAGCGCCCACGCTCTTCCTCCTGCATGAGGCAACACTGGGCAGGTGGCTGCTCTCCCTGAGACCTAGGAGTGGCCATTAACTCAGCATTTTATTACTCCTTCTTTAGAGTTAATTAAGTGGGATGTTTTTATAGAACAGAAATCAGGACAAATTCTCATTCTGTCCAGTCTATAAAGAGAGAAATGCCAAGTTAAGTCTCTTGGATTCCAGAAACACTGAAATACAGAATATATTTCTGGTCCTCCAGCACAATGTGGCCATTGACAGGAGATGAGCTCTCAGTATCGGTCTGTCTTCATTCTCAGTGAGACAGCCCTCCAGAATCTGTGAGTACTCAGAGCAGAGAGACCTAGGGACTAGGGGAAGTCACAGAAGATCGTGCAGTGGAAAGGGTGGGCAGCAGAGGGGTTGTGAGTGGAGGGGCAGTGCCCGGAGATGCACCCAGCATCCCTGGGGTTCTTGTCTCTGCCTTACATGAGACATGGTGCACATCCTATCTGACATTGCAGTTTATTGTACATGTTTTCTAACTACTCAGTAGAAGCCCCATGAAGATAGGACCATAACCTATCCCAGTACCTGAGACAAAAGGGATAATGGAAAAATGCACGAGGGGAAAATGCACAGAAGAACAAGCAGAACAACACTCAGGATACTGTGACAGCACTCATCAAGCAGGTTCTCTCCTGAGGAGGGTCACTTTCTATGCCTCTGTTTCTGTTTATAAAATGGCTGGTGGGCCTACAGATGCCAAAAAAGAAGAAAAATACTGCCATGTAGAATAATAGGTGAGGATTTTATTTGCATTAAATGAAAAATTAGAAAGACTCTTACTTTGGATATTAATGGAACCCAGCTAAGGCCTTGTTAGAAATAGCATTTGATGCCCACTTGGACCAACAGCTGGCTCCTTGCCAGCAACACCAACAGTGAAGGCAGGTAGAAGTGAGAAGGGCTGATGTGGGCTTCCAGGGGGAGTCCTGGGGTGTTTCTGTCCCCCCAGTACCAGGCTCAGTACACTTGTAACTTAAAATAGCAATTTCTCAATTGCTTACAAGAAAAGGAAGAAGACCAGCTCTGTTCTCACAGAGATGATGATGGCTTCTCTAATTTCATCTCAGTCCTCAGCTCTTCACCAAAGCCTTCATCATCTATAGTCCAGTGGGAGAAAAATCCAGCTGCTGGGACTCCAGGGGCTAGGAGGGTCATCCCTGTAACTGTGAATGGTGGTCCTAGAGAGGGGCCTGTAGGCAGCAAAATCAGTGAGGCAGAGACAGGACAGTGTAGTTTGGAGGCTGCCAGACCACACCTGTTGGACAGTTTTCTGATTAGAAAGCTCTGGAGCAGAGACTGCTCTTTGTACTAGACCTAGAACCTATAACCAAAAGAGGGACTCTTTACCCAAGCACAGTGACACCTCAGAATTCACTCAAAATCATCTTCACATCTGCATAGGTAGGAAAGCATTTTCTACATTCATGGCCCTTTACTTTAACACTCTCCTAATGATTGGCTTTGGGAGAAGTGAGATGGCTGACTAGAGGCAGCTTTTGACAGAGGCTTCTGTCCAGAAGGAGAGATACTGGACAGAATGGACTCATTGAAGCTGAAGGTGGGGAGCTGAGCTAAGAAGGAAGATAGACAAGTGCACATTATCTTTCCTGAGGCAAGCGGCAACTCCAAGAAAACAAATTCCAGGTACAAAGCCCATTGCCAAGAGGACGAGAGACCCTCCCATAAGCAGGAGGCTCACTGTGGGCTCTCTGCATGTGAGAAAGGAACAGAAGACCTCTTATTTTACCCTATGGGTAAAACAGTGACTTCAGTGGAAGCTGGGGGGCTCAGGGAGACAGGGATGTGCAGAAGAGAGAAACGTGCCACAACGGTGCCCAGTGGGCAGAGGTACTGATGTCCCCGGTCTTACTTTAGTGATACACTTCCATGATTCCATTCCCCACCCAAGGGAACCAGGCCCCTCAGGGTTGCTGGTGTCAGTGTGCAGTGGGGGCAGAGGCACTAACTCCCCTGGCCTGACTTTGGCAGGGACACCTTCCTGATTCCGTTGCTTACTGGAGGGAACCAGAACCAGGCGCCAGCTCCTCAGAGTTGCCAGCAGCAGTGTGTGTGTGTGTGGTGGGGGAGGACGCTGATGCCCCTGGACTGACTTTGGCGGGGTGCATCTTCCTGATTCCATTGCTCACTGGAGGGAACCAGTCTCCAGACTCTTGGGTTCTCAGACACAATTGCCTTGGATTCCTACTATTTGACTGATGCAGAGCCTTTGAACTCTCCCAGTTGAGCAATGATTATACTGCCAGGGACAACTGGATTAGAACTCTTGACCTGGGTTGTCCACCCTGGGACAGTCTGAGGTTGAGTGGTGGTTGTTTTGTAGTGAGAGGGACTGATTCTTCCCCTCTAGCTGTTGCTTGTCTGGGGAGAGGCACCACAATTGCTTGTATGTCTCCTTAGCTGAGATTTCAGCCTAATACCACAACTCATTAGTATCGGGTAGATGCTGGATGACTATCACATCAAGCAGGTCCTCAGAGTCTCTGGCTACAGCTCTGAAAGGGACATTTGTAAAACTGTAGGGGAAAAGCCACAATCACCAGCCCCAGCTAATTGGTAAAGGGCATGTTATCTCCACTTCCAGGGGCTGGGAATCCAATCTCATGCTACCAGTTTTACTTGCCAAACTGAGGAAAATACTCCTGGGGTGGAAACAGCAGAAGAACTCTGGCAACATGAATAATCAGAGTAGATCAACTCCCCCAAGGAATGACAAATGAGACACAACAGAAGAGGCCATTCATAGACAAATGGATGAATTGTCAGAAATAGAATTCAGAATATGGATGGCAAATAAAATGAATGGAATGGAGGAAAATATGGAAATATAAATCCAAAGTGTTATTCAAAATTTGTCTCAAGAATTTAATGAATTCAAAGACAAAATCATCAAGATAAGAATATAATGACAAAAGACATAGTAGAGCTTGAGGAAATGAAAAAGTTATTTGAGGAACTTTGAAATACCATAGAACCCCTCAGTAATAGATTTGAACAGACAGAAGAAAGGATTTCTGAAATTGAACACAAAGCTTTTGAATCTTCTCAAATGCTCAAAGAGGCAGAAAAATGGAAAACAAATACAGATCATTCCTTGAGAGAGTTGTGGAATCAGTCCAAAAGATCCAACATCCAACTTGTAGGAATTTCTGAAGGATAAGACGATGATCCAAAAGGCCCAGATGCTTTGCGAAGAATATTTTCTAGCTTCATCCATGTAAACGTGAATGAGGTAAAGTCTCCATCAACTTAATAAAAAAAAAATAATTAAAAAAATAACAAAAGGCCCAGATGCTATACTCCAAGATATTATGGCGGAGAATTGCCCAAGCATTGCAAGAGATACTGAAATTCAGATAGTAGATAGTTTCAGAAACCCAGCAAGACTCAATCCAAATAAAGCATCTCCTAGACACATCGTAATCAATTTTGCCAAAGTTAATATGAAGGAGAAAATCCTCCAAGCAGCCAGACATAAGAAAAACATTACCTACAAAAGAAGAAATATTAGAATGACTGTAGGTCTTTCAGCTAAAACTTTTCAAGCCAGAAGAAGATGGTCATCAACCTTAAACCATCTAAAACAAAACAACTTTCAGCCCAGGATCCTGTATCCAGCTAAACTGAGTTTCATTTGTGATAGAGAAATCAAATACTTTACATGACATACATGTTGAAGAAATTTGCCATAACTAAACAAGCTCTCCAGGAAATACTCAGACCCATTTTCCATAATGACTACCACAATGGTCTAAATCACCCAGAATTTATCAAACAAAACCTAACTTCCACAATGGTTAAAGGATTAAAAATATGCACTGGACCTTTGAAAACATGACAGCCAGAACACTACCATACCTATCAATTCTTCAATTAATGTGAGTGGCTTAAATTGTCCTCAAAAGAGGCACCGGTCAGCTGACTGGATACCAAAACTCAGGCCAGGCACCTGTTGCCTACAGGAGACTCATCTTACCACAAAGGATAAAAAAAAGACTCAGGGTGAAGGGATGGACATCTATAATACAGGTAAATGGAAATAAGAAAAAAGTAGGGCCTACAATTTTAATTGCAAATACAACAGGATTTAAACTAACTAAGATAAGGAAAGACAAGAAAGGACACTACATATTTGTTGAGGGCAACATTCAACATGAAGAGATTTCAATAATTAACATTTATGCTCCCTACCTGAATGTTCTTCAATTTATAAAGCCAGTGGTTCTCAACCTTCCTAATGTCCTAATGACCCTTTAATACAATTCCTTATGTTGTGGTGACTCCCAACCATAAAATTATTTTCATTGCTACTTCGTAACTGTAATTTTGCTACTGTTATGAATCGTAATACAAATATCTGATATACAGATGTATTTAGGTGACCCCTGTGAAAGGGTCGTTCGACCCCCAAAGGTATCATGACCCACAGGTTGAGAACTGCTGTATAAAGCAAACCCTAACAGACAGCAACAATTTGATATGTTCCTACACTATAATAGTTGGACATTTTAACACCCCTTTGTACATTCTGGTAAATCCTCTAAAAGAAACTAAACAAATAAATAATGGACTTAAACTTGAACCTAGAAAAAATGAACTTAACAGGCATCTACCAGAACATTTCATCCTAATAACAGATCATCCTCCAAAATTGATCATATTTTAGAACACAAGTCTAACCTAAGCAAATTTAAAGGAATAGAAATTGTTCTTTGTATCTTCTCAGATGACCATGGAATAAAAGTTGAACTCAACACCAACAGGAATATTCATACCCAAACAAAGTCATGGAAACTAAATAACCTTAGGCTGAATGATAGCTGGATCAAAGACAAAATAAAGAAGGAAATCATCAAATTTTTGGAACAAAATGATAATGAAGACACAAATTATCAAAATCTATGGGATACTGCAAAGGGAAGTTTACAGCATTAGAAGCCTTCATCAAGAAAACAGAAAGAGAGAAAGTCAACAACCTAATGGGTCATCTCAAATAACAGGAAAAGGAAAAATAATCCAACCCTAAACCCAGCAGCAGGAAAGAAATAACCAAAATTAGGGCAGAATTAAATGAAATTGAAAACAA
>NW_003852511.1:3329418-3334854 GCF_000181295.1 Otolemur garnettii
GACCTATATAGTAAGCACCAAAATAGCATCAACTATACAAAATCTCCCCAAAAAGGAATGTCTGGGACCCGATGTCACATCAGAATTCTACCAAACCTTTAAAGAGGAACTAGTACCTATACTACATAACCTTTTCTAAAACATAGAAAAAGAAGGAATACTTCCCAACACATTCTATGAAGCAAATATCACCCTGATCCCCAAACCAGGAAAGGATCCAAGAAAGAAAGAAAACTATAGACCAATATCATTAATGAATATCCATGTAAAAATATGCAATAAGATCCTAGCAAACAGAATTCAATGATACATTTAAAAAAGTATACACCACAATCAAATTGATTATATCCCTGGGTTACAAGGTAAGTTCAACATATGCAAATCTAATATAATACACCATATAAATAAAATAAAAAATAATGACCATATGAGTCTAGCAATTGATGCAGAAACAGCTTTTGAAAATATCCAGCATCCTTTCGTGATTAGAACATTTAAGAAAATAGGCTTAAACTGATAGAGGCCATCTACAGCAAGCCCACAGCCAATATCATATTGGATAGAGTAAAATTTAAACCATTTCCATGCAGATCTGGAAGTAGACAAGGATGCCCGTTGTCACCACTGCTATTCAGCATAGTACTGGAAGTCTTAGCCATTACAATCAAGCAAGAGAAGGGGACCAAGGGTATCCAAATGGGGTCTGAGGAGGTCAAACTCTCAGTCTTCATGGATAACAGGATGTTATACCTGGAAAACCCCAGAGACTCAACTACAAAGCTCTTTGAAGTAATCAAGTAATATAGCAGTGTCTCAGGATACAAAATCAATAATTACAAATTAGTCGCTTTTATATATGCCAAACTGAAAATATAGTGAAGGACTCTATTCCTTTTACAGTAGTGCCAAAGAAGATGAACTACCTGGGAATTTATCTAACAAAAAATGTGAAAGATTTCTATAATGAGAATTAAGAAACCCTGAGAAAAGAAATAGCTAAAGATGTTAACAAGTGGAAAAACATACCATGCTCATAGCTGGGAAGAATCAACATTGTTAAAATGTTGATACTACCCAAAGCAATCTACAGATTTAACAAAATCCCTATCAAAGCACCAATGTCATAAATGAAAGAACTTGAAAAAATAGCACTTTGTTTTATATGGAATCAGAAGAAAAACTCAAATAGCCAATACATTACTTAGAAATAAAAACCAATCAGGAGGCATCACGTTATACGACAAATCTATAGTGATCAAAATAACATGGTACTGGCACAAAAATAGAGATGTAAATATATGGAACAGAATAGAGACCCTAGAGATGAACCCAGCCACATATCATCAGTTGATCTTTGATAAGCCTATCAAAAACATTCACTGGGGGAAAGATTCCCTACTTAACAAATGGTGATTTGTTAAGCCACTTTCTGGGAGAAGTGGCTAGTGACCTGTAGATAACTGAAACTGGACCCTCACCTTTCACCAACCACTAACAAAAATTGATTCTCACTGTAAAAGATTTAAACTTAAGACATGAAACTATAAAAATACTAGAAGAGAGTACAGAAAAAACACTTGAAGATACCGGCCTGGGAAAATATTTCATGAGGCGGACCCTGCTGGCAATTAAAGCAACACCAAAAGTATATTACTGGGATCTGATCAAGCTAAAAAGCTTCTGCACAGCTAAGGGAACTGTAAGGAAAGCAAACACACAGCCTTCAGAATGGGAGAAGATTTTTGCATGTTATGATTCTGACAAAAATCTGATAACTAGAATCTACAGAGAAATCAAATTAATCAACAAGAAAACAACAAACAACCCCATTTCTTTGTGGGCAAGAGACTTGAACAAAAATTTCTCTGAAGATTGCAGGCGAATGGCCACCAAACACATGTTCATCATCTTTAATCATCAAGGAAATGCAAATCAAAAACACCTAACTCCAGTAATTTTAGCCCACATCACAAAATCCCAAAACTGAAGATGTTGGCGTGGATGTGGAGAGAAGGGAACACTTCTACACTGCTGGTGGGATTGCAAACTAATACACCCTTTTTGGAAAGAATTATGGGGCATTCTCAAAGAACTGTAAGTTGACCTACCATTTGATCCTGCAATATCATTACTAGGTATCTACCCAGATGAACAAAAATCATTTTACAACCAAGACATTTGCACCAGAATGTTACTGCAGCCCAGTTCATAATAGACAAGTTGTGGAAGCAGCCTAAATGTCCATCAACCCATGAATGGATAAACAAATTGTGGTATATGTATACCATGGAATACTATGCAGCCATAAAAAGATGGAGACTTCTCATCTTTTATGTTTACCTGGATGGAGCTGGAACATATTCTTTTTTTTTTTTTTTTTTGAGACAGAGTCTCACTATGTCACCCTGGGTAGAGTGCTGTGGCATCACAGCTTACAGCAACCTCAAACTCTTGGGCTTAAGCAATTCTCTCACCTCAGCCTCCCAAGTAGCTGGGACTACCAGAGCCCACCACAACACCCGGCTATTTTCTTGTTGTTGTTGCAGTTGTGCCCAGGCCGGGTTCGAACCTGCCAGCCACCTACTCACTGAGCTATGGGCCTCGCCTGAAACATATTCTTCTTAGTAAAGTATCTCAAGAATGGAAAAAGAAGTATCCAGTGTACTCAATACTATTATGAAAGCAATGTATAAACACTTACACATTCATATGAATGATAAAACACAAATGTAATACAGAAAGAAGGGAGAAGGGGGGGGCTGGGGAGGGTGAAGGGGTGGTGGAGGGAGGGTATTTGGCAGGATCTTACCTAATGTCTCAATGTAACGGTACATTTCAAAACAACTAAGAGGATATTATAAATGTCTTACCACAAAAAAAATAAATAAATAAAATAAAAAATAAATGACTGGCTTTGGAAGTGGGGTTGTGTTCTCGCCCAGTCTTCCTAAATGCTAATCTAACTTTTCTAAAGAGAAAAATGAAACAAAAGGTTCTCCTGTTTCCTCCCCACCCCCACCCCATCACCTTCAGGACAGAATCCTTCTTTTCTTTTATCATAAGCAAATGGAAATGTCAGGGCTGCAAAGACACAACAATAAATTGTGGCTAGAAATTAGGACAGATGAGATTTATGCCCTTATCTTTGTTTTCTGGAAGGCAAAAGAAACTGCAGAATGAGGGAGGAAATGGCTGACAAAGAAGTTATTAAGTCTAAAAGGAGAACATGCTGCATTGCCGCAATGTTTGGCAGACGGGAACACTGAAGCTGAGTTGTCATTGGGGTGTCTTTCTCCTGATAAAACTCTTTGTGGGGCTCAGACTCTGCCTCAGTCAGTTCAAGCTGTTGTGATGAATTATCGTAGACAGGGTGGCTTAAATGCCAGCCATTTATCTCTCTGGAGGCCAGAAAGTCCAAGATCAAGGCGCCAGCAGACCTGGTTTGCAGGTGGCTGTCTTTTGGCTGTGCCCTTACAAGACAGAGGAAGAAAACAAGCTCTCTTTTGTCCTTTCCTACATGGGCACTAATCCCATCATGAGGGCTTCACCCTGGTGGTCTGATCTCCTTCCAAAGGCACCATCTCTAGTACCATTACATTGGAGATTAGGATTTCACATAAGAATTTTTGGAGGCACACCAACATTCAGTCCACAGTGTACTCCAGGTGGGTTTTAAAGTGAAACTGTAAAAGCAGAGGAGAGATAAACACAAGGTTTACAACTTTCAACTCCCTGCTCAGCTGAGGGCCTCAGGAGTGAGAGTCAGAGAGCAGGAGTGTGTTGTGGCTGGAGAGCCCTGTGACAGGTGGCAGGAAGTGGAGAGCTGCACCAAGACAGCCAGCAGGCTGGGAGCCCAGCACATAGGTTGATGTGGGCAAAACATCTGGGAAACATGCAGGCTGCTTGTGGAGTAGGCCTGGGTGCTCATGTGCTTCAGTCCAACCTTCCAGTAAAGGAGATGGTTCCTGCTTCATCCTCAGCATGTGGCTTCATCCAAAAGAGGTGGATCATTTGGGGCAGCAAATCAGCTTCCTGCTAAACAGTCTGTACTTGGTCCTCTGCTTGCTCCTGCTCACCATCTACATTGAGATGTCAAAGCACGTTAGCAACACAGAGAAGAAGCTGTAACTAGGGGAGCTGATGGCTGTGTTTTAACCTTTCTGTGAAGATCCATCATTAGAAAACTCACTCTGGAACTGAAACAGGCTTTGGTCCTCTGTTTAATGGAAGGAAAGTAACCTGAGTGACCAGGAAGTCACAGCGCAGTACTAACTGAGCTTTACAGCTCTCAGAGGGAAGTCTGGAGTAGAAAAGGAAATGCTTGGGCAGAACTGAATTAAAGACAGGCGGGAAGCATGATGAGGCCTTTCACTGCCTAAGATCATTCTCCAGCCCCAGGGCGACGTTCACTTTGCAGGCCCTGATGAATAGCCTGAGCCCCGTCCATTCCTGAGCACGGACCAGGTGCCAGTGCAGGGCTAAGCGCATTCACACACCTAATCTCATTTCAACTGCCCGGTCAGCTTAGGAGGTATGTATTATTTCAGTTTCTTTTTGGAGATGGGGAAACCAAGGCTCAGAGAGGTTGAACAATTCCTCAGTCACCACAGGCAGGATTTGAACCCAAGTGTAACTCTAGAACGCATTGTAGCCATCGCATCATCCTTCTCCCACCCAGATGCTAGGGTTCTGTCCACAGTGGCTAGGACTGTGTTGGGACACCAATTTGGAACACTTCAGACCCCACAAAGCAACTTGTGTTTGGTGCCACATATCTTCCTAAAGGCAGAGGCGCAGAAGGGAAGGCACAGTGCATTTTCACACTGCTTTGGCCCTATGTGAGTGATACTAGCTAAATTGTGTCCTTTCCCACAAAATTCATATGCTGAAGCCTGAACCCTCAGTGACTGTATTTGGAGATAGGATGTCCACCGAAAAAACTGAGTAAAAATGAGGTCATTAGGGTGGGTCCTAATCCAGTCTGCCTAGTCTGTGCATAAGCAAAGGACACTCACACACAGACGGAGGAAACACACATAGATGGAGGAAACACACAGACAGAGGGGAACACATGTAGGAAACACAGAGGAAACACACAGACAGAGGGGAACACACACAGATGGACAAAACACAAACAGACGGAGAAAACACACAGACAAAGGAAACACACATGTAGGAAACACAGAGGAAACACACAGACAGAGGGAAACATACACAGATGGAGGAAAACACAAACAGATGGAGGAAACACACAGAGGAAACACATGTAGATGGAGGAAACACACACAGACAAAGGAAACACACAGATGGGGGAAACACACAGAGACGGAAGAAACACACATAGAGGGAAATACACACAGACGGAGGAAACACAGAGATAGAGGGAAACACACACAGACAGAGGAAACACACACAGACTGGGGAAACACACACAGA
>NW_003852511.1:3335864-3336188 GCF_000181295.1 Otolemur garnettii
GGAGGAAACACACAGAGACAGAGGAAACACACACAGAGGGAGGAAACACACACAGATGGGGGAAACACACAGAGACAGAGGAAACACACACAGACAGAGGAAACATACACAGAGGGAGGAAACAAACACAGACAGAGGAAACACACACAGATGGGGGAAACACACACAGAGGGAGGAAACACACACAGATGGGGGAAACACACACAGACGGGGAAACACACACAGATGGGGAAACACACACAGAGGGAGGAAACACACACAGACGGGGGAAACACACACAGAGGGAGGAAACACACACAGATGGGGGAGGGAAACACACACAGA
>NW_003852511.1:3338430-3340082 GCF_000181295.1 Otolemur garnettii
GAGGAAACACACACAGACGGAGGAAACACACACAGACGGATGATCGCAGGAATTCAGGAGGAGAAGACAGCTCTACCAGCCACAGAGAGGGGCCTCAGAGGTAACAAACCCTGCTGGCACCTTACTTGGACTCCTAGGCTCTCCAATTGTGCGAAAATACATTTGTGTTGTTGTCTAAACCACCCAGTCGGTGGTGCCTTTTTTGGCAGCTCAGACAGACCAAGGCATGAAAATCTGAGGCATCTACCTCCTTATACCTGTCTGGAGGAGGAGAAGTGGACCTCAAGTCAATTTACCATGACCACTGTTCCACTGATGCAACAAAATATTAGGACAGACTTTTCAAAAAGTCTCAGAACAACAACAAAATAGCTAGTAGTTTAAAATAAGAACCTATAGATACCCAGCATGGGTTAAGGACATGCTAACAAAGTAGGCAGCAGAGTTTTTTCCTTAAACTGGAAAAGGGTCCCTCATAGGAAGTGAAGTAATCCACACCTCCAAGGTGACCTTTAACATGACTGGCCTCTCTCTCGGAAAGAGATGCCTGGCCTTGTCAAATCCCATGAATCAACCGTATCAGGCTTGCGTGAAGACGTCTGTGCACTCTGTCTCCAGAGAACGGTGCTTTGTGAAGGCCCAACCAGCCGCTTGCTCATCTACTCTGCATCATGTCAAATCACTGTCAGGGCTTCAGCCTGGCCGGGGAGCCAGGAGCATGCCGGGACTGGGAGGATGGGGCTCCACTTGGCTTGCTGTTTTTTACAAAGCATGTATTTCCCGTGGTTCATGGCGTGAGTGGAATCCAGCTCACAGCCCCATGGAGTGAGCTGCCAGATGGAACAAGGGCGTCTCCCAACACCCATGGATGCTGTTGTGCCCAGATGCACGCAGCTCCTGTTAGACACTCTGCAGGAGAGAATCAGCCATCAGTCCTTCACCAGACAGCTGCTGCTGTGCTTGGTTTAGGAATCAATCAGTGCTCTGTGGATGCGCCAGACCTCTCCCTGGCTCCAGCGCCAGCCAGGGCTAGAGTCTCCTGGGCTCACCTAGCCTCTGAGCGGAACAGTGGTGTGTGTGAGGGTCCAGGCTGTTCCTGTGCCTTCAGGGCATGGTCCCAGTGGGACTGGGCCTGACCTGGTGGTCTTCTTCCACCCATGCCTGGGGTGGGGTCTGAGCCCAGAGGAGAGTTCTTCTTCCAGCCCAGGGCAGGGCATTCCTGTGCTTTCCCTGAGACCCAGCTGATCTCCTTCTTGGCCTGGTTGGGGAGGACCCCACCTGCACTAGAAAGCTTCACTGCCTTCACTAAGGACCCCATCTGAGCCAAACCCAGGCTCCTCCTCTCTGGGGCTGGCGTGGGTTGTCCCCATTCACACATGTCCTTTCCAATGTGTTGTCACAGTGCATTGTGACACGTGATGACAATGACAAGCTTGAGGGAGGAGGAGTTATTAAAGGTGACTGGGAAGTCTCCCTTCCCAGAGTTTTGTATAAACTCGGAGACTAGAAACGGAATCTTCTAGCTGAATTACTTCCTGAGGATCATACCAGACCATGGTGTACTATTATTTCTTAAAAGAAATGGAAAATAAAGCTTCCTGCCATCCAGAAACAGCCTTGGATGTTAGTCTTTGAGGGGCCACACGGGTGGC
>NW_003852511.1:3340153-3344401 GCF_000181295.1 Otolemur garnettii
CTCCTCATCCTGCCCGGGGCCCTGACCCACAGGGGTGACAGAGTCCATGGCCAGCTCTCACCGGTCAGGGCTAAGCCTACATGCACAAGGCTGTAAGCTAAACTTTGATTTGGTAGGAACTATTTTAAACCAACTACTTCCTCTCCCGACGCTTTACCCAACAAGTATTCTTAAAACACAAAGAACAGGTATTTTATTATCATTATGATCATTTTCTTCACAAGTAACTAAGAATAATTAATTGTGTGACTCACTGCTCCTTGATGCTTTCTTGGAGGTTCTGGGGATGCAAACCAGCCCTATAGACTAAAGGAAGAATGGACTGGTTCACTTATTCCTAAGGCAGTAACAGGTTGGGTAGATTCTGTAACGGTGGGTGCTGCATCAGAAAGATAGGGGAATTCGGGGATCCTTGAGAGGGCAGAAATCATTGAAGAAGGACAAATCTGAGCACTCATGTGCAGTTCCCACGAGCAGACGGCGCGCAGGAGCTGTGGTGGGAATGGTGACTGGTAGTGAAAACCGCACCTGGACGTTATAACATGAGGAGGGTCACCCACTGAGGGGGTACCCACAGCCCGCAGGGCTCTTTAACGATTGTTATAATAGAGCAGCAGATGCCATTTTTTGGAGCACTTATATGTCAGGCATCTTAGATACACCATTCTAATTACACATTGATAATAACTTTTTTTTTTTTTGAGACAGAGTCTCACTATGTCACCCTAGGTAGAGTGCGTTGGCATCACAGCTCACAGCAATCTCAAACTCCTGGTCTCAAGTGATTCTCTTGCCTCAGCCTCCCAAGTAGCAGGGACTACAGGTGCCCGCCACAATGCCCGGCTATTTTGTTGTTGTTGCAGTTGTCATTGTTGTTTAGCTGGCCTGGGCCAGTTTTGAACCTGCAATCCCGGTATATGTGGCTGGCGCCATAACTGCTGTGCTACAGGCGCCGAGCTGATAATAACTTTTTAAGATAGATATTATTAGCTTCATGTTATAGATGACAAAGTTGAGTCTCAGAGAGGGCAATTAACTTCCCCAAATCACACAGCTAGGAGGTGAGAAGGCAGAAATCAAACCCAGGTATGTCTGACTTCCAAATCAGTGTTCAAGACAACTGCTTGTTGCCGGGCAGACTGCTGCTTTTGTCCATTTCGTCTGTGAGTTGTTACCGGAACCGCGGGTTTGGTTTCAGGCAGGATTCAGACATCCAGCAGATGTTGGTGGACTACAGCCCGGCTCTGCTCCAGTGACCTGGGCAATGGGGGATGAAGTAAGAAAAGGCAGTGCCTTTGCTTGTGATTATGTCTCGTGTTGAAGAACTCGGGGCAGGGTGGGTGGAGATGGGGACCACTAAAGGTCCAGAGAAAGAGGGCGGGGTCAGAGTGCCTGGCTCCTCCAATTGCAGGGATCCAAATGGTGACATTGCAAGGTGACAGTAGAACTAGGGAGTGAGCCTCGTGACTCGCAGCTCTTTGAGGAGCTCTGGCAAGGAAGGAGAGCACAATAAAAACAGAGAAAGAGAGAAGAAAGACTCCTTCCATTCAGACTTGCAGGCATGATTTCAATCCCAGAGCAAATGGGATTGAAATGCCGTGAATTCCTAAGGGAGTGGTTTATGAGCTTTTCAATTACCACAGGTGGGGCAGGTTAGTAGGAGGCAGCTCCTGCTCTCCAGGGACATGTCATGTCAGCCGAGCTGCATTTCCTTTCATGGTGAGGATTCCTAAGTAGTAGCTCAAGGCTGTGTAGCAGACACTGAACTTCAGCAAAGCATCTGACCTCATCGGGGTTGAGAGAAAGACATGTAGGGGTTGGAATAACTGCCTCAGAGATCTATGTCCACTGTCCAAGTCGAGCTAGAGGATATTTCCCAGAACCTTTCACTGAACTTAGTCCACATCAATGCCTTTGGTAAAATCATAAAAGTTAACATTAGTCAGAGTTATGAATGACACAACATCTGGGAAGAATAGCGATGCCTTGTGTGATGAAATCAGGAAGCCAAAAGATGAGGCTGGCTGGAAAGAAGGTCCAGCTATAACAGGAAGTTTAATAGGAATAAAAGTAAGGTGTCCCTCGGATCTAATACAGGAACAGTGACTGGGCATGTGGGACGGGGCAGCCCAAAAGCTGCACGTGTGAAAAAGACTTTGATTGATTCTAGCCTTAACGTGAGTTATTTGCATGATAAGACCGTCAAAAAATTTAATTTAACCCATTTATGTACCATAGTAATTTGAGTTAAGGATGTGACAGTGTAGTCCTCTTCCGCAACGCCCAGGTAGTACCCGCAGGGTCATGTAAGACCACACTGCAAGAGAGATGTGGTGGGAGGCTGTGAGGGTGGAGAGAGGGCTGCGTCTGCTCCTACACGAAGTGGTAGAAGAAGACAGAGATAGTTAACCTGGAGAGAAGAAACGTCCAATATTTTATTGTCTGTCAAAATAGAAAATGCATTAGATTTGTTTTAAGGTAGGATTAAAATGAATACGTAGAAGTTACTTGGAGTTAGATAATAAATCAGGATAGGCACAGTGATTCAGGCCTGCAGTCCCAGCACTTTGGAAGGCCTAGGTGAGAGGATCCCTTGAAGCCAGAAGTTTAAGACCAGTCAGTACTGTGAGACCCTGTTTCTACAAAAAGTAGAAAAATTAGATGGGCACCTGTAGTCCCTACTACTTAGCGGGCTGAGGCAAGAGGATCACTTGAGCTCAGGAGTTAGAGGCTGCAGAGAGCTATGATCACACCACTGCACTCCAGCCTGAATGACAGAGTTATACTCTGTCTAAAAAAAAAAAGGAAAAGAAAAGAAAGAAGAAAAAGAAAAAAACTCAGGATGAAAAGAGAACTTTTTGACAGAGATAGAATAGACTGCCTCAAATATAGTGAATTTCAGATTAGTAGAAAAATAACTAATATTTATTAGACACCAGCCAGATACTGCATTTTCCCACATGCTCAGCTATTTTTACCTTCATAACCATCCTGTAAGATGTGCCTTATCCCCATATTAGACATAAGGAAACAGATTCTTAGAGGGTAAGAAGCCACATCGTGACTTAAGTCTCTAATAAATGAGAGAGTAAAGGTTTAGTTCCCTGTGTGCCCAACACCAAGATCTATGAGCTACCAGGACGGGTTCCCTATTGAGCCTTCGTAAGGAAGGGTATACGTACTTCCAAAAAAGTCATTGCTAATAATAATAGCTATGAATACAAGCTCACATTTACTGATCATACTGATCTAAGCCCAAAGCAGTCCATTTCATTCACCTGACAACTAGGGCAGGTGGATTTTATTAATATAATTTCATGTAATAAAGCTGGGATTCAGCCGGCCCACATTCGTGTCCTACTCAGGATATAGACCCAGTCTGTCTACACTTCTCAGCCCCCTCCTGCTTTATAAGCATCACTGAAGGGCCACTGCGGTGTTGTGAAAGCTTTTGCTCAAGCATGTGAGACTCCAGTATCTGGACAGGAACATTCACTTTGACACTAAGCTTAAATTTCTATCTCCTTTGTTTTCACTACCTTTGGGTTGAAGGAAAATTGCCTTCATATCGAGGTTGGTGGAGAAAGTCGGCTCAGGGTGGGGAACCTGCATCCTTGCTGCCACAAGTGGCCTTCTGGATCCTTGAGTGTGTCATTTATTTTACAGAATAAATCCTTTTAATAAAAGATTTGTTCTGTGAAGTTTGCATTTAGTCAAAGGGCTGTACTTGGGGGTATGGAGAGCCACATGTGGCCTTCAAGCTGCTGGTTTCCTCTCCCCTAAAAGATGGTTGAATTCAACCTAGAATTTCGTGGAACTTTACTTAAATGTTCAAGATATAAACCGTTATACATTTAGTACTTTTTGAAAAACATTCTATGACTCATAGTTTAGAGCAGCGGTTCTCAACCTGTGGGTCGTGACCCATTTGGGCATTGAACGACCCTTTCATAGGGGTCTCCTAAATACATCCTGCATATCAGATATTTATATTATGATTCATAATAGTAGCAAAATTACAGTTATGAAGTAGCAACGAAAATAATTTGTGGCATTAGGAAGGTTAAGAACCACAGGTTTAGGCTTGGCGCCTGTGGCTCAAGTGGCTAAGGCACCAGCCACATACACCTAAGGTGGCAGGTTCGAATCCCTAGCCTGGGCCTGCCAAACAACAATGATGGCTGCAACCAAAAAATGGCCGGGCGTTGTGGCGGGTGCCTGTGGTTCCAGCTACTTGGGAGGCTGAGG
>NW_003852511.1:3345944-3347023 GCF_000181295.1 Otolemur garnettii
AAAAAAAAAAAAAAGTAAGTAAAGAAGGAAAAGCTCCAGGTGCCCAAAATGAAGACCTAACAAAGAAACAAGGCAGCCATGGGGGTATCAGAACTAACTACCTGCCCAGAGGCTGGGTGGAGCCTGTAGGCCTCATGTACCACTGGAATGTGACTATTCCTCTCTGTGCAAATCTAGAAATTCACAAACAGCCTTCCCACTAATGAGAAGCACCTAGAGGAACTCAGCTTACCAGACCAGGGGTGTGGCACACAGATTGCCCAAACATGAAACTGCCCCATGGGAACATCTCTGTAATAGCAAATAGAATATTTTTTTAAGCACATGTAGTATTTGAAAACAAAACAAAGCAAACTCCTACTAAAAGGGACCCCAAAGTCAAACTTATAAACCACAAAGTGAGCCAAACCAGCACGCGAGAGAGTTAGCCAACCACAATCATGGTGGAATTCACATCCCAGGAACTACTCAACAAACCAGAAGAACTTTGATAAAAGTATGTTTTAATTCAAGTCGGTTGGGGCAGAGAAAGGGCGGAGAGGGGAAGGGAGGGATGGGTGTGTTCACATCTAATGGGCACAGTGTAAAGGCATATGGCACGCCCCCGGGTGTGGGACACAACTGCACAGGGACCTTGCCTAACAAACGCAAACTTGAACTCCAATCATTCGTACCCTCATATTAAGCTGAAATTTAAAGAGAGGTATGTTTTAAATTTTGAAAGAAAGAAAGTAAAAGGACATTGTACATGAAGGGCAAAACTGAAAATTAAGCATTCTAGGAGGGAAAAATAGTTATTATAATTTTTAAAAATTGACAAACAGTAAACCACAGCTGAAAGAGAATCAGTTAACTGAAAGACTATTCTGAAGAACTCATCCAAAAGGAATCCAGAGACATAAAGAAATAGAAAATACAAAAAAAATAAATAAATTAAGAGACATAAAATGGCACAATGCAATGTTAAAAGATAATAAAGTATTATCAAAAGTTGTAACGTTGGCTCGGCGCCTGTGGCTCAAGCGGCTAAGGCGCCAGCCACATACACCTAAGGTGGCGGGTTCGAATCTCCAGCCCGG
>NW_003852511.1:3347548-3349663 GCF_000181295.1 Otolemur garnettii
AAAAAAAAATAATAGTGAGAAAAAAATTCAGAAATAATGCAGATTATAAAGCACAGTAGACTTCAGTAAGGGTAAATAAAATACGTCCACACTGAGATATTTTGTGAGTCTATGCCAGCAAACCCAGAGCTCACCCATATAGGACACAGCCCATGACTCAAGAGAAGGTTATCCTCTGTGTACTTGCAGGAGAGCCTGAAGTGGAAGCAATGGCTTCACTGCCCCATTTCCTAAGTCAAGTGTCAAGGACGGGACAGTCATCTACAAGGAAGAAGCTGAGGGTCCTGCTCAGCTTTCCTCCCTCACCCTGAACTACTGTGGCCCCAGCCTCTGATGATGAGGGCCTTTAAGTTAGAAATGAATAAAACCAACTCAACCTAGCTTCAACAAAAGAGGGCATTCCCTGGAAGAAACTGTAGAGGCTGAGCGACTCGGAGGAGTCAAGCTCCTGGCCTTAGGTTAAAATGATCCAGATTCCAGGACATTAAAGAACCTGGGGGATGAGGAGGCTACAGCCAGAAAGTTGAAAACTTACAGGATTGACATTTTCCTTTTCCCTCCTCTTCCTCTTTTGGTCCCCTCAACTCTGCAACTTTCTGTCCTGGTTTGAGTCTCTCTTATTGAGGACTGGATTGCAGGTGGGGATAGGCCACCTGTAGATATGGCCTTAAACTTCAGATTCACCCTTAAAGAATAGGCTCTTCACTGGACAGTTGGAAAAGCTGAGAACTGATTACAATGGCTCCTGGAGGTGAGGGATTAGGGTCCAGTGTGGGGGCACACACACACACACAGTCTAACCACTGTGGCCAGGAAAGCACCAGACTGCACCTGTCATTCAACCCAGATTGCTAACACACTTCTCAAATGCTAACATGTACATAGATCACCATGGGAACTTACTAAAATACAGATTCTGATCTCAAGGAAGTCTGGGATGGGGCCTGAGACTGCATTCCTAGCAAGCTCCAGGGTGGTGGGTGCTGCTGGCCCCCAGAGCTTGTGCAGAGAGTCAGGGGACAGCCAAAGGAGAAGTGCCCCCCAAAGATGGCATGAGGGAGCCCAGAGCTGGCCACTAGAGGGGATTTTGTGGTTGGAGAAGCCACCATCATTTGTATTCACCACAATGAAGGTCATCTTTTATTCAAGAAGCAACACTGACCCCAGTTGGACGCGGTACTTTCCAAATACACTTTAAGGCAAAAGCTGAAAAGCATCAAGAGCTAGTGGAAGTCTCTGAGGTGCAGAAGACAAGGAAAGAGCACAGGCTTCAAGACGGGGTGAGAGTAACAGGGGAAGGCATGGCAGAGGGAGATGCCAGTGGTCTCAGCTCCTAGGCACCCGTAGCTCACCGCAGTGGACAGCATGCCTCTGGGTTTGGCTGCAGGACCAGGACATGAGCTTATGTGTCCTGGGGCACAGTGAAAAGAAACTTGTAGTCCTTCCCTATAAACGTTACTGCAATGCCTGTCTGCTGCTTTGTATGCTGAGTGCTGCCAGCCCAGCACACTGAGAACCACAGGGAATATAGCCATGTTTGAGGCAGTTGATCCCTTGTAAGCCAACCTGAGGACAGCAGCAGGGACATCATCTGGCCTCTAAGTAGTGGCTCCCTGCAGACTTGCATGGTCTCCATCAGGCTTACATCGAGAATATAGTTAGGGAAGATTCTGGCTCCCTAAATCATCTGGCTCCAGATCGGTTACTCAGAAATAAGGAAAACAGTTATGGTGCTGACTATTGTGAGGAGCTAGAATAAAGGTTAGACTCCCACCCGTGGGGTATCACCCCCAAATGTACTGTCTTGGACTAGGAAAGGCCCTGAGGCCCACAATGGGCTGGTTTCATAGGATGCTCAGAGGAAAGTGCTACTGCTGTTTGGAGTGGTCCTTGTTTTCATGAACAGAGAAGAGCAGTACCGGTGTCACCTGGCAGGTGTCACCTGCCACCCACAAACCAGGACCCTCCACAGTCCGTTTTCCCCAGGCCCAGGCCTCTGCTCCAGAGGGTTGTCTCCAGCTTTGAATGTTTAAGCCACTAAGATTCGAATCTCATAGCTGTCCAACTAGAAAGGGTCCTGGAGCTGCAGTTGAACTGGTCCTATTTTTTTTTTTT
>NW_003852511.1:3349755-3355920 GCF_000181295.1 Otolemur garnettii
AGTTGTTGTTGTTTAGCTGGCCTGGACCAGGTTCAAACCCTCCAGCCCCGATGTATGTGACTGGTGCCGCAACCACTATGCTACAGGCACTGAGCCTGGTCCTTCACGGGAGGAAAAAAAATAAGACCCAAAGATGTATAGTTAATTTATTCTTAAAATTACGACTCCTAAGCTCATGATCAGGCTCCTAGAACAGGTGCTTGAACACAATGCTGCCTGCGGACACCTCTGCTGCCATGGGCAGATGGCTAGGGGAGGGATGGCTTTACTTTGAAAACTCTGCTTTTCCCAGAAAACGTAGATGACCTCTCTCACTAGAGCCCAAGACACACAATAGGAACCAAAGCAGGAACTGCAGTGAGGAGAGAATGGGAAGGCCAATCAGGAATCCTGAGCAGGACAGGCCCTGGGGTGCAGGCCTGAGCCCGGGAGGGTGGGCATGGAGAGCAGGAACTCGGGTGGACCCAGGAGCTCTCTTTAAGCCAGAAGAATGTCCACATGCATGGACATCTTTCTCTCAACTGATTCTGAATCCATGGATCTTGATTGAGGCTCTGATGACTTCCTCAAGAGCAAACAATACATGTCTCTGGTCCACATGACGTGCATGACCAGGCCAGGGACTATCCGTTTAGACAGTTTCTACTGTTTCTAGTCAAATATTAATTAGTTTTATTCTATTTTTATTATTTTTTAGACAGAGTCTCACCCTCTCACCCTAGGTAAAGTGCTGTGGCATCACAGCTCACAGCAAACTCAAACTCTTGGGTTTGAGCAATCCTCTTGCATCAGCCTCCCAAGTAGCTGAGATTACAAGTGTGCACCACCATGCCTGGCTAGTTTTTCAATTTTTAGTGGAGCCGGGAGTTTCACACTTGCTCAGGCTGGTCTTGACCTCCTCAGCTCAAGCAATCCACCCACCTTGGCCTCCCCAAATGCTAGGATTACAGATGTGAGCCCCAGTGCCCAGCCAAATCTAAATAATTTTTCAAAGGATCTCTTGGTATATGCCAGGGAAGTCCATCTACCTAAAGAAGTCTCTTCTGTTGGCCTGGATAGAGGCAGTCCTGGCTATGCATGTGAGGGAGAAAGAAAAACAGAGAGATAGCCACCAAAAAAGAGGAAATCAGTGCACACAGACACACCAGTCTCCTTGGGCTGGCCTTGAAAAGCTTTGCAATGAAGGAAATCAATAGAAATAGAAATCATTCTATCTATAATGGGATATTATAGAATTTGGCCCCATCTGTAAGCATTTCTGCCCTTGAAATACAACAAGCTTTTATTTCAACATTGATGAAATTATTCTTCTTAGCAACAACCCTGACTTTTCAATACCTATTGGGGCATCTTTGTTTTTGAAAACGAGAGAATAAAACCCTGAATTACCTAAGACACTGAATTACCCAAGTCTTTCCATCTCTCCTATTTGAAGGAAGCTGCTTTTTAAAAGCATAAATCTGTTGATAAAGCCAGAGGGAGAGTCCTTGGGATAACTCCCCTGAATATTTCTTTCTAAAGAGAAATCTATGCCTATGGTTTTAAATAGTTTTAACACGGCTCCCGAAATAGCAAAGAGCATTGCCCACACATCTGCATAATTTGTTGCAGGGAACGTACCCCAAATCCTCACATCCATTCCTGCAAAATCCAGGGAGGCAGACTCCTTACGCCCAGCACTCCACACAGGACCCTTCAGCGATCCCTGAGCCTAACCAGCAAAGGAACCTATGCAAAGGGCTTGGTTTTGTTTCCTCACTCAGCCTCAGCTGGCTGAGTAGGGAGGGGAGGCAGCCACTCCCTTTGTGATAAGGATGTTCCGGTTTACCCGGCACATCAGCCACCATTGGGGTTTCACTAAAATCAGTGCAGAGAGCAGAGAACGGAATCAGCAGCCCCTAGCTCTAGACTCAGCCCCATGCCTAAGAAGCTGCCCATGACCCTGGGCAGAACACATCACCTCCATGCCAGAGCTTCCCTACATCTAAAGTAAGGAAGTTAGAGCTCAAATGTCCCTGCAGCACTGACCGTTCACAGTTTTAGTTTATCTAACTTGCTAAACTTTCTGGCAGCATAAATGCACTGACATTGGTTAACTCTGCCTGAACATCAAGTGCTGAATTCTGTTCATTTATTCTCTAATATTTACTGACTGCTACTTTTGGATCATGCACTATCCTAGATGTGGAAGGGCACAAGGGTGACTTAGACTCCAGCTCTTTTTATTGGAAGAGACAGTTCTGTAAACAGTAATTACCAAGTTCTGTGGAGGTGTGGGGGAGGGGCACAGAGTGCTGTGTGGGCAGATTTGCAGGGTGCCTGGAGGGAGCCCGAGGTTGAGAAGAGGACAGAGCTGGTACCTCTTAGAGGAGAACAGTGACAAAGAAGTGTCTCCAAATATGAAACCCACAGGAGCTTGGCCCAATGCAGAGAAAAGTCTTGATTTCCTAGCAAGGCTGGTTTCTCATCTGTGTCCCTGTAGCAGGTGGGTCATTAGGATAAGTTATTGCTCATGCTTCTCTGAGAAAGGCCAAGGACAGCAAGCACATGAATGACAGAAGGACTGAAATCAGACTAAAAGTCCTTTGGAATCTCCACAGGACAATTAAACCATACTGTTTCACTGTTCTTTGATAGTGGGGGGGGGGGGTGTATGAAATATGTCATTGGACACTCCTTGGCTCCCTTGCAAAGCCTGCACTTTGGAGACGGCCATTCTCCCTACTGACGTGTATCCAAATGCCACTGCTTTCACTGTGACAAATGCAGAGAGCTCATGGGTCCGGCAAAGTCTCAACCGTTGGCCTTTTCATTCAAGGATGAGAGCCAAGCTGGGATTGAGAGGGAGGGCTGCTCACCAAGTGTCTTCAGGAAGTCTCATCCAAAGTTTGGAATTTTTCCTGGTCATCCTTTCACACTGTAGAATCCCAGGTCCCTGAAGAGTGGTGCGTGGGAATGAGAGCAGGGCAAGTTTTGAAATCCTAGCTTCTCTTATTGAACAATTATTAGAAAGTTCTTCTTCATAGTGAGCTAAATATATTACTTTCTACCACTGCAAAACCCCAAACAAATAACAACCTACTGGGAAGAAAATGGGACCCGTCAGCCAATGAATGCAGGCACAGATGTGGAGTCTAATTCTGGGACTCTGGTGGGCACCATTGGA
Organism: Otolemur garnettii; assembly: GCF_000181295.1. Classification (NCBI taxonomy): domain Eukaryota; kingdom Metazoa; phylum Chordata; class Mammalia; order Primates; family Galagidae; genus Otolemur; species Otolemur garnettii. Next base: position 3,352,922 of record NW_003852511.1, read on the forward strand.
TCAGGCATTGTCCCACCTTCCCCTCCAAGTCTGAGCCCCAACTTCTTTTGGTGAAGCCAACTAAAGGTTCACATACTGTGTAGTGTCTTGTCCACCCAGGGACAAAAATGCCAGTGGGCCAGGTGTTAGAGAAGCGTATTCCTGGTGCAGCTCTTGACAGCAACTGAAACTCAAGGCAGAGCCTTGCTGAAGTGGGAGTTGTGAAAAGGCAACAAAGTAGAAGTGAAATTCCAGGAGCTATTAATTTCTGGGACCTGTTGAACAAGAGCTGGGTCCCATGTCCCTCCATGCAAAGGGACACCCTTCACTAAAGCAGAAGGTCAATGCTTTCCTGAGCCTCCTGTTGCATCTCAGCTTTAACAACTGTCACTAGAACCCATCGCCAATCTGTTCTTCACCTCCAACCAACCTCCATAGAAAGACGTCGCATCTTGTAAGAACTGGTCCTGTGGTGTCTTTCTACTTCAAACAAACAAACAAAAAACAACACACCTTGTGTCTAATCTCAGTGGGCTAACTGGACTATGAGCAAATGTCATCAGAGTGGCCTTGTTGCACACAGCAGATCCTCCAATGAACTACGTAGAATAGGCAAAATGGCTTCAGATACGGAGAAGCTGTTTCAGATAGGGAGAAATGCACAGAAGTTGGAAGGCTTATCTTTCGTAAGTAGCCAGACTGCTTCAGTTGACATTTTAGTGCCCACAGCGAACACAGAATCCCTTCACTATGAACGTAGCGAGTTGGCCAGGAGCCCTGTAGAGCAGCAACACTCTGGGAGCAGGCACACGCTCTGCACTTCTCAGATAGCCCTGCTGTTTGATTACGCCTACAGAATAACCAGCTGGTCCCCACACAAAGAACAGATTCTTGTGGAGGAGGCTGTAAAATTCCTAGTTAGTGTAACATGTGTGCAGTCCGTGCTCCCCAGGGCTCCTTCTCAAGGGCCGTGTAGTCAAGGTGGGACCATTCCTCAGGGGAGAATCTCAGGGCTCAGGGACTAGTTTCTTGTACACTGCAAATGTCCTATACTTATGTTTTCTTTTAATGGAATATCTGTCTGCTAATTTAAGGGGAATGAACACAGACAATTAAAGGAAAAAACATGTGGGCAAAGGACCTGAATAGAAGTTTGTCCAAAGGAAACATACAAATGGTCCAGAGATACATGAAACGGTGCTTGCTATCACTAATCATCAGGGCCAGGCAGTCAAAACCACACTGAGGTATCACCTCACACCTGTTGGAATTGCCATTATCAAAAAACAAAAGAAATAGTTGGTGAGGATATAGAGAAACCTTTGTACACTGTCAGTTGGAATGGAAATTGGTGCAGCCACTGTGGGAAACAGTATGGAGATTCCGCTGAACATTAAAAATAGAATTGTGATATGATCCAGAAATCTCACTTCTGGTTATATATCTGAAGGAAGTAAAAACAGCTTGATAAATAGATATCTGCACTCCCATATTATTGCAACATTATTCACAATACCGAAGACATGGAAGCAACTTAAATGTCCATTGATGGATGAATGGATAAAGTAAGTGTGTCTATATTAAATGATATTCCATTAACAAATACTATTAATTCTTTAAAAAGAAGAGAATTCTGCCATTTGGGACAAGATGGATAGACATGGAGAACACTATGCTAAGTGAATTAAGCCAAACGCAAAAGGACAAAAACTTTAAAATCCCACTTCTGTGAAGGAAACATATAGTTGAACTTGTAGAAGCAGAGCTGAATGGTGGTTACCAGAGGTTGCTGGTGAGGGAGAAGAAATAGGGAAGAATTAGCCAAGAGTACAAAGTTTCAGGTTTACAACATGAGTAAGTCTGAGATTTCAACTATATAGCATAGTACCTGTAGTTACTATAGGTAACTAATAATACCTGTAGTACTAAAAATAGTACTAAAATAGTACTAAAAATAGTACTACAGTTACTATTTTTAAGTAGACCAACACTACATTGTCTACTTAAAAATTTGCTAAGAGGTAATTGAACAACTCAGAAGTGGAAAAACAAATTCTGCGTGTACTTATTTATAAGTGGTAGCCAAATGATGTACACACATGGATATAGAGGTGAACTGATAGACATTGGAGATACAGAAGGAGGTGAGGTTGGGGGTGGGGAATGAGAAATTACATAATGGGTACAATTATGTACATAATGGGTATCCATCAAAAGCCCAAAATTCAGTGCTATGAAATATATCTGTGTAATAAAATAGCTCTTATTTCATATACCCTTTACCTTTATACCAATAAAAACATTTTCTTAGAAAGTGTAATTTAACTATAATTAACCAGAAGTCCCCAACTATTTGGCACCAGAGACAATAGTTTCATGGAAGACAGTTTTTCCATGGATGAGGGTGGGTTGGTGGGGGGCACTTTCTGGATGATTCAAGTGCATTACATCTCATTACACGTCAGATCATCAGACATTAGATTCTTTTTTTTCTTTCTTTTATTTATTTTTTTATTAAGTCATATATACATAGATCATGAGTACATTTATGCTTTTGTGGGATTCAATGTGTTCATTATTTGTACAAATTGGAGTGCTTGCATCCTACTTATTAACACAGCTTTCACCTCATTTACTTAATCACAGTGTTAAGACATTTGTGTTCTATACTTGATAGATTTGACTTGTACCCTTGTAATATGCTTCATAGGTGAGGTCCCACCATTAACCCTCCCTCTATCTACCCACCCCCCTCCCTTCCCCTCCTCCTCCCCTTCCCTCCTTCATCCTGGGCTATAGTTGTGATTCATCTCTCATATGAAAGTGTGAGTGATTATAAATTGGTGTTATAGTAGTACTGAGTACATTGGATATTATTTTTCCATTCCTGAAATACTTTACTAAGAAGAGTATTTTCCAGTTCCATCCATGTAAACATAAAAGTGGTAAAGTCTCCATCTTTTTTAATGCAGCATAGTATTCCATGATATACATATACCACAATTTATTAATCCATTCAC
>NW_003852511.1:3356499-3359659 GCF_000181295.1 Otolemur garnettii
TAGATGGTATCTCAAGGTGGTTTTGGTTTGCATTTCTCTGATGATTAAAGATGATGAGCATTTTTACATGTGTCTGTAGGCCATGCACCTGTCTTCTTTAGAGAAGCTTCTGTTCATGTCTCTTGCCCACAATGAAATGGGATCACTTGTTCTTTTCTTATTAAGAGAGGATTTTTACAGTTTGAGTTCTCTGTGGATTCTGGTTATTAGACTTTTGTCAGAAATCTTAGCCATCACAATCAGGCATGAGAAGGCAATCAAGGATATCTAAACAGGATCAGAGGAGATCAAACTGTCACTCTTCGCAGATGATATGATTATATATCTGGATAACCCCAGGGACTCAAGTACAAAACTCCTAGAAGCTATCAAGGAATACAGCAGCATCTCAGGATACAAAATCAATACTCATAAATCTGTAGCCTTTATATATACGAACAATAGTCAAGGTGAAAAAACAATCAAGGACTCTATTCCTTTTACAATAGTGCCAAAGAAGATGAAATATCTGGGAGTGTATCTAATAAAGGATGTGAAATATCTCTATATAGAGAACTATGAAACTCTGAAAAAAGAAATAGCTGAAGATGTTAACAAATGGAAAAATATACCATGCTCATGGCTGGGAAGAATCAACATTGTTAAAATATCTATACTTCACAAAGAAATCTACAGATTTAGTGCACTCCCTATTAAAGTACCTCTGTCATACTTTAAAAATCTGGGGAAAATAGTACTTTATTTTATATGGAAACAGAAAAAAACCTCAAATAGCCAAAACATTACTCAGAAATAAAAACAAATCAGGAGGTATCCCGTTACCAGACTTCAGATTATACTATAAATCTATAGTGATCAAAACAGCATGGTGCTGGCACAAAACTAGGGAGGTAGATGTATGGAACAGAATTGAAAACCAAGAGATGAACCCAGACATTTATCATCATTTGATCTTTGATAAGCATATCAAAAATATAAATTGGGGGAAAGATCCCCAATTTAACAAATGGTGCTGGGTGAACTGTCTGGTGACTTGTAGAAGACTGAAACTGAACCCACACCTTTCTCCTCTAACAAAAATTGACTCTCACTGGTTAAAGGACTTAAACTTAAGACATGCAACTATAAAAATTATTGGAGAGTGTGCAGGGCAAACACTTGAAAAAATTGGCCTGGGAGAATACTTTATGAGTAGGACACGCCCCCTCCCCAGGCAATTGAAGCAACATCAAAAATACATCACTGGGATCTGATCAAACTAAAAAGCTTCTGCACTGCCAAGAACACAGTACGTAAAGCAAGTAGACAGCCCTCAGAATGAAAGAGGATTTTTACAGGTTATATTTTCAGACATTAGATTCTTATAAGTAGTATAGAACCTAGATTCCTCACATCCACAGTTTATAGTAGGGTTTGCAGTCCTATAAGAATCTAATACCACTGCTGATCTGACAGGAGGCGAAGCTCAGGCAGTGATGCCAGCAATGGGGCATGGCTGTAAATATAGATGAAGCTCTGCTTGCTAGCCTGCCACTCACCTCCTGCTGTGTGGCCCAGTTCCTAGCAGACCACAGATGAGTACCAGTCCTCTGCCCAGGGGTTGGGGACTCTAGTTCTTAACAACAGAAAAGAGACCAGGAGGAAACTTTTGGAGGTGATGAATATATTATGTTGTTGATGGTGGAATTGGTTTCATGGATATATACTTATTTCCAAACTCATCAAGTTGCATATATTAAATATGTGCAGGGTTTTATATGCCAATCATTCTTGAATAAAGTGGGGTTTGCTTGAAATATAGATGTGTGACATCTTAGAAACTGATAGTGCAGGAGACAAAGAAATGAGGAATTAAGGGGCATGGAGGGTTATTGAGGTAGTCAGGTTACTATTTTACAGAGGGTCTCTAGAAAGCCTCTCTCACATCTGGGCAGAGACCTGAAGGGGTGATGGGAGAGAACCACATGCCTGACTTCCCCCAAATTACATTCTTTACTTCAATAACACAGGAAGCCAATGGTAGTTTTTCAGCAAAAGATTGATGTGGTCTGACTTATGTTTAAAAGAGAGAGACAAGAGAGGAAACAAGGATAACAATAATCTTTGTAAGAAATTATAGTGGCTTAGACCAGGAGTTAACAAGTGCCTGAGACATTATTGACACATGTTTTGATAGACAGTGATCTAGAAAGCTATCTCCCAAACCTGGATATGCATCAGAATCTATCAGAATCTCCTAATCATCTTTTAAAATATATAAATCCTGAAACAAAAATCTCTGGATGGGACCCAGAAATGATCAGTTTGCTACTATTCTAATTTGTTTATTATCACCTACCCAAGATTATTGCAAAACCCCCTTTGAGCCGCTATACTTTAGCTGCATAAACAAAGAAGACAACTCTAAGACAGAGTAAATCAAACTAATCTTCTCTCTAAGAACAATTATATAAGTTGTAAAAAGACTTTTAAAATGTTTTTGAGGACATTAAAGAGCAACAATAGAGCCAGTACTTGAAATAATAATAATACCCTAGAGTAAAGGGGACCATGTGAGGGCACCCTTACACTTGCTGAGGCTTTGTGCCCTTGCAGATTTTCTAGGTTTGAATGGATCGTATAAGCCAGACAGAAATAAACAGCATAGAGTTTATGATACTCACTGGTCTGGTACTCTCAGTAAGGATAGCCCACATTACAGAGTCTCAGGGCTTCAGATGCTGGTGTGGATGTGGAGAGAAGGGAACACTTCTACACTGCTGGTAGGATTGCAAACTAATGCAGCCTCTATGCATAGAAAGAAGTCTGGAGAATCCTCAAAGAGCTAAAAGTAAACCTTCCATTTAATCCTGTAATCCCATTAGTAGGTATCTACCCAGAAAAAAAAAATCATTTTATCATAAGGACATTTGCACTAGAATGTTCTTCACAACTTATTTCACAATTCCCAAGGTGTAGAATCAACCCAAGTGCTCATCAACCATGAATGGATTAATAAACTGTGGTATGTATACCATGGAACACTATTTAGCCATAAAAAGTGGATACTTTACATCTTTTTTATTTACCTGGAGTTAAGAAACATTCTTCTTAGTAAAGTATCACAGGAATGGAAAAGCAAGTATCCATTGTATGCAATACTAATATGAAACCAATAAAT
>NW_003852511.1:3359743-3379653 GCF_000181295.1 Otolemur garnettii
GGGTATACATCACAACCCCCAGGTGAAGGCCTCAAATACAACTTGAACTTTACCTAACAAATGCAAAAATGTAGCCTAATCATTTGTACCCTCATATTAATCTAAAATATAGTAAAATAAGCCAGAGGAAAGTGATACATTATAAATAAGAATTTACAACTAACTGACTTTTCAACAAAAAAACCTGGAAACCAGAAGATAATGGAAGTTATCTTCAAAGGATAGAAAGAAAACATCTGCCGATCTGTAATCTAAGTTCAGTGAAAAGGCCCTTTAAAAAGCAAAGACAAAAGTAAATATGTATTCATCAGCCTGATACAGTGGCTCTTTCTTGTAATCCTAGCACTCTGGGAGTCCAAGGCAGAAGGATCCCTTGAGCTCAGGAGTTCAAGACTAGCCTAAGCAAGAGCAAAACCCTGTCTGTACTAAAAATAGAAAAACTATTCCTAGCACATGGGTTAGGACCAATAAGTGTTTGTTAAATAAATGTTTCCATATGAAGTTCTAAAAAAAAAAAAAAATAGAAAAACTAGTCAGATGTTATGCCAGGCACCTGTATTCCCAGCTACTTGTGAGGCTGAAGCAGGAGTATTGCTTGAGCCCAGGAGCTTGAGGTTGTGAGCTGGGCTGATGCCATGGCACTCCAGCCTGAGCAGTAGAGTGAGACTTTGTCTAAAATAAATAAGCAAACATTCATTAAAGCAGACTGTCACTAGAAGAAATATTATGACTATTCAGGGGTGGCACCTCTGAGCACCTTATGCTCAGTGCATAAGGTGCCAGCCCCATATACCAAGGGTGGCGGGTCCAAACCCAGCCCTGGCCAAACTGCAACAAAAAATAGCCAGGTTGTGGTGGGCATCTGTAGTCCAAGCTACTCAGGAGGCTAAGGCAAGAGAATTGCCTAAGCCTGAGAGCTGGAGGTTTCTGTGAGCTATGATGCCACTGCACCCTACTGGGGGTGACAAAGTGAGACTCTGTCCCAAAACAAAAAAATATGGACTATTCAGGCAGAAGGAATGACCCAAATGGGAGTACAACAGTTTAAGAAGGAATAGTGAGCTTTAAAAAGTTAAATATAAATGAGGACTCAAAACAGTGATAATAACATATCATGGGTGAAGGGCTCTTCCACAAATGGAACATTACCCTGGAAGTGAGAATATTGTAACCTAAATATTGTACCCTCAAATTCATTTGAATAAAGTTTAAAAAAAAATAACATGTCAAGGGATTATGAATAAGTTGAATAAAAATTCATGAAAATAATAGCCCAAAATATGATAAGGTGGTGTTGGATAGAATTAAAGTGTTGTAAGGTCCTCACATCATCTAAGAAGTGATAAAATTAACACTAAAGTATATACTAAAAAGTATATTCTAAAAAGTCAAGAATATATATTGTAATGTTTATCACTGGGAGAACAATAAAAGGATGTACTTCTAACAAGCTAATGTAGAGAAGATGGAATCAGTTTTAATTTTGATAAATCCCCAAAAGGCAAAAAGAAATGATAAGAAAAAAGAATTAAAAACTGATGGTGCAAATATAATAGAAAAAATTTATGATAGAATTAAACCCAAATATTGCAGTAGTTACATTAAACATAAATGGATTAATTTTTAATTAAAAGATTAATGACAATAGAACTTGGTACAACTACTTTGGAAGCCATTTTGCACTATTTTCTAAGCTGAATATAACACATACTTTCTGATCCTACATTTCCACTTTTTGGAATATACCCAAAATAAATATGTACAAAAGGCTATATTCAAGAATGCTTCTAGCACCAATGTTCATAATGCAAGCCTGTCAATGTTCATCATCTATAGAATGGGTAAATTGTGTTATAAAGTTAGATGATATATGGCAGGTAAATTACTGATACCTAAAATAGCACTGATGAATCTTTCAAACTTAACATTGGGTGCAAGAAACCAAGCATAAAAGAGTATATAACATATGATTTCATTCTTTATAAAGGAAAAATTAACTGTGGAGATAAAATATAACCATAATATTATGGTTATATTTTGAGAGATGGGTAATGACTAGAGAGGCCATGAGAGAAAGTTCCAGATTATTGGTATATTCTATATCTTGATAGAGATGGTGTTACATGTATGATTTCATTTTACAAAAAAATAATTAAACTGTTCACCTTAATCTCTGTACATTTAAAGAAATGTATGTTACACTCTACTCCAATTTTTGAAGTTTTTTCTACACAGAAAAGAAAACACATCAATTTCATTTACAAGAGCATCAAAAATAACAATACTTAGGAGTAAATTTAATTTAAAAGATGAAAGTTCTGCATACTGAAAACTTCAAAACATTGCTGAAAGAAATTTTAAAAGACACAAACAAATGGAAAGACATCTAATGTTTATGGATTGAAAGACTTAATATTGCTACCCAAAGCAATATAGAGATTTAGTAAAATCCCTATTAAAATCCCAATAGTATTTTTTTCAAAAACAGAAAAATCCATTCTAAAATTCATATGGGAATCTCAAGAGACTCCAAATAGCCAAAGCAATCCAATCTTGAAAAAGAAGAGCAAATTAGAGAGCTCACACTTCCTGATTTCAAAATATCACAAATCTACAGTAATTAAAACAGTCTGATAGTGGCATAAAGTTGGACATGCAGATCAAAAAAGTAGAATAGAGACCCCAGAAATAGACCTTCACAAATATGGTCAAATGATTTTCAAAAAGGGTGCTAATATCATTCAGTAAGGAAAGGACAATCTTTTCCACAAATGATGGAACTGGATATCTGCATGCAAAGAATGAACATGGAGCCTTGCCTTACACAATAGACAAAAATTAACTCAAAATAGATCAAAGATTTAAACCTCAGAGCTAATACTCTTAGATAACTCTTAGATAAAAATGGGAAACCTGGCTCTGTGCCCATAGCTCAGTGCTTGGGGCATCAGCCACATGCACTGGGGGTGGTGGGTTCAAACCCAGGGTGGGCCTGCTAAGCAACAATGACAACAACAACAAAGAAATAACCAGGCATTGTGGCAGATGCCTGTAGTCCCAGCTACTTGGGAGGCTGAGGCAAGAGAATTGCTTATGCCCAAGAGTTACTGAGGGTGACATACATTACATCAAAATTTAAAACTTTTGCATATTAGAGGACATAATCAACATAATGAAAAGGCAACCTATGGAAAGGGAGAAAATATTTTCAAATTATATATCTGATAAGGGGTTAATATACAGGATATATAAAGAACCTTACAACTCAACAAGAACAATAATAACTCTTTTAAAATAGGCAAGAACTTGAATAGACATTTCTCAAAAAAATAAATACAAATGGCCACTAAGAACATAAAAAGATGTCCAGCATCTCTACTGATTAGGGAAATCTAAATCAAAACCACAAAGAGATATTCACACCCATTATGATGACTGTAAAAACAACCCATTAAATAACAAGTGTTGGTGAGGATGTGGAGGAATTAGAAGCTTGGTACACTATTGGTGGAATGTAAAATAGTGTAGCTGTTATGGAAAATGGTATGGCAGTTTCTAAAAATAATTAAAAATAGAATCATCATATGATTTAGCAATTCCACTTTTGGATATACATACAAAAGAATTGAAAGCAGGCTCCCGAGGTTTGTAAACCCATATTCATAGCAGCATTATTTGCAGTAGCCAAGAGGTGGAAGCAACCCAAGTGTCCACTGATGGATAAATAGCTAAACAAAAGGAGATATACTCATGCCACGATATATTATTCATCCTTTAAAAGGAATGAAATTCTGACACATGATAACAACGTAGATGCACCTTGAAGACATTATGCTGAGTGAAACAAGTCAGCCACAAAGGGACGAATACTGTATAATTCTCCTTCCATGATGTAACCAGAGCAGCCAAATTCATAGAAATCAAAGTAGAGTGGTATTTGCCAGAGACTGGTGAGAAGGAGGAATGGAGAGTTGTTATTTAAGGAGTACAGAGTTTTAGTTTTGCAAGAGGAAAAGTTGTAGAGATTGGTTGCACAACAAAGTGAATATACTTAACCCTATAGAACTCTATATTAGAAATGGTTACGATAGTAAATTTTATGTTATGTGTATGTTATCACGATTTAAAATTTACAATAATTTTTTAAAAGAAAGAAAACAGAGATTGAAAGGGAGCCTGAGTCTTTGGATTCCACCTTGGCTGCACATGAGAATCGTCTGGAATTTTTTTTAATACAGCACAGCCACATTTTAATGCAAATTTACAGTAACAAAATATAAGTATGACTAATGTTTCATTTATGTATAAAATTCCAAATAATGAGACGCCTCCGAGATTTTAAAAGTTAAACAAGAATCACAGTATCAATCCTGGGAAGCCAAGTGAACTATAAACGCCAGGTGGTTGGTAGTGTTAACATTAGCTGGCAGACAGAAACCAGTGCTACTGTGTGGAAACTAGTCAAGATTTGTAAATTTTAAACCATGGCATGCTTTCAAGAATGCGTTCTTCATGTAAACTGCATCATTCTCTACAAAATCCTAGGCCCTTCATTGGACAATCTGATTGACTATGTCTAGGGTTGAATCTAAGAAATAGTATTTTTTTTTTAACTTCCCTGGGATTCTTAAGACTGATGATCTATCTATCAGTTTTTGAAAACCACCAGTCCTCCATAAATGACTAAGTGCATGTATTCTGTAAAAAATTACTTATAGACACATATTATGTGCTAGGCTCTGAGGATGTTAAGATGACACAAGGTATAACAACCACATGGAGCTTATGTTTCAGTGAAGAAGTCAGACAATTAAACAATTACAAGAAAGTGCGGTTATAACAAGGGTCCTACATGCCATGGCAAGGGGGCCAGAGCATAGCAGGGGTGCTTCACTGAAGAGATATATGAGCCGTTACCCAATGGATAGAAAGAATCAACCACAGAGCTTGGCCATTATCCTAAGGGATTGAGGTGGGAAGGAGGACGTGAGTGTAGCATGGAGAACAGGATGGCCTGGGTTAGAGAAGGGACAACAGTGAAGGGAGAAGCTTGGCTGGAGTCAGAGGCAGTAAGTAGTCCATGTAAGAGAGGATAAAGGCATGGGCCAGGACAGCCGCTGTGGGAGTAAAATAATACATAGGAGAAAGAAATAATCTATAGGCCTTGGTGATGAATTAGACATGAAGAAGAAAAGGGGGAAACTAAGAATAATTCCCAGGTATTTGGCCTGGGTAAAAGGATGCATTATGGTACCATATAGGAGTTGAGATGGGAGATACTGAGTTTTTTGAGGAAGGCTGAATTCAAGATGTCTAGGGCTGTCAGAGGAGAGGATGGTATCAGATGAAAGAAGCGTCTTGACCGAAGAGTCGTAAGCTGGGCTTTGAAACTGTGACAGGCTCTCTCTCCCCTCCTTCTGCCTCCTTTCTCTGCTCTCTTTTCTCTCTCTTCCCCCTCGTTCTTCTCTACTCTCTCTCTTCTCCTCCCTACTCTCTCCTTATCTCTCTCCCCTCTTTTCTCTCCTCGGTGCTGCTCTGCAGCCTCCCTCCCCCCACCAATAAAGACCTTTCGTACAAAAAAAAAAAAAAAAGAAACGGTGACAGTAGATCACATTGCTCAGTCACTGTTTACAGGGGGAAAAGAAGAGAACTAGAGGAGAACCTTGAGAAAATACTAAAGAAGTGTTATGGAGGAGGCGCAGAGGGTGCGGAGAGGTCGGGGGAAACCTAGGGGAGTGTGGTGACCTGGAAGCTCACAGAATGTTTCAGGAAGGAACAGTCAGCAGTGCCAGAGGCTTCCCAGAGATGACCACTGACAAGCACCTATAGGGATTAGTGACCAGAAGGACCTGAGCAATTGGTCTGGGGGTCTGGGTGAGTGGAGGGAGCAGACACTGGACTAAAGTAGCTGGGGAGTGAGAGAGTCAAGGTCATGAGAACCTGAATGCAGACGGCTATTTTGTAAGTTTGGCTGCAAGGAAGTTAGAAGAGAGGCATGGGCCAAACCAGAGGCTTGCTTGTGTTGGGGACTAGGTTGAGGCCAGACAGGCTGAGTCATCTTTGAGTGGTGAAGCAAAGGATTCGGAGGAAAGAGGGCATCAGTGGGAGTGTTCACCAAGGAACAACTCCAGGCTGCAGGCCCCGCTCCACTGCTCACATCTTTTTGAATTTACACAGGTCTTTCCATCTGTCTGGGCTGCAGCTTCTTTCACTGTGAATTGGGGGGCTTTTCCCACCCTGTGGTTATCAAACTGCAGTTCTCCAAGCTCCTTAGAGCTTCCCAATCTCAGCTTCAACCACAGCGACTTGACCTCTCTTTTACATATTTTTAATCTTATTTGTAGCAATTGAATGCACATACATACATTGGAAAAACGAAATAGTGGTAAAAGGATCATGGGAGAAAGTGGCAACCCCTTCCCGCTCCGCTCCGTGCCTGTCTCCTCTCAGCCACTCTCCATTCATACAGATACTTTCCCCTGGTGTTTATGCTAATTTAGCTAAATTAAATTCTTCTCTTTGTGTTTCTTAAATAAACATCCTCTGATTTCTGTCTTACCCCAGGCCCTCTTCTCCTGATTCTGTTCCCTCCAGCATAATGACATCCCACTTTTCAGTAAACAGGGTTCACGTTATAATAAGCACGCACATGTTGTTAACAGACTCTGCCTTCTTTTATGAACAACCCGTTATTTTTCCTGCCGACAATATTTGCCTCTTTTGTTTCATTTGCTTGGATTTCCACATAATGATTATTGTCTTTTTCTAAATGTTCCACCATCTCAACAAACTATCAATATTTTCCCTGTTCTCAATCACAAGACTCCCCTGGACACAGCCCTCCCAGAGCCTTCTGCTGCCCCTGGTCTTCCAGTGCTGGGGCTCGAGCTCTCTGTTGCCTGTGTCGGAGTGTGCCTGCTTCCCAAGCACGCCGCCCTCCTCCTGGGTTACACTCTGGCTTTGGCTGAGTGGCTGGAAAGGCAATGCTGTCCAGCACTGCTTAACTGAACATGTCTTTATTATACCCTTACATTTGAATGATATAGTTGGCTGGTGATAGAATTCTGGCTGGGAAAAAAATTTTCCTTCAAAAATGGTAAGGCATTGTGCCGTGATTTTATTCCTGTTTGGGGATGTCTGGTGATGTTGTGATTTCCTATTCCGTGACATATTTTTGTTGTTGTTGTTTCCACTGGGAGCTTGTAGAGCTTATCTGTGCCCCTTCTGTCTCAAGTGTGTGCCTTGTTGGGCTTCTCTCTTCACTCATTTTGCTTGGTGTTTGGTGGGGCTTTGCATCGTGAAGACTCACATCTTCCAGTTCTAAAAAACCTCCTTGAATTACTTGTTGATCATTTCTTCCACTTCATTGTTTCTTCTATCTCTTTCTGGAGCTTCTTTTAATTCTATATTGAACCTTCTGATTTGATCTTCTGAGTTTATCTTCTTTCCCTTTTATGAGAGATTATTTTGACTTTACATTCCAACTCTGCCACTACTTTTTAAAATTTGGTTATATCCCGTCTTTAATCTCCAACATTTTTTCCTTTTCTCTAGTCATTAGTTTTGTTTCATAGGTATAATTTCTTCTCTTATCTGTGCAAGGATACTTTTCTCTCTCTCTCTCTCTCTCTCTCTCTCTCTCTCTCTCTTTCTCTTTCACTCACACACACACACAGGCAAACACCTGTATAAATTCTACCTGTCCTTCTAGGTTTAGTTCAAAATATACATCTTGTATGAATCCTATACAATCATCCATCTCTCTCTTCACTGGACATTAATACTCTAGCATTTGTTATATTCCAAGCCATCTAACATGTAATTATATTTATGCTTGTACTAATTCCTATTGAGAGATCGGTCTTATCTCTCTAATCGTACCACAGTCTTCTTAAGAGCAGGGACTACTCTTGGAAATTAAGCTACTAATTTTCAAAATCTAATAGAAGAATTGGAATATGAAGTCAAGATAATTTCCCACAAAATAAAAGAGAAAAAGAGAGTGAAGGGGGAAAAATATATAAAACTAGAAGATCACATCAGAAGGTCTGATATTGAACTAAAGGAAATTCCAGAAAGAAAAAAGAGGAAAAAAACAAAGTGGAGAAAATTGCAAAAAAAAAAAATAATAATTAATTAATTGGTAATGATAATTTAAGGTGGTTTCCTCATTTTAAAAAAAGCTTACTTAGCTTAAAAACTTGAATTTTTCTCTATCAGCCACAATTTCTTGTCTAGAATTCAGTACAATAAATGCTGAAAAAGTGTTTGTTGACTTGGATTAGATGAAAAGCCGTCTTAACCCCACTAAGACAGGCCATCCCCACTGTGATTCTACGTAGACTACCAAGAACCATAAGTATTTGTCAAATAACATAAGGGCAGAACTTACATATTTTTACAATTGTTCTATCTTTTGCCATATCTTTCTTTTTTTTTTTTTTTTTTTGAGACAGAGCCTCAAGCTGTCCCCCTGGGTAGAGTGCCGTGGCACCACAGCTCACAGCAACCTCCAACTCCTGGGCTCAAGCGAGTCTCCTGCCTCTGCCTCCCAAGTAGCTAGGACCACAGGTGCCCGCCACAATGCCCGGCTATTTTTTGGTTGCAGCTGTCATTGTTGTTTGGCAGGTCCAGGCTGGGGATTCGAACCCACCACCTTAGGTGTACGTGGCTGGTGCCTTAGCCGGTTGAGCTATAGGCACTGAGCCTGCCATATCTTTCCATGCATAATTCAATAGTGGCATTTCAGTGCTTGTTTTTATTGGGTCTCCCTTGAAGCTTAACCCCTTAGATTTCATAGAAAAACATAACCTTCTTTTCTTGCTCGTATTTCATTGGTTTATGAACTATTGGATTGAAAAATATAATTGAAATAACTAGAAGCAATTGGCCCAGGAAGGATTAGAAACAAACACATCTAAATCTTGGTTGGCACATACCTTAATGGGTAGGAAATAATGGCTTGGGTGTGCCTGATGGTAACGTCCAGCCTGGAGCCTTTGGTCTGCCATGGGCATCAGTGAACATAAAGACTGAGGGTGTTAGTCCACCCAGTCAGCTTGGTGGAAGTGAGCGGAGAAAGCATCTACTGCACTCTATTCATATGCCAAGAAGAGGGCTTGGGCAGAAAGAGGTTTGTGTCCATCATATTTCTTGCAATCAAGGGCACATATGGGCAAGCCAGCTGATGCAGCATAGGGTACAGTCTTTGGTTGTAAAACAACACAAGCTCACTGGCCCAGGGAGCCAATCATCTTGGTCTCATTAGTACCAAGATCCACCAGCCTCAGCTGTGATCCTCTGGCCATGAGTTGTGAAAGAGCCAACAGAGCTCTGCCAGGATGGGATCCCCAATTCCCCCCCATTTCCGGCAACCTAAGCCATCAATATTAAACCCAGTCTTGCCCCACCCCTTCTACAACCAGCAGACTTGGAAGGAGATGCAGATTTTCAAGGTTTGTGCAGTGGCAGTATCGTAGCCAATGAGGTTTATCCGAGGCACAGTTATTGCTAATTGAAAACTTTTCTCAAATGTAGATTTTCAGAGGGGAAGTAAGCTGTCTGGTTAGTTTAGACGGCTCCTTCCACAACATGAATTATTCTTTAGCCTTGGTCATACTCAAGGGATCAGCATCACTTTACAGCCACCATAATCACAAAAATGAAGGCAGGCGCCCTTCCTGGTCACCGTCCCTGGGAGAATGAAGACTGTTCTGCAAACAGGGCTTGACCATAAAAATACAGCTGAGACGCTAAATGAAAATTACACGGCAAAGAGAAATATCAACCTACCTGTTAGACGGAGCTGCGTCTGTATAAACCCCAAATGGAATCAATTTAATGGAATTGAATTGGTTTCATGGCACACTTAGCGATTTGAATGTTTTACCCGGTGCTGATTGGTTTAGAAGCAACACAGGACTCTGAGCGCAGTGAAAATTGGCAAAACTGTACCACACCCTACAAAATAGCGTTTCTCCTCTACCAGTCTCCCACCCTCTCACACTTTTCTCCAATAAGTTTTCTCTTTCTTCTTCGGATATCCAATCATTGAATAATGAACAAAGGCAAACTTCCTTTTAGATTAATTGTAAAAACAGACAATAAGGTTAAATTAAAAACCTTAGCCCGGCCCCTTTGACTATTGTCTTTAATGTTCCTCCTTTATCTCTGCCTTTAAAGTGGCACAAGGTGAAGCTATTCCCATCCCCTCAGTGTGTTTGATTTATTTTAGTGACGTCTTTGCTTTTGCTCTCATGGTGGTTCATCTGGGCCTGAGTCTCCATCTAAATGGCAGATGAGCTGGGTCCCAGCCTGGCTGGCTCATCACCCCTGTGGCCAGGAAGCACCATGACTGTGAGCTTGCACAGGGTCCCCTGCAGTGGCAGTGCATCCTCCCTCATCTGTCACCTTGCCTAGCTCACCAAGCCCAACAGAACTATGATCTTCACTCTCTGATGGTCAAGGACACAGGCCGGCTTTCTGTAGACCCAGCCCTTCTTGCTGGGTCTCCTCCAGGCCTGTGATCCACGGCCTTCTCTCCCCTTCTGCACGTATAAGATGGATCCCTCCCCGTAGAATCAATCCTGGTGTTGAAAGACTTTCTCCTGCAGGTGTTCCCTCATCTGATTCCCTCTGAAGACCCCAGACTCCTGGGTATGCCTATCTTTCCTCTGGTAGGTCGTCTATTAGAGAAGCAGAAACAGGAACCTCCACACAGTAGAGTAGCAGGCTCTAAAACTGGCCTCCTGGAGGAAATACATGTAGAGAATTAACACTATTTGTGTCATAGTCACAATGTGTAAGATACACCCAAGAAGTGACTGCTCTTACCTGATCTCAAAGACAATTCCAATTGGGGGTAAAAATGTATTTTTTTAAATAAGCGTCAATAAGGTCTCTTCGAGTATTCATCCTTCTCCATCAGCATTTTCCTCCCTCTCTAAGAGACTTAATGACCTCCTTCTCTTCCTCAGCAAGTGATAGAATCCCTCAGTTAATCATCATTGAGTTGGACCTTTAGGTCAGGTGATCCCAATGTTACCTTCTGGGTAGAACCGTCAATTCCAAACTCAACATGCACAGAAGGAATAATCCACGCTGTCAGGCCACTGTGCAACATTTTCTTCAGTGGACTAGAGTAATAGGTTAAAGAGCTTTAGTAGAAAGGTATTTATTCAGAATAATCAAAAGACCCTCCTACCCCTTCCGATGTTTGCTAAAAAACAAACTGGTTATAGGGAAAAAACTGGTCTGTCGAAACCCAAGAATATAATAACACTGCCTCTCTTTCCTTGTTTTAGGGAATGCTGTCGATTTTTTGGAGACAATGGCTTGACTTTGAAGGTGTTTTTTACCAAGGCAGCACCCTTTGGTGTTCTTTGGACACTCACAAACTACCTGTACTTACATGCAATAAAGAAAATAAACACTACGGATGTCTCCGTGTTGTTCTGCTGCAACAAAGCTTTTGTGTTCTTGCTCTCATGGATCGTTCTCAGGGACAGGTTCATGGGAGTGAGGGTAAGTTCCTTATTATCTGTCTTCCTCCCTCACTCAGTCATGTCAGCCAAAACCTGCCCATTGGCTTGCTTAGCTCCATGTGCTGGACCATGAGCATAAGCTGCTGGCCACTTTCCTCCTGATTTGCAGCAGAAAAAGAGCCCGGCAGAGGGCCGGTTCTTGGTGTGCCTTGCAAACTTTCTTGCTTGCAAACCATACTAGACAAGCATTCATTAAAGCACCTTTCATTTCAAGCATTTCAACAAGCATTCCCTAAAGTGTGTGCCAGTCGGGGACCCCGCCTGGGAATGGCAACGCGCTCCGCTCTCTGTGCGCTCACCCCTCCACCATGGGCAGCTTCGCAGGGTGCAGTTTGTGGCCTGACTGTGCCCTGCAGCCTGGAGCATTCTGCTAGCATTGTCCCTCTCTGATTAGCGTGTGTGTGAAATACGAAGGCTCCTCCAGCATCCGCGTGTGCATGCGGTCTCAGCCCTTTGCCTGGACCACGTACACACAGCCAGAATGAGCCAGGTACACTCAGGATTCATCCAGGCTGCAAAGGGTCAGTTTCACGTCCTTGCAGACAAAGGGGAAATGAAATTTTATCCCTGTCACTTTACAACCAAGACTTAGTCAATTACATTAAAAGCTAGCCAAATTTAGCTAGTCACGCTTCATAACGGTTGTAGGAAGTAGGGTAGGTGTGCTGTCAAATACCAGCTGAAAAATAGAGGGGTCTCGCCCTGAATAAAAGGAACAGGTGACATTGAGCCTGGACAGTCCTAGTGACTTCTGCCTGGCTCCCTCTGGCGGCCATGAGCTGCTACTACTGCCCCATCTTCACCTTGCTGCAAACCAGCACATTTCACCAGGCAGCTTTTGTAGCTAGAAAGCATCGCTTACTCCTCTTACAAAGCTAAGCCTGTGTATGAGCAGGGCAGACTCGGGGCCCTCTCCCTCCGTCCTTCCCTCACTGTCCTGGAACAGTGACATCACCCTGATGGTAGATTCACGCCCACCTAAGTTACCCAAACAGCGGTGGGGACATGAGTCAACTGCTGAGTTGTATTTTTAATGTGCAGTAGAGGAAAAGTTTGTTTTTGAGCCTTAGTGCTAATTTTAGAATAAAAACTCAATCCCTGTGCTACCACCCAGGGAAGCTTTCAGCAAATAAATGACCTAAGACATCATCTACGAGAAATGCCGATAGCTCCGGCAGTAACCCCCCAACAGGCTGCCTGGCTCCACGCTAAAGACGGGAACATCCCAGGCCTCCATGCCGCTGATGCCGCCCGTCTTCACTTTGTTTGATGCAAAGAGCTGAATACACGGAACTTTGGGATATGATTCTGATGTCTCCAACAAGTTCCAAATGAGAGGAGTGTCGAGGTTAATTCTGCTTCTAGCACAAGAAAATAATTTTTTTCAGGTTAAAGAGAAGGAGGTGTGGAAAAATACTCACAGGCTCACAGAGAGCAATACGGTATTTCTAGATCTTTTCTTTGTGACCACCCTGCACAGATGAGAGATGAGACACAGCATCCCTGGATGATGACCTAGTCTGGCCCTGCTGGCCACTTGATTGGTTTGGTCTGTGCTGACCGCTGTATACTGAGCAAAGTTTCTGGTGAAAGTCTTTGGGCCTGAGCTAGCTCTGAAATGGAGATCCAAGGGGCCAGAGTTGGGGATGGAGTTGTGTCACTAGCAAAGCACTGTGTAGGGCAGGTCTCTGTGATAATCGGTACTCCTCTTGGATATACGTGGCCATATGGAAGAGCTCCCCCTAGAGTTGGGAGGCATTTCCCTCCTCTTTTCTTCAAGAGTTCAGAGTCAGCAAAATCCATGAGATACCCGCAGCTTGCCAGAAGCAAAGTTTCTCCTTGATAAACAGGTGGAGATTAAGGTCCAAATTGGCATCTGACTGATGCATGGGCTCGCTCAGACTTCACTCAGAACGCTGGGGTAGCTAGCACCTTCCACCAGGTAATTTCCAAAACTTGGGGAGGACTGAGCAAACTTGATATGAACTTGAGAGTTGCCCGTGAAAACCACCATGCAGGCTCAGCCTAACACATGTGAAACATGGCACAGGAGATTGGCATTATTAAGGCAGTTACTCAAACCACAAGGGCTGTGGTTCCTGGAGGACATCCGCAGGTCCAGGTCACACAGACAGATGCAGATAGAAGCAAATGTGTCTGTCCTACGATGCTGTGTGATCCCAGACACTTAGAGCATCGGAATGTGACAAGCTGTAGGAGTGTCTATTCACAAGGAGCCCAAACTGGCCTGGGTGTCAGTGTCTGTATACAAGTCCTGGCTCTCCAGGACAGAGGTCCTAGTGCACAGCGAGGTGCTCCAGGCTAAGGATCTTGGTTCTGCTCTCATTGGACTTTGAACAAGTTACTAAACATCTCTGAGCCTTGGTTACTTCATCTTCAAAAGGGGCAGAATATTTGTATCCATCTCACTGACTAGTTGTGAGAATAAAATAAGATGATGCCTGCCTGGCACATAAAACTCAGCAATGTTCTGTTTTCTCAATGTTCTTATTCTTACAATTCCTTCTTTTAGAAGGGGTTGGAGGACCAGCCCAATTTTTCTGTTGGGGAGGCAGATTTAGGGAGGCAGTTTTGGATGGCAGAAGCAACTGTAGGGTGAAAGTGGGTAGAGTCTTGGGTGCAGGACGCCCACCTAGCTGTGGTCAGATGCCCCAAGACCACCCCAGTCTCCCAGTCAGAGGAAGTGGAAGGTGAGATTCTCTAATTGTTCAAGACCATTCATAACCACCCATCACCATGAGGGCTTTCAAACCAGCAGGGGCAGAGGAAGGAGCAAGGATCCACCTGGGTCCTTTTTCCAAGATCAGTTCCCATCTCAATCAGATTCTAGCTGATGTTTCTAACAATCAAAATTGTTCCCAGTGTTTCAACAGGAGCCATCCCTGAATAGTACAGCATTGGATCCTGACCCCCCTTTGTGTGGGAGGCTGTCCCCTGCAACCTGAGCCCAGCGCTGGGGAGGACACAGGGGGCAGGGAGCTGATAGGGCTCAGGGTCCAGGCCTCTCTCCACTTGGACATAGGAAGAGTGGACAAGAGGGTCTCTTGATTCTTCCCAAACTCTAATATCCCTTGAGTTGGCGATAGCAGCAGAAGCTGGGAGGAAAACAGCTGGGGGAGAAAATGTACTTAAAAATCATTCAGTCCAAGCGCAGTGGCTCATGCTTGTAATGCCTGCACTTTGGGAAGTTGAGACAGAAGGATCACTTGAGGGCAGGAGTTCAAGACCAGCCTGGGCAATAGCGAGACCCCATCTCTACCCTCACACACACAAAATAAATGAATGACCAGTCCTTTCTTTTCCTTCTGTAAAATGGCCTCAAACTGTACAAATCAAAAAGCATCTACGTGGGGTTCTGTCTGGCAGAGAACTTGCAGCCCGTCACAGTTTTCCCAGCATGAGAGAGAAATCCCAGTCTGAAAGGTGGGGTTTCTACTAACCCTCCTTGTCTCTCCAGATGGCTTGAGGGTTCCCCCCCTTTCCCTCCATAGAGTAGTCACTGTACAGGAGGGTGCATTGCTCACTAATGCCAGGGTGGCTGGGACTCTACACCCAGAGCCCAGGGAGCCCCGTGGGTTATGACAGTGAGTCCCCATGCCAGGTGAGGACATGAAGATGCTAAAGCAGTGTCTAGGCCTGGGTACCCTTCAGGGTACTGTTGCTTCCTTGTCACCAATGAGTTGTTCCCCAGATGAAGTAGAGACGGTGGCTGTCACCAGTTTCAGACCACTATTCCCTGTCAGTCCGTGTTTCAGGATAATTCAGTGGAGAGCAGGGGGACAGGGGAAAAGGGCACAAGCCTGTTGTCCTTGCTGTGTACACAGACTCAGCGCCCTCTCCAGGGACGTCTGGAGGGAGGAGGTGCACGTGGAGCTTCGAACTTGACCGGCCTTCCTTCCAAAGCGTTCCTTTTAGGAAATAGGCAAGGAAATACCTTCCTGTGAAAACTCGGAAGCTCAGATTGTTAGGATGTAAAATGTAAAATATGCACTTAATTTTTTTTAAAAGACAAAACTGGAACCTTCAAATGAATTTTATGCTAAGGAAGAAGGACGCTTGGGCTCTGCCCCCAAAGCTGCAGGGCACGCTTCCAGCCTTTTGTGCTCCGAGGGGAACTGAGAGCAAGGTGGGAGCTCCCAGCACTCGGGGGTGGGGGGGAGGGGTGTGCTGATGACTAGGGGGTGGGGGACCCACAGCCAGGTATGTCGACCCTGAGGCTTGTGGCTGGGACCCCCAGAGAAGACCAGGAGGTGTGGATGAGGGGATCTCCATCCCCGGCCCACCTGCCGCAGTGACCTGAAGGGGCAGCCGGACTCCCTGGTGTTTATCTCCTTGGCTGACCGAAAGGTCAGTGGCCAGCCATGCACACACACACACACACACCCTGCCTCTTCCCCCAGCTCCTCTCACACCTCAGCTCAGCCAGGAGCTTTTAGCCATTTATTATTTAATCAATAGAGAAGAGAGAGGAAGAGGTTGGAAATCTGCCCTGCAAAGCTTCAGAAAAGAATAGCCCCTGTTCCCCTGCATTAAGTTTGGAAAGACTCAAGTGCCAAATCATTGAGATTTTGCTGTTCTCTCCCCTCCCCTCTTTCCTCCTAGTTCTCTTCCTCTTTCTCGCCGGTACCTCTGATGCTGCCCGGGCTGACCCGTTCCTCGCAGCATCCGTGCCTCCGTTTCTCTGGAGCACAAAGCACCCCTTCCCTGCCTGCTTCTTCCCTTTCCCCCCTTATCCAGTTGGTGGCGCAGGGGGCGGGAGTCACGGCTCCCTTACTATCTCGCTATGTCTGTCTCTTTCTTTTAATGAGCAGTGGACGCAGTACACGTAGCACTGAACATGAATGATATGCAGATAGGTGACGCAGAACAACGCCTTACAAATGAATTTCTAAACCAGGAGGGACAAGTAGGCAGATGGGGCCGCCACTTCTCTAGTACCTCATAACCATCTGCTCTGGCCAGGGCCACCGTGTCCCAGGCACTATGTGGAAATACCACATGAGCTTTGCACTAGGAGAAGCATATACCTTCTCCCTGTGCGTGGGATTCAACCACATGACTTTTTACTAATCCAAAAATGTTATGTTTAAGCCACTCCAGGAGTATAGTTGGCAATAGCTCGCTATGGGACTCATACTTTCCTGTGTACATACACAAGCACCAACTTTGCGAACAGACGGACTTGAAATGCATGTCTCTGTTCTTCCATGCAACAGCTGTGTGACTTTGAGCAAGTTACATAACCTCTCTGAGCCTAGGTTTTCATGTCTAGGAAAGGAGGGAGGGTGACAATATCTACCTGTTTTTGAGGCTCAGAGGAAAAATCTAGAGAAAACACTTACCCTCTGGCCCCTCAGTAATGTGAGTTATGTGGTATTGTCACAGGTAGCTGAAGTCAACTTTGAGCGCTCCATAAAGGGATAAAGTCTCAAGGCAGGCCAGTGGTTGAAACTTCTGCCATATACATTTGTTCTGCTGACAACTCCCACTCCCCACCTCCCTCCCCGAGACACTGATGCAGCTCCATGGCTACCTGTGTTTATTCTCTGTGTTGGTGCATTTTTCTCCTTAGGGTAATACCGTCCCAGAAAGTTTACTTCCTATTTATTCACGCGTAGCAATTTTACTTTGCACAGCAGTACTGTGTACATCTCCCCAGAGCTCCCCGTGCCACTGAGGAGTCAGTAGCTGGACGATAATAAGATTGAGGACAGTTGCTGGGGCTGGGGCTAGGGGCAAAAGGCCTGCAGCTGCTAAGGACAAGGACAGCACCTCCAGGGCTGGAGCGTTGTTCGGAGCCCTGATTGGCAGGTGACATTTTGTCAGGCCCCACAGCTGGCACGGGAAAAGGGGACAAGACCTGCTGCCCTCATGGCCCCTTCCCTGTTGAGATATAAAGACAGGGTCACACAAGGTGGTTTCAGAGGTTGGGGAAGAACTCAGGTCCTTTCTGGTCCCCGCACAGGGGTTGTCTACCAGGCCCTGTCCTGACCAGCTACCCATCATCACTGCCTTCTCAAGCTCCCCAGAATCCCAGGGACCGGCCACCACCTGGTGCTAAGTTACTCCTTGCTGGCAGCTGTCTCTGGCTCTCCCGTCATGCCGCCCTTTGCTAAGTGCCCCCTTTAAACAGCAACAAGAAATCTAGACGGGTGTAGCCTTTGCCTAGTCCCCTCCCAAGGAAGCCTGGAAAGGGGACCCCGCTCACCGCTCACATGGCTGAACCCCACATGTGTTTCAGCTTTTTGGCCCTTGCATCGTCCGTCCGACTCGCCACCACTACCCTGACCGTCTTTTTCTTCCCTCCGTTCAGATTGTAGCCGCCATCCTCGCCATTGCTGGCATCGTGATGATGACCTATGCTGACGGCTTCCACAGCCACTCTGTCATCGGCATCGCGCTGGTCGTGGGCTCCGCGTCCATGTCTGCCCTCTACAAGGTACGGGTGGGAACGCTCCTCCGCCAGGGCGCTCGGCCTCCGACGGCTGGTGCTTCCTACTTTGGGGGAGGTTCTGTTGGTTCCTGTGTGCTTAGAGACAAGTAGCTGTTTTCTTTTCTTTTTCTCTCTCTCTCTTTTATTTTTTTTTTTTTTTGAGAAAATGTCTCTGCTACCTCGTATAGAGTGCCATGGTGTCATAGCTCAGAGCAGCCCCATGCTCCTGGGTTCAAGAGATCCTCCTGCCTCAGCCTCCCAAGTAGCAGGGACTACAGCCAACTGCCACAACGCCCGGCTAATTTTCCTATTTTTAGTAGAGACGTGTCTGCTCTTGCCCAGGCTGACAAGTTGCTGTTTTCAATGCACATGAGGCAGATAGAGACTTCCACCTAGGGCCACTGGACATGCGTGGCTGCTCTGGGTTTGGGCCTCTGGGCATTTGCATCCATGGCCAGGTGAGTGTAGCACTTGAGATAAAGCAGGTGGGTAGGCAGAGTCAGGTTCCTGCCTTCACTGCTTGGACAGGAACTGGAGAAGAACCGGGGGCTCGAGTGTCTGTCTCTGTGTTTGCTCAGATGAGTTCCCACCTGGGAGCCTCGTGGGCCTGCAGACTTAGACATCGGACGCAGCTTTGTTCTGCAAATCTTTACCCACACAGTTTCTGCAGCTGTCAGTGCTAAGTCTGGATCCATATGCATTTCAAGCACTGCCTTGTAGACTAAATACATAAAGGCACAACTGCTACTATGGAATTATCAAAGATTTTTGACAAAATGTTGGGAATCGTCGGAAAGCACTTCCCAGATGCAGGTATAGAGGAAACAAATTTTTATCCTCCTAACCGGGTGCTTCATCCTGCCCAGCCCTTCCTGGATGCAGCCCTCCGGCTGCTCCCTCCCCTCACCTCCTTCCCTCTCCTCTCTCCCTCTCCTTAGATCCACGGGAGAGAACGCAAATACAGTCAGGTCCCCAAGTTGGAAAACTGACCTGGAGGACTCGATGAGAAGTGAGATTTTGGCTGTGAGACTTACCTGCCATTTGTGGTGGACTCAGACAATAGGGAAGAGAGAACTAAGTTCTATACAAAGTCATAAAAAGCGGCTTCTTCCCCCCTCTGGGAGGGCCATGTGTTACAGTTTGGGGAAAGTGAGATAACTCTACCTTCTTATTCCCCGTCCGTTCCCTGGCCTCCCTGCCCACCTAGGAAGACATACACATCATTGTTTTCCTCTGGAACACCCGTCACTGAGGTGATCTGATAATTGAGCATCATTCTGAGGCTTCAAAGCCACTGTCCAATGTGGAAAATATTACAAAGCTACACCCCACTGTACTCAATCAGCTGTGTGCTCATGAGGAGCAGAGAGCGTGTAGAAACACGGTCCACGCCAAGCACAGTGCGCTGTGATTCCTGTCTCCATTGCCCCTGCTGCCTACGATTTATCCAGAGGGACTTCTAGGTGGGAGTCTGATTACTTCCTTTTTGGTACTTACTGCACATACACCAGGAGACAGCTGAGCACACACTGAGGAAGCAGGAGAAGGGGGTAGGGACAGCCATGCAGGGCCTCAGACAGGCCACAGGCCACCCCGGGGGAGGGACAGCAATGCAGGGGCTCAAACAGGCCACAGGCCACCCCGGGGGAGGGACAGCCATGCAGGGGCTCAGACAGGCCACAGGCCACCAGACACAGAAGCTACTCTTAGTTCTGCTTCTGGCCACTCGCATCACATTCGTCCCTCTCCTCCCAGCCTGCCGAGGACCTGAAATGATGTACAAATAAAAAAAGATTCAAGAAAATAAGTGTGTGGTGCCTCCCACTAAAACCATCCCTGGAAGGGAGGTGAGTGGATGGCAAAGAGATGACAAAATCTCTCACCTCCACTAAATAGAAAACATCTTTTTTTTT
>NW_003852511.1:3380703-3381842 GCF_000181295.1 Otolemur garnettii
TGAAGATAAATACATTCAGAAAAGAAATCAGACGATTGCTGCAACGAAATATTAAGCAATAATAATAGTAATAATGCAAAGAAAGTAACATTCACGTTGTCAGGAGTATGTCTATTATAGAATACTTTGATCAATTAACTTCTTATTTTTTTTCCAACGTCTCAAAAAAATAGACAACTAATATTTATAAATAAAAGTAAAAGATAATTTCAAAAAAAAAAAAAACAGATCAGAAAACATCTTTACAGCCAAAGCCCTTTTACTTAGGGGAGATGGTGTTCAAACTGGGTTGCACCGGGTCAGGGATCCATTTTCAGGGACCCCGAGAGGATGTCACTCATGGCAGACATGGGTGGATCCCTGATTGATGTGGCATCATGAACACAGCACAGACACATCCAGCCCAGGGTGAAACCCGTCTCTCCTGAAGCCGCAGTGCGCATGGTCAGAGAGTACCGCATAGCTCAGCTCACAGTACCGCATAGCTCACACCCTGTTAAGCGCCCTGGAACCCGGGCCGCTCTTCTCGTCCATCATCCGGGCATCTGACGTGAGCCTTCACCCCTCCTCCTCTGCTCTTCCTGCAGGTTTTGTTCAAGCTCCTCCTGGGCAGCGCTAAGTTTGGAGAAGCCGCCTTATTTTTGTCCATTTTGGGCGTATTTAACATCCTCTTCATCACCTGCATTCCTGTCATCCTCTACTTTACCAAAGTGGAGTACTGGAGCTCCTTCGGTGACATTCCCTGGGGAAACCTTTGTGGATTTTCAGTTCTCTTATTGAGTAAGTGGCCGTCGCCCTGCCCAGAATCCCCAGAGAGCCATGACTGACAGGGCCTCCTTGGAAACCCTGTCCCTGAAGGAGAAAAGCAGTGTGTATTGTGA
Organism: Otolemur garnettii; assembly: GCF_000181295.1. Lineage (NCBI taxonomy): Eukaryota > Metazoa > Chordata > Mammalia > Primates > Galagidae > Otolemur > Otolemur garnettii. Next base: position 3,381,585 of record NW_003852511.1, read on the forward strand.
TTCCGGAGTTCTCGTTGCTTTTCAAGATCTGTGTGTTTCCCAAAGTAGTCTTCGGAATAACGACACTGGATTCTCATTCTAGAACCAGATTCCCCATAGTTGTGACACAGCCGCTGCTCTGAATGGTGGACTCATAACCCTTGTAGGTGGCCGGGTAGGGACAGCCATGCAGGGGCTCAGACAGGCCACAGGCCACCCCGGGGAGGGACAGCCATGCAGGGGCTCAGACAGGCCACAGGCCACCAGACACAGAAGCTA
>NW_003852511.1:3383057-3383485 GCF_000181295.1 Otolemur garnettii
GTACAGTAACGCGTGTGGATCTCTCAGTCAGGTCCAGTGAGGCCGGTACAGTAACGCGTGTGGATCTCTCAGTCAGGTCCAGTGAGGCCGGTACAGTGACGTGTGTGGATCTCTCAGTCGTGTCCAGTGAGGTGAGTACAGTAACGCGTGTGGATCTCCCGGTCCAGTCCAGTGAGGCTGGTACAGTGACGTGTGTGGATCTCTCAGTCAGGTCCAGTGAGGCCGGTACAGTGACGGGTGTGGATCTCTCAGTTAGATCCAGTGAGGCTGGTACACTGACGTGTGCGGATCTCTCGGTCAGGTCCAGTGAGGCCGGCACAGTAACGCGTGTGGGGATCTCTCGGTCAGGTTCAGTGAGGCCGGTACAGTGACGCGTGTGGGGATCTCTCAGTCGGGTCCAGTGAGGTCGGTACAGTGACGCGTGTGGA
>NW_003852511.1:3383856-3397703 GCF_000181295.1 Otolemur garnettii
TGTGCGGATCTCTCGGTCAGGTCCAGTGAGGCTGGCACAGTAACGCGTGTGGGGATCTCTCAGTCGGGTCCAGTGAGGTCGGTACAGTAACGCATGTGGATCTCCCGGTCGGGTCCAGTGGGGCCGGTTCAGTGAGGCTGGTACAGTAATGCGTGTGGATCTCTCAGTCCAGTGAGGCCAGCACAGTGACACGTGTGGATCTCTCGGTCGGGTCCAGTGAGGCCGGTACAGTAACACATATGGATCTCTCAGTCCAGTGAGGCCGGTACAGTGACGTGTGCGGATCTCTTGGTCAGGTCCAGTGAGGCCGGCACAGTAACGCGTGCGGGTCTCTCGGTCAGGTCCAGTGACGCTGGCACAGTAATGCGTGCGGGTCTCTCGGTCGGGTCCAGTGAGGCTGGTACAGTGACGCGTGCGGGTCTCTCGGTCCAGTCCAGTGAGGCCGGTACAGTGACGTGTGCGGATCTCTCCGTCAGGTCCAGTGAGGCCGCCACAGTAACGCGTGCGGGTCTCTCGGTCGGGCTCAATGAGGCTGGTACAGTAACTCGTGTGGATCTCTTGGTCAAGTTCAGTGAGTGCCGTCAGTTTTCATTATTATTAACTTCGTGATGGTCATCATCTCCACTCCTCAGTGTAAATCTAGTATTACTTACTAGAAAAGGAGAAAAGCAACCAAGGGGGTGCCTCGCCCAGTTTCCCTCTACAAGCCCAGATCCTGGAGCTCCTGTTCACACCCTTATCCCGGAAGCCCCACTGGCAGCAAAATGAAGCAAAGCATTCCTAGTCCCTTCTCACTGCTGCCTTTTCCAAATTTCTTTTCTCTTCTTCAAAACTTAGGGAATGGAGGGCCTGAGCAGTCAAGTTGTATGTCCCTAATCCCAAGCCCTGGAGCCCCCAGAGGAACCTCCAGTTCACCTATTCAGAAGGAAGGGTCACTGTAGTTGCTGTGAGTCCAGCCTCATCAGAGAAACTCCGGTCAGACAGGCCAGGCAGGAGGCAAGGCCCAGGGTGCTCACGAGTAACTCCTGCCTCTTGCATTCTTTCTTTCAGCATTCAATATTGTATTAAATTTTGGAATCGCCGTTACTTATCCCACTCTGATGTCTCTTGGAATCGTCCTCAGTGTACCTGTGAATGCAGGTAAACCTACACGGCTTTCTGTATCTGCTCCTAAACACACTCGCATGTACACTCACACGAGCACACTTGCACACACTACACACATTTGTTCACACAACCACATATACATACACACGTTCTCACACACGCATACACAGTGCACACATACATACTTGTGCACACACAACATGCACTCACACTCACATGCACACATGTACACACACACTTGCACACACATACACTCATACATTCTCATATATACATATATACACTCATACAGGTATGTATACACATTTGCACACATGCACACACTCTCACAGATACACACACATGCATATACATACTCATACACTTGCACACACACTCAAACATATACACTCCCATATGTTCTGAGCCTGGTATAGAATGCATGTTAAACCTTTTGCAAAGAAAAAAGGGCATTTACATAAAATGCTGATGTTGGTTATACGTAGTATCCACACTATTTTCTCCATAACGGATTGATTTTCACACACCACATCAAGACACAGAACATCTAAAGCCATTTCTGTTCTAACTGGTGTGGGGAGCAGAGATGAATGTCATTAGTATTATCAGTAAATGTAGAAAATTAAATAGCAGGAAAAAATTACTACCTGCAAGTAACTTTCGGGGGGAGAGATTTGCTCAGGCTGTGATGTGGAACAGGTGACATCATCTTCCTCCACTCCTGGGAAAGCAAGAGAGAGAACCTCTCAGACCTTACTCCACGCTCCGCTGGGGATTTACTGCCACTGCGTCTTGCAGACAGCTCTCTCAAAAACTTGTCATCACCTGTCCCTCCCTGCCTTCCTTACACGGGTATAAATTTTGGCCTTATTCCCAGAATTCCCTGGCCTCTTTCCCAGAATTCCCTGGCCTCACCCCCAACCTCCCTGTGCATCTTTTTCTCAGCCAGAAGAAGGCTATGAACAGTGCCCCCTCCCCAAGGCCCCGGCACAGCGTCCCCCAGAGCCATCTCCTGAATGTTCCCTCTCCCAGGCCATGAGAGGCTCTGCCTCCCTGGAAAGCCATGTCCTTCTCTTATGGTGTTAAACACGCCCTGAAACACAAGCGAAGCAACTTTCAGTCTCCTGAGCCTTCTCCTGTGAATTGGCTTCTTCCTCTCCTGTCCCACATGTGCTTTCTATGCCCAGCATGGCACTAGCACCTCTGCCATCAGGATCCTGGCAGCAATGTGACAGGTGCCAGGAGACTAGAGTCTGACCCAACACCACCATGGCCCCCTGGAGGTCTGGAGTCCCAAGTCATCAGCTCTGTTCTCAGCACTCCTGGTTGATGTGAGAATTAAATGAAATACTCTATGGACGGCACTTTAAGATGCAAAAAGAACCTAAGCTCCTGCATAGCTGGTAAAAAGTGGTCCAGACACACTGTGGGCTTCTGAAATATGACTTATCAACATACTCCCCCTACATTCCTTGTAACTTTAATTTATAGTCACAGGGTGTTTCTCTCCAAGACATATTCCAGCCAAGTCTTATATAGAGACCTATTGTGAGCATAGAATATAGCCAGGTGTTCGATAATTTATTACTACCACAACGTAAGAGCTTCGATATGTTGAAGGAAGGAATCACATTCAGCTCCTGAGTGCAGGAGAGAAGCAGAGGAGATGCTACTTGTCGGACTGGTCAGGGAGGAGCCATCACTCAGCTTTTAGAACATTCCCTAATATCTGTTCGTGGGACAGGCTGGCTGAGTGTCTCCCTCTGTTGAAGTAACGGAATGGTTTGCCAATATTAAAAATTAAAACGCGGGCTGGGCACAGTGGTTCACATCTGTAATCCTAGCACTCTGGCGTGTGGATTGCCTGGGCTCACAGGTTCGAGACCAGCCCGAGTAAGAGCAAGACCCCTGTCTCTACTAAAAATAGAAAACCTGAGGCAAGAGGATCGCTTGAGCCCATGAGTTGGAGGCTGCTGTGAGCTATGACGCCATGGCGCTCTACCCAGGTGACAGCTTGAGACTATCGCAAAAAAAAAAAAAAAAAATTAAAATACAGTTGACCTTTGAAGAACTACAAAGGAAGTTAAAGGCTACAACCACTCACACAATTGAAAATCTGCATATAACTTGGGTAAACTCAACTACTGATAGCCTGCTGTTGACCAGGAGCCTTATGGATAAGATAAAGTCTATTAACACATATTTTGTACGGTTATATATCACATTCTGTATTCTTACAAGAAAGTAAACTGGAGAAGAGCATGTGTTTTTAAGAAAATCATTAAAAAGAGGGAATCCATTGACCATTCATTAATAGAAGTAGATCAGCATTAAGGCCTTCCTCCTCATAATCAGCATTTTGAGGAGGCAGACAGGGTTACCTGGTCTGTTGTCTTAGAGGTGACAGAGGCCAAAAAAAGTCCACTTCCAAACAAAATGCAAATCCATGTTGCTCAAGGGTCCGGGTGTGTGTGTATGTGTGTGTGTGTGTAGACCTGTACACTGCCTCTCACCCAAGTCTGTGTTTGAACTTCAGTGCCAGCTCAGTTTGGGGACGTGAAATGCAAGGGCAAACACCAGAGAGTTTATAAAGTGAAGAATGATTCACTCACCACAGGCAGCCACAGCTGGAACCAAACCAAGCTGATGAGGACTCTGTGGTTCAGGGAAGACCCCACCCCTCCAGGCAGATGGGGATGCCCCAGGCCCGGTCCTGTGCCCCCCCACCCAGGTGAGTAACCCACTGCTCTGCCTCCCACAGTGGTCGACCACTACACCAGTCAGATAGTCTTCAACGGGGTCCGGATCATTGCCATCATCATCATCGGCCTAGGGTTTCTGCTCCTGCTCCTCCCAGAAGAGTGGGACGTCTGGTTGATCAAGCTGCTCACCCGCCTCAAAGTGAGGAAGAAGGAGGAGCCTGCGGAGGGCGGCGCAGACCTGGGCTCAGGACCTCAGAGCAAGAGCCGGAGAGCCCGCCCCTCCTTTGCGCGCTAACGGCGCTCTGGAACTCGGTGGTGACACCCTCGCTCTAGGTGGTGACACCCTCGCCCTCAGTGGTGACACCCTCACAGTGTGACTGGGAGGTGTGTTCCTGACAGAGGAGCCCCCGCTGGGTAAGGTGTACATACCTGTACAGTCCTGGTCATCCGCGGTAAGTTCTATGGTATTATTGGCATGTCCACCTTGCTTGCCCTTTCCACATCAGACCTTCCACTTAACGGTACCGATTGGAGATGAAAGAGCCTCTCAGCGCTTAATCAATGAATGTAAAGTGGGTTCAAACGACCCTTTGCAGAGATTGTTTTGGAGGACTGACGTTCTTGACAAGCCAGGGCAAATGTTTTGAATCTTAGCAGCCGAACATGACATCGCACACTGTGATTATTTTTCAGCGATGGTAGGTCATATTTTGTTTTATACCAGAGCTGTACTCTTAATTTTAAGGAATTTCAATGAACCAAATGATAACTGTCCATGAATTGGGGTGGAGGGAGGGAGGGATGGCTGGGATGCGAAGAGGTGAGACAGAAATGACAATGGACATTGAAAACCATCAGAGGACAGTCTTGTGCCAGGAAGCAGGAAGGGACGGCGAAGCCCAAGCCCAGGCTGGCCTGCTCTCGCGTGTCTGCGTAAGATCATGCAAGAGAAATTTCAGTGCCTTCTACAGAATTTTCATCTTACCTTTGTGAAGCCAGGTGACGTGATAAGTCACTGGCGCCGTCTTCTAATCTAGATGTAAAAACTTTAGAAACAAATAAAACTATATATATGTGTGTGTGTGTGTGTGCAAACACGACGAAGCTGATGACCAGTGTCTGTGGAACGCGGTCCGTGGTCACAGTACGGTTTAAGGTAGACGGTGCAGCAGGGGATGGCTGGTTGCTTTTACTTCCCAACCAAGACTGAAAAACTATTTACTGAATCTGTAAACCTTTTTATGAGACTTTTAAGCACCAGGCTGTTTACTTACACACTCTAGGTCTGCCAGAAAATTCTATCTGTGATAGATCTGTAAAGAGGGACGGGGGTTAGAGTTTACTATTTTTGAAGTTTACATTGTTACATATGAAATGGAAACCTTATTTTGAAACGTTGTCATAACCCAATGGTGCATTCTGTAACCATGGAGTCTTCTGTTTCCTGTGGGAAAGGGGCATTCATGACCTGAACTTTTTAGCAAATTACTATTCTGTTTCCATTACCTGTTTGGCCAAACAGATTAATAAAATATTTGAAGAAGAAGCATTCCGTGTCGTCTCGGTGACAGGTTTGTCACTTTCCCGCTGCACCGGGTCCTGATGCAGCCTCCCCGCACCTTCCAGGCAGGAAGCCAGCCACTACCCCAGGGAAGGAAGCTCTTGTTAGGACGCCTCCAGGCAGCTCTTTTCATTCACCTTCTTCCTCCCCCTTCCTCTCACCTCTCCCTCGAGGCACCTGCCCCTTCTCAGCTCTGCCTGTGACTTTCCTCTCCCTTTTATTTTCAGGCGGTTCCTCCGCTCAGCTTACACCTGTCTCTTAGAGCTGCCCAAGTGGTAGTCCTGGTTTCTCAATCCACGAAGTCTTCTGGTTTGATCCCTACAGCTGCCTGTATAGCCTGCCTTGGGTGCCCTAACCTTACTCAGGTTTTACAGAGATCTACTAAGAAGGGGTGTGAGCGGAGAGGAAATGAGAGTCTCCTTGGACACCTCGTGATATCACCCACACCTACCTTCAACACTCCACGTACCATTTGCTACATGGCCTCTAAACCTGGCTAATCTAGTTGTCCAAAGCAGAGAGGTCCTCTGCCCAACGTGTCCAGGTGTGTGCTTAGAGGGGCCAGCCAGGCAGCAGGATCCTGAAGTTGTCACCTCCACCACCCTGTTGAGGTCCAAACCCCAGGTCATCAGGCGTTAGATTTTCATAAAGAGCCACAGCCCAGATCCCTCACATGTGCAGTACAGTAGGGGTCCTGGTCCTGTGGGAATCTAAGCCACTCTGACGTGACAGGACGCAGAGCGTGGTGACTCTATGGGGAGTGGCAGTCAATACAGATGAAGCTTTGCTCACCGGCCACCACTCACCTCCTGCTTTGTGGCCCATTTCTTAACCGGCACAGCCCAGTACCAGTGCACACCAGGGGGTGGGAATCACAGCTTTAAAGAGTAAAAGTAAAGCCAAGACGGGTACAAAGAGGGGACTGGGACTTCTGTCTGCAGATGATAAAGGAGACAAAACATTCCAGGCAGCCTCCTTACCTCTCCTTCCTTTCAGAATGTGATCATTTGGGACCAGAGGGAAGGAAGTGACCAGCCAGCCACCTTGCCATACAACAGCCAGAGCCGTCTCTCAGAACCCACACTTGCTGGAGTCCCTGAGCCCCTGCCCTCCTTGTGCCTTCAAGGGTAAACAGCAGGAGGCAAGAGGAAGTCGTGGTCGGAGACACACCACCCTGTGGAACAGATGTGTTTCCAAATCTATCCAAGGTTGCATAACAAGAAAATCTTTATCTTCAATTTTGAAAACAAATGGATTGTCCTAAAATTAGAATGTGGTGGCAGCTGCACAGTTCTGTGACTATGCCAGAACTCAATAAAACATATACTTTATAACAAGTGAGCTTTATGGCATGTGAATTATACCTCAATAAAGTACTTAATAAATGGTTGCTTCACAAAATGATTTCCATTTTGCCTACCCAAATCTTGCAAGCAGAGAGGTATTTGTTGGGTTGTTTGCTCTTGGCAGCCCTGCATCTGACCTCTGTTTCACATGGCGACTTGGCTTTGCTGTAGGAGCAGAAGGCAACAGACGCTCCATTTTGGACCCACCTAGAACACAGGCAAGGCCAGGATGGTGTGAACGGGACTTGGCCTGAAGCAAGATGCTGGACTCCAGAGAACAGCCTGGGAAGGTGGTCCTGACAGGTAGGTCCTGTGGTCCCTGTGTGACCCCGGCCTCTTCTTATCATAAAGGTCCATGGTTCTCACTCATTTCCACACAGATCCTCTGGCTCACAATTTCCCAAAGAGACTTCTAATACATAATGCTCTTTTATTTGAGACAGCAAGGCACCATTTCTATTGGTTGAGTCCCAAAAGCTCTGAACAATATACGGGAGAAAGCTGGGATGGTCAAAAAAGTCGGACTCCTGCTTACTGGGGAGTTTGTTTGTTTTAACTTTCTGATGTTCACACTTCTTGCAGCTGAGCTAAGTATGGTCTAGCAGGACTCCTAGGTCAAACTGCTTTAAAGAATGGATAAGAATGACTTACAAGAAATACATCCATGACACATGTATAATGCAGACCTTTTGCTCAAATTTTTGAGGGAAAATAAGGATGTGCGTTATACATGGGTAGTAGGGGTCAGGAGCAGGGGAGTCCAGCGGGCCTGCTAGGGCTGCCCACCCTCCCTCCTGGGCCCACCAGGCTCATGGGGTTCCATTCTGGGAAGATCCAGGATCCAGCAGGACCAGGCCAGAGCAGCCTATGCCAAGGGCCATGATCAGGGAAAGGGGCAGTGTTAGAGCTAGTGAGGCCCAAGGTCCAGCCCCACAGAGAGGCCTGGGGGCCCACACAGCCCCCCGGGACCCACATGGCTGTCTGTAGGCCAAGTGGCCTCAGAAGCTCCTGTGCCACCAGCCAGGTGTGTGACCATCTTGGCTGCAGCCCACAGTGTGGAACAGAGGGAAGTGCTCCCGGGAGAGAGGAAGGGGCACCCTTCCCAGAGCAGTGCTGGGAGGGCTGTGCCAGGGAACATCAGCACTCCCCAGATGTGTCTCTCCTGGGGGAGAGCCAGCCAGTTTCTCAAGGAACATTTTCCTGAAAGTTTGGGCCAAAACGTGGGAGAGCGTAATACATGGCAAAATAGGGTAAAAGCTCTTCTGACTGCTTAATATTTCAGTTTTTTCTTTCTTTTTTGAGAGACATCTCACTCTGTCGCCCTCTGATGCTACGACATCATAGCTCACAGCAACCTCAAACTCTTGGGCTTGAGCAATCCTCTTGCCTCAGCCACCCCAGTAGTTGGGACTACAGGCACTAAATTTTTAGTAGAGATGTCTCACTCTTGCTCAGGCTGGTCTGAATCTTCTGAGCTCTATCAATTCACTGTGCCTCCCACAGTGCTGGATGACAGGTGTGAGCCACCTTGCCCAGCCTTTTAAAACATTTTAAACAATAATATTGTCTCATCAATTTTTTTTTTTTTTTGCATTGGAAAAATCTTGAGAAAATCCTTTTCTTGAGTTGAAACAGTGGTAAACATCATCATCATCATGAACCATTTAAAAATGAATATTCACAAATAGAATACAGCATAGCAAGTCTATACTCATGGTTCTGGCTTTGTGCATTTGTGCCTCTTGGTATTCTCTGCCCCCTGCAGCTTTTGGCCTATATCAGTCCCCACATTCTTTATCACTCAGAAGGAGCAGGTATTTCCAGAGCCTTCAGGAACAAACTGGAGGCCATGGGCGCCCATCCATGTACTGCTATGAGCCTGGATGCTCACCAAATTGACATGCCTAATCAACATTTATCCAGCCTTTCTCTGATACCAAGCATACTGATAGATTCTGAGAATAAAAAAGCCACAGCAGCGTAACTTTCAAGGACCACAGGCTAGACTGACATTGGCAAAACGGTGGCTCCAGGTTCTCATTTCCTAAAAGAAACATAGAAAAACAAGCAGGACCTGCCAGTACGAGTTCTAGAAAGCAGTCACAGGTTTTTAGGAACCAAGCAAGTGCTGAATTGAGAAAAAGATATTTCTAAATGGTAGGAAATTTTTGTAACCCAATTTTACTTGCCCTCTGCCATGTCCTCCCCTACACAACAGTAGTTTTGGTCTTAAAGCAGCAACCGCCCTTGTTCCCAGAGGAGAATCCTGGTTCTTGACTCCAGAGAGGGCAGCATAACCCTTGTGTGTTAATTTTTGTGTATCTCCATTCTAACTTGTCTAAGAGCTACCCGAAGGACTAATAGAAGGCATTCATCTCTGTTTTGCTTAACTGAGAACTCAGGCCAGAAAAGTACTGACACTGCAGACTGAAACCAACTACTCTCAGATGCAGGCCACAAAAGGGCACAGTAGAAATATACATCAGACTGCCTAACGCAAAAGCTGGAGTGAATTGGGAAATTAAGATATTCAAAAATAATCATGTATATGAGGGAATTTAGAAAGCCATGTGCATGACCACAATAAAACACATGCTCAGAAAAGGCCCCAAGTTTTCATTTTGGGTCTTCTTAATAAGACCCTAAACTTTAGCCCAAGACTGATCCCTGGGCTCAGTATAAGCTTGGCTAAATGTTGAAGGAAGGCACTGGTATAGATGCAGTCTTGAAAGACTGTGAGAGGTGTTTTTCTCTTGTTCACTTTTTGTATGCTTCACTGGTTTGTTTGTTGATAGGTTTTGGTTGCTTGGATAGCACTTAGCATCCAAGGCATCCAAAGCACTTAGCATCCAATCCATAATACTAGTTGAACACAGAAAGACTTCAGAGACCACATATGACAAGGAATATAGTGCTTACAATAATTGCTTGGGAAAGTCAATAAATAAATGGACTACTACAGCTTTAAACAACCCAAAGCAAATAAACAGAACAAGAAAAAAAAAAACACCAAAAATGTGGTGAAAAGAGATAATCTGATTTCCCAAGTTACACATTATAATATACAAATGTCCAATTTTCAAAAAAAAAAGTCACAAGAAATAGGAAAGCATAGTCAATTTAAAGGAAAAAAAAATAAGTTAATAGAAACTGTTCCTGAGAAACTCCCAGTATCCTATTTACTAGGAAAAGACTTTAATACTGTCTTATATAACCTTAGCAAACTAAAGGAAAATACGGATAAAGAACTAAAAGAAATCAGTAGCACTATGTATGAACAAAAAGTGAATATCAATAAAGAGATAGAAATTATAAAAAGAAACCAAGCAAATTCTGGAGCAGAAAAGTACAACTGAAATGAAAAATTCACTAGAGGGATTTAACAACAGATTTAAGCAGGGAGAAGAAAGAATCAGCAATTGAAGATAAGACAATTGAATTCTCAAGTTTGAGGAGGAGAAAGAAAGGAGAGTGAAGAAAAGTAAACACAATCTAAGAGACCTGTGGGGCACCATTTAGTAGCCAAATATACATAATGGGAATTCAAAAAGGAGAAGAGAGAGAGAGAGAACTCCAAATAGGATAAATTTAAACAGACCCAAAATGAGACATGTCATAATCAACTGTCAAGAACTCTAGTGTATGTGGCTGGTGCCCTAATAGGAGCTGCCCAGAATGAATATTTTTATATGTGATCCAGTTATCAGCAACCTCTCAAAGAGAATCTTTGAGGTAAGACAGAACATGTCATATATAAGGAATCCTCAATAACAGCTAATTTTTTTTTCCACTGGAAATGTGAAAGCTAGAAGATAGAGAGGTAACAAAATAAAAAAATTCTCTTTCAAAATAAAGTGGGATTAAGACATTCCCAGATAAACAAGAGAGGAGAGAGTTCAATAGTTTACCTGCACTGCAAGAAATGTTAAATGGGGTCCTTCAGGTTGAAATGAAAACACGCCAGAAAATAACTTGAAACCATATAAAGGAGTAAAGACCTCTGATAAAATAAATACCAGAGATTTAAAGGGAAAATATAAACTCAGATATTATTGTATTTTTGGCTTATAGCTCCAATTTTTATTTTCTACATGATTTTAAAGAAACACAGACAAAAATATAAATGTATGTTGTTGAACACACAATGTAAAAGAGGTAAACTGAGATCAGAATTTAAAAAGAGGCAGGATGGAACTATACAGAAAAAGAGCTCTAGTATGCTATTTGAAGTTAAGTGGGAATCAAGTCAAAATATAAATTTAGGATGTTAAACATAATCCACAAGTTAAACACAAAGAAAATATCTACAGACTATATACAAAAGGAAATGAGAAGAGAATAAAATGGTTCAGTATAAAAAAAAAATCAACAAAGTAGAATGGAGTGGTGAAAGGCACAAAAAATTGTAGAAGACATACAGAAAACAATTGACAAAATAGCAGAAGTACTTCCTAACCAGTAATTTCTTTAAATGTAAATAGATTAAGCTTTCTACAAAAACAGGAATAAATTCACAGAATGGATTTTTTTTTTTTTTTTTGAGACAGATTCTCAAGCTGTCACCTTTGGTAGAGTGCTGTGACCTTTGGCACACAGGTCACAGCAACCTTAAACTCTTGGGTTTAAACAATTCTCTTGCCTCGGCCTCCCAAGTAGCTGGGACTACAGGTGCCCACCACAACATCTGGCTATTTTTTTTTTTTGTTGTTATAGTTGTCATTGTTGTTTTTAGCTGGTCCTGGCCAGTTCGAACCCCCAGCCTCAGTGGCTGGCACCCTACCCGCTGAGCTGCGGGAGCCTCCCAGAATGGATGTTTTTAAACGTGATCCAGTTATCACTGTACAGGAGATATACTTTAGATCTGCAGACACAAATAGACTGAAAGTAAAAGGATGGAAAAAGATATCACACACAAATAGTAATCAAAAGTGAGCTGGGGAGGCTACACTATCAGACAAAATAGACTCCAAGTCAAATACTGACAAAGAAGAATATATATTGATAGAAGGGTCAATGCATCAAGAGAATACAACAATTATAAATATATATGCACCAAATAACACAGCCCCCAAAATATCTGAAGCAACAGCATAGAATTGAAGGAAGAAATATACACACCATAATACTATAATAATAGTACACTTTAGTACATAACCTTTAATAGTAGACGGAACATCTAGACAGAGTATCAATAAGGAAATAGACCATTTGTAGAATGGAACATCTAGACAGAGTAGATGGAACATCTAGACAGAATATCAATAAGGAAATAGACCATTTATTTTTTTGAGACAGAATCTCACTATGTCACCCTGGGTAGTGTGCCATGGCGTCTCAGCTCACAGCAACCTCAAACTCTTGGGCATAGTGATTTTCTTGCCTCAGCCTCCCAAGTAGCTGGGACTACAGGCACTTGCCACAACACCTTGCTGTTTTTGTTGTTGTCATTGTAGTTGTCATTGTTGTTTAGCAGGCCTCAGGCCCAGTTTTAACCCACCAGCCCCGGGGTATTTGAAGGCTAACCACTGAAGCTACAGGCACCAAGCCTGAAGGGACTTCTTGCTTACTGAGTACAAAGTTTCTGTTTGGGATGGAAAGTTTTAGAAACAGTGGCAATGGTTACATAACAATGTGAATGTAATTAATACCATTGAATGGTACAGTTAAAAACAGTCAAAATGGCCAATTTATGTTTTATCTATTTTACCACAATTACAAAAAAACAAACACATGGGCTATCGATGGAGACAGGTTAAAACAATAGATTGTGATAACTAAGAATTAACTAATATCTCACAAAGAAAGAGACCAGGTAAGACTTTGAAAAGGAAGTGATGTTTTAGCAGGCATTTTCCAGGTGAATAATTTGGGGGGAAAGAACTAAGAACAGAAGAAATAGCCTGGACAAAAAAAGAAGGTAAGAAACCGTGAGGCACAAGTCACAAACTGGTGATATGCACATTGGCTGTTCCATGCAGTGACCACGCAAAGTTGTTTTATTTGACTGCACTTTAAAGGCATTTGAGCCAACATCTGAAAATTGGAAGATTTCACACAAAAATAGGGATATCTGGCTTCTCTTAAAAGATTTATCTTGAAAGAGAGAATCTTTCAGCAATACTAAGGCTAAATTTCACAGCAAACCCCTGCTGAGCCCTAGTTGTGGCCACACCATTCAGCCAGAGTGTTCACTAGTATCTGCATGTGTGTTTGGCTGGTCTTTGCTCAGCTGCATTACTTACCTGATGCTATGGTCTGGAAGTTTATGTCTCCTCAAAATTCCTAGGTTGAAATCCTAGGCAAGGCAATCTATTAGGAGAGGTGGGTGCCTTTGTGGAAGGATTAAGTCATAAACTCAGAGCCTTCTGTGTATGGGAGAGCCTTATCAAACAGGCTCCCGGAGCTACCTTGCTCCTTCCTCTGTGAGGACATAGAGAGAAGGTGCCATCTATGAATCAGGAAACAGGCCATCACACACAGAATCTGCCATTATCTTTTTTTTTTTTCTTTTTTTTGGAGACAGTTGTTTTGCTTTGTCACCTGAGGTAGAGTACAATGACGTAATTAGCTCACTGTACACTCAAACTCCTGGGCTCAAGCAATCCTTCTGCCTCAGCCTCCCAAGTAGCTGGGACTACAGGCATGTGCCACTCCACCCAGATAATTGCATTTTTTTTTTTACTCTTGCTCAAGCTGATCTTAAAGTTCTGACCTCAGGCTACCCTCCCACTTCAACCTTCTAGAGTGCTGGAATTATAGGCATGAGCCAACACCTCCAGCCACTGCTAGCCCTTTGATCTTGGACTCCCTAACCCCCAGAACTGAGAGAAATAAATTTCTGTTGTATGTAAGGCACCCAGCCTGTGGTATTTTGTTATGAGCAGCCTGAAGACACTAAGATACCCAGGCTCTGTGGGCCTCTGGGATTGCTACCACTGCTACAGAGTTTTGGGGTACTAGGGCATGAATGAGAGAGGGAAAACGGTGGACGCATGTTGTCATTAAGGCCTATGCTTAAGACCCTGCTCGCTGTGCCAGAATGTTGCTATAAGGGTCTCACGGAAAAACAATGTCACGAAGAATAGGCACGCTTATTGAAATTGTGTTTTAAATAAAGGTGACCATCTGCTC
>NW_003852511.1:3398177-3404977 GCF_000181295.1 Otolemur garnettii
GAATTCTCAGGCTGGACTTCTCAAAAGCTTTTCATGAGCCCAGGTTTCATCTGTGCCATTAGATACCTGTATGCATTGGGTAAATTCCTCTTCTCTTGAGGTCCCCCAAGCACATTTCCATTCCCAGACCCATCAGCAAGTGACCACCGTCACTTACCACAGATCAGGAAAGGTTACTCCATTCCCAGACCCGTCAGCAAGTGACCTTTGTCACTTACCACAGATCAGGAAAGGTTACTGATGGGTATCTGGCCAGTTTTCCAAAGGGCTTTTTCATTGGCCTTATAAAGTCAACCTTAATTCCTTAACACAGTCTGGAAATGCTATTCCAGCCAAAGCCTCAGTCATGTTAGGCCCACAACTAACCTGGCTACATGGGATTCGGCCTCAGTTTCTTAAGTATGCCTGCACAAAGTCTTTTCACAAAGTCTCTCTCTCAAACAGCTTTTTTGCCCAGAGGCATATAGGCATTTTGCCTATAGAGGCACATAGAGAAATATATATAAAAAGTGAGGTGTGTAGGAGGTGTGTATGTTTGTTCATATCTATAACAGAAGATAAGGCTGGAGAGATAGGTGGGGCCCAAATTATGACTGATCCTCTCAAATACCCACTTCTTTTCTGACTGATCCATACATTGTCCATGACTAAAAGGAGTATCTGCCAACATCCCATTGGGGTGGTGTCTTTTCACAAAGCACCATGAATGAACTCTCAGAGCAGGCGGCAGACATCTGTCTAAACATTTCACAAAGAACAGAGCCAGAACAATCATACACCATGACAGCAGGTAAAGTCTAGCTGCTCCTAAAATCCCACCTGGGTCTGTCCATAGGCACCACTGGTCATCCAATTAGCTAATGGAAATGAGAGCAGAATGCTTTCAAAAGAGAGAGGTGACCAGATCCATCAATCAAGCAACAGCACAAACAGCTATGAATCAATAAGGAGGCATTTGTGTTCCCTGACCACACAGAAAGTTCAGTGTGAATTTCTTACGAAAAGCCAGCAAGCAGAAAAGCCAAAACTAAAAATAGAAATTCCTTTAACTTTTATGAGAACTTGAAAATGTATACTAGATGTATGATTTTATTAACATTAGAATTAATAATAGATGTTTGCAGGAAACACTACATATTTCCAAACAACTTAACCACAGGGAATCCTAAGACTCTCTAAGGCCATTGCCAGGTTATTCTCTATCTACTTCACTTACAATGAACAAATCAATTCTAAAAATCCTGTGTATATTAAAGATCACGTTGAGGACTCAAAGCATCTACTATTTCACCTGTACGAGTTTGTCACTCTCATGTATAAGTCTAGGAATTTTTCCTTTCCTTTTCTTGTTTTTGGTTTTTGGTTTTTGTTTTAGAGACAGGGTTTTGCTTGCCACCAGGGTGGACTATAGTGGCACAATCATAGCTCACTGTCACCTCAAACTCCTTGGCTCGAGCAGCTCTCCCACTGTACCTTCCTGAGTAGTGGGGACTACAGGCACACCCCACCAGCTTTGGCTAAATTTTTACTTTTAATTTTTAGAGATGCTTTGTTCTCCTGGCTGGTCTCAAACTCCTAGCCTCAAGCAATCCTCAAACATGCGAATTTTTCTAAACATATTAAAACTGGGGTGCAATGATATGCACCTGTAATCCCAGCTGCTTGGGAGGCTGAGGGAGGAGGATGACTTTAGCTTAAGACAGCCTGGGCAATGTAGCAAGACCCCATCTCTAAAATAAGTAAATATGGCTCAGCACCTGTAGCAGAGGGCATGAGCCACATACACCAAGGGTGGAAGTTTTGAACCTGGCCCAGACCTGCTAAACAACAATGGCATCAGCAACAAAAAATAGCCAGGCATTGTGACGGGCACCTGTAGTCCCAGCTACTTGGGAGGCTGAGACAAGAGAATCACTTACACGCAAGAGTCTGAGGTTGCTATGAGCTGTGACGTCATGGCACTCTACCAAGGGTGACGTAGTAAGACTGTCTCAAAAAAAATAAATAAAATAAAATAAGTAAACAAATAAGCATTTAATACTAAAAGATAAAGTGACTTCATCATATATGCTGTTTTGCCCTAATACATTACTTTCGAGATTCTACTTATTAAATGCAATATGTAACACACTTCCAGGTTTATGATAACAAGAAATAGCAGCCATTGTGATTCTACTGGCTTGCCCTTTCTGTACCAGCCTCTGACTACTTCTGGGTGGGTAATAGAAAAGATTCCATAGAACTGCTTTGGGGTACATGTCCACACATGCTTGCTTGCTACCTTAGTCACTAGAAACGCCTGACAGAGTCATCCTTTTGAGGCGTAGAACAGCATCTCTGAAAAGCCCTATCTGAAATTCAAAAACAGTATCTAACCCTAACCCTAACCCTCATAGAGTTCATTAATTTATCTAACCAGAATTAGCCTGAAAACTACCAGGTATTATGCCTCTGAAAGAATGGGGCATAGGGCAGGGCAGCTAGACTTCTTTTTTTCTTTTTCTTGGTCAGCTATCTTAGTTCAGACTACACCAGTTCTGAAAGTTCAGACTGCACAGTTCTGAAAGTTGAGAGTCTGAGATCAGGGTGCCAGCGTGGGTTCTGGTGAGAGCTGTTCCCAGGATGCAGATGGCTGTCTTTTCTTCATCTTCTCTCATAGTAGAGAGAGAGAGAGAACTTTCTGGGGTCCCTTTAAAAGGGCACTGATCCTGTTCAGGAAGGCTCCACCCTCACGACCTAATCATCTCTCAAAGGCTCCACTTCCTAATGCCATCACCTCGGGAGTTAGGATTCCAACACATGAATTTTGGAGGAACACAGACATTCAGATCATTATACCAGTTATTGTCACAATAATGCTTCAATATAAAAATAGCTCAGAGGCTTACAAGAACAAGTGTTTGCTTCCACTCTCTGGTCTGCAGCCAGCTGCACTTTGGCTGACTTGGGCTGGGCTAAGGTGAGTAGCTGTGCTTGCAGATGGGGATCTACCTGGGCTTGGCACCAGGCTGCGAGTGGGGCTAGACTCTGTACATGTATGCTTGTGCTGTAGCTGAAAGGCTGAAAAGGCAGCAGCTATAGAGGTTGCTGTTTTCATGGTCGCCTGAGTGTAAGAATCACACCAAATCACGTGAACACATTTGAAGGTCCATGCCCACCCCATGTCATTGGCCAAAGCAAATCAGGTGGCTATGCCTAGGGCAGCACCCTGGGAAAGGACACACTGGCTTTAATGGGTGGGGGAGGGGAGTGAACATATGCTGAATGACGTGCCAGGACATTCCAACATTGGGGTGGGAGAGAAGGAAGGGAGAACAGAGCGTTAAGGCCACAGTGATGGAGCTGGCAGGTGAGGGGCGGGCAGTAGAAAGACATTCCATGTCAGCAATGCTCCCTGGCCTTATTATATCACACAGAAATAAATTCATCGAATGGTCATTATCTAATAAGAATGCAACTGTTAAAAATATCAGCCTCTGTTTTTATAGAATAAATTGCTCCATTAACAAATGTGGCTTTAAAGGCCGGTAACAGTGTCTAGCCCTCCAGGTTTACACCTCTTGCCCTGACCTCTCTCTTACATGCCAAAGTCATGCGTCTAACAGATTAATAGCAACCCCTGCATTAATCTGGTAGGTATCTCAGACTAATTATGCATAAACCAAACTCCTGATCCTCCCCAAATCTTTCTTCCCATATTGTTCCCATCTTAGAAAACTCAACTCTGTCCTTCCAGTTACTCAGTACAAAAGCCTTAACGGTAGCAAATAGGTTTTCAGAAAATTTAGAGTTTCCTAAAAATGTAGGCAGTAAACACAGCAAGGGGATCCTGATCATGGCTAAAGAAACACTGATGCTAATGGAAACATCTTTGAAAACAAGAGACAGGGGGAAATGGAAAAGGAAGAAAACAGGACCCCGTCTTGCCCATGGTGGAGGCAAGCTTAAAGGAAAAAGGAGCCAAGTAGAAATCCCTCCAGGTTCCTTCAGTCCGCGGCAGACTTTGGTGCATGATCTGAAACGTTTATTTGCAAAGCAAACACTGTATTTCAAGGGTCCATGAAAACACCGTCTCATTGGCTACTGTTTAATTTTCTCCGCCCCTGTTTGTGAAGACAGAACAGGAAGCATGCTTCTTTCTCATTAAGAGAATGAAAATAAGAAACCATCAACATTTCTGGGAATTAAATACAGTGCCATAGAAACCCATGTTAATTAAATAGCCGGTTCTAGCTCACTGCACACCTTCAAGAAGAGAGTTTGCCTCAAGCTTCATTAAATAAATGGTCAGCCAACTCTTTGATGTCAATTTTGTTTCCAGGCATTTAGCATAAATGAGGATATTTTTCAAAAGGACCCAGTTAGTGAAAGCTTCTTGTACCATGGTGGTCGTAGACTGTAAAAGGACCATTATGCTATTCTATTTATAGAAGACATAATAGGCAGGAGAGGAAAGCTCAGATTTTTTAAAACTCTATGAATGACTCGGTGCAATGGCTCACACCTGTAATCCTAGCTCTCTGGGAGGCTGAGGCTGGTGGATTGCCTGAGCTCAGGAGTTTGAGACTAGCTTGAGCAAGAGCAAGACTGTCTTTACTAAAAGTAGAAAAACTGAGGAAGATGATTGCTTGAGCCTAAGAGCTGGAGGTTGCTGTGAGCTATGACAGCACGGCACTGTATTCAGGGTGCCAGAGTGAGACTCTGTCTGAAAAAATAATAAAAATAAATAAATAAAACTCTATGAATATTTTTAGTGTTTTATAGTTTAGAGGACTTTTAAAGTGTTTAGAGTTTATAAAGCACTCTTTCATACATATTTCTTCATCTTATTTCCTGTGAAATGCTAATTTTATCCTGCTTTTTTCATATCTCTGAGATCAGCTTTAATAGGGGAATAATAATACTATATAGTTATATATTAAATGAGATAATTCACATTAAAGATAAAGTGCAATTTAAAGGAAAACAGAATTGTGACTGTAAAAGAAATCATTTTCCTGCCCTCAAAGGGAGACTCAAGATCAGACTTCCTGGGAAGTTTTCTCCCACGCATTTCTCCTTGTTCCTCACCTGCCTGTGACTTACCCGGGTTGCGTGGCTGCAGGGGTGAGCTCCTTGTATAGAATTATTGGCAGTGGAAGCTGAGATGCTGACCCTAGAGTCTCACGATCCATACCTAACACAGCCCAACCTGCGAACACAATTCCTTACTTCATTCAACTAAGTCTTTTTTTTTTCACTTTTATGATGATTATTTTTCATATCAGATTAATATGAGGATACAAAAGTTTAGGTTACACTGTTTTAATTTCTAAGGTAAAGTTCAAGTTGTAGGTGAGCCCTTCACCCAGGGGTGTGCTGCATACCCTTATATTGTGCCACTAGGCGAGAACTTGCCAGTCCCCTCCCTCCTTCCCTCCTTTCCTCTCCCCTCTCCCTTGTTAGAATATACTTGTGTTTTTCTTTCATGTGGGTGTGTAGTTGTTTATATATTGGTTTCATATTAGTATTGAGTACATTGGGTTCCTGTTTTTCCATTTTTGTGATACTTTACTAAGAAGAATGTATTTCAACTTCTTCCAGCTAAATACAAAAGCTGTAAAGTCTCCATCTTTCTTATAGCTGAATGGTACTCCATGGTCTACAAATACCACAGTTCGTTATTCCCTTCATGGGTTGATGGGCACTTGGGTTGCTTCTGCGTCTTGGAAGTTGTGAATTGAGCTACAATAAACACTCTAGTGCAAATGTCTTTGTGGTAAAATGATTTTTTTTTCTTTTGAGTAGATATTTAGCAGGTGCAATTTAATGAAGTGAAAATGGAAGGTCAACTTTTGGTTCTTTGAGAATTCTCCATCCTTCTTTCCACAGAACCTGTATTAGTTTGCAATCCCACCAGCAGTGCAAAAGTGTTCCCTTCTCTCCACTCAAGAGGGTCATATTCAACTTCAATATTTCTGTTGTACTTTCTAAGCTATTAGCAACTTGGGGAAAAGAAAATATTTCTTCTTCATCTTGCTATCTCTGTATCTAGCAGAGGTACCAATGGACACTCTGAATAAACGAATATGTTACTTAGTCAAATTCTGACACTGGATTTGTCCGGTTCACTTGACATCATGACCTGAGGAAACAAACCACAAGAAATGGACATTGGGTTCAAGGGTATCAAGTGGAGATGTGGTTTGTGTGTTGAGTATGAGACATATGTCTGTTGTGGGACATGTTACACCAAGCTTTATCCTCTGGATGTTTTTATTCTCCCAAATAAAGTGCACCTACCAAGTTAAGATCATAATGCAGCTGGGATACTTTACAGCTAAAGAAGTGGATAAATCCATTGCAACCCCCAAAACACACGGATCAGCCTCCAGAGGAGAAAACCAAAATAAACAAACAAAAAACCCTAAAAGAACACAAGCAAAACCCAAATAATCATAATCGTACTCTTCTACTTCCTGAATTTAACAGCCTGGACACTGATCAGACTTTGACTCTCCAAGGGACTGTGTTTAGTTTTCTCAGTTTACTGTGACACCTGGATTCTGAGTTCCTCTCAGGATTTACACTGATGTTTGAAGCGCACGCTGCATGCCTGTTTATAAACCTTCCCTTGTCTAAGCCCAGCACATACGAGTGCCCTGAGAGGCATTGCCCCGACTCCTCTCCTACCCTCCCCACCTTTACAGTGGGTCCAGCCCAACGCTCCATCCATGAAGCACTCCTTGCATTTGTAGGAGTGCACTAGACTCTTCCAGAATTCCACTGTCATTTACCCAGTTCCCATTCCAGGAATGACC
>NW_003852511.1:3405034-3405841 GCF_000181295.1 Otolemur garnettii
TGATCAGGTTCATGGTGAGAGCCCTCCAGGCCCTGCCATAGTCCCCCCTCCACCTCTTACCAGCATGTTCCATAATGCCCATCTATCTTCTATCTTATTCTGGTGGCCTGCAAGACTCTCACTGCCAAGGGCCACCGACACTCTGTTTCCTCACACAGTGCCTGATTTAGTAAATGCTGAGTTAGACAACTGACTGGTAAACTGCGATAAAAAAATTAAATAGACAAATAAATAGAAAAAAATAGTCCAAGATAAATGGAGAACTCTTAAGACCAACAGATGAAGTGAAGGTGGATGAAACACAAGGAAATGAACATTGAAACTTATCTAATGACCCCTCACCATGAAACTAAAAAAGGATATAGAAACATTTTCTTCTGGGTGGCACCTGTGGCTCAGTGAGTAGGGCGCTGGCCCTACATACCCAGGGTGGCAGGTTCAAACCCAGCCCCTGCCAAAATGCAACAAAAAAATAGCCAGGCATTGTGGTGGTCACCTATAGTCCCAGCTATTTGGGAGGCTGAGGCAAGAGAGTCGCCTAAGCCCAAGAGCTGGAGGTTGCTGTGAATTGTGACATCATGGCACCCTACCAAGGGCGACAGAGTGAGACTCTGTCCCAAAATAGAAAAACATTTTCTTTTCTATAAATACATTTGGAAAGTGATTCCCAGCTCAGTCCTGCCCCATTAACTCCTGTACCTATTACTTTCCTAAATAAAAAGGTTGCTGCAGCTGCCCTTACCAATAATTGCTAAGTAGAACATGATTGCCTGGATAAGGCATTATCACTTAAAGGTCCTTCCTGGG
>NW_003852511.1:3406284-3409328 GCF_000181295.1 Otolemur garnettii
GCCAGATAATTGTCCTAGGTGGGCCGCATGTGGCCCGCAGCCCGTAGTTTGAGGAGGCCTGTTCCAGAGTCTCTGACTGGAGAGGGCCCCTCCATGCCCTCTGAGGGTGGTGGGGCTCCAAAGATCTGGGCATGGAGCCCTGGGTTGGAGTGGGCCCGGTCCTGAGCCGTAGCCAGGCCAGCCCCTTCATACCCTGCTGGCCACCCTGCTTTCCAGACCCTCAGCTCCTGCTCAATAGGACACTGGACAAATGCCCAGGAGCCACGCGGGCAGGCAGGATCCCTGTTGGTTCAAGGGAAGGCCTTAAACGAGGCCCTCAAATGTCCTCTTCCATCGGAAGTCAAGTCAAGCAGAAAGCTGGCGCTGAGGAGCAGCATCTCCCGCTCCCTTTTCCAGGAACTTTAAAGAACAAAGGAGAGAAAGCGCTTACCAAGGGGATGCTCCAGGAGCAGTTCCCACGGCCGGGGCACCAGGCTCCTGGACCTGAGCAAACAAGGGGTGAACAGGTCACCCCCAAATATGTCACTCCGACATGTTGATTTCCAGTTAAAGGCACTTGAGAAACAGGAGGTGCAAAGAAGGTCATGCTGACCTTTGTTCTGTTTCTTAAAAACAGGAATGGAATCTCCATATGAAAGGTGCCCTCCCTAGAGCAGGGCGATTACATCATTCTTGTCGTCAAGGACAGGAAAATGAGGCTCAGAGAATTCTGCACAGACCAGGGTAGAATAACTCTTACCTTCTTTCAGCCTCTCCACATAATTTACCTCCTCCTCCTCCACCTACTACCCTCTGTCCAAGTCAGTATGTAAGTGCTCAATTCTGACTGCTTCTCTGGGCCTTCATTTCCTTACGAAGGCTCCCAGGCCGTGGAAAACTTGTATTAAGTCAATGTGGGTGCTTTTCTCCCATTGATCTGTCTTATATGAATTTAATTCTCTGAAAAGCCCTATGGGAGTCAAGGTAAAATTTTGCCTCCCCTACATGGGTGACGGTGGTGAGGGCAGAAGCCCAGCGTAGACCAAAAGGGGGTACATTGCCTGAAGAGCTATAAACATAGATATGTAATAAGATATACACACACAGGCACACAATAACATGTACATAACAGCACAAATATATATAATGTGCGTATAAGTGCCTCAGATCAGCACATTGGATTGCTTAGACTTTGAAAAGCAAAGCATGATATGTCTACGCAGGAGTTAGTTCAGGGAATTCCTGGTTAGCAGTCAGCCCCAGACTCGGCCAGACTCTGCTGGGCCTGTTCTTTTTAGTCTGTATCAGAGTCATTGCCTCTAGCTTACCACAGACTTCCTGCCTCCCCAGTCCCTGAAGAAGGGCGTGGATGGAGTCAAGGAGAGAAATGGGGGTCCCACGTGCCCTCCTGCGTACACACAGCTGCTGCCCTCCTGCAGGCACACACTCTCACCTTGGGCCTTGCATTTGCTTTTTCCAGCACGTGGAACCCACTTCCACTGAATATTTGCACAACTTACTCCCTTACTTCCTGTTGAGTCTCCCATCAGAGAAATTTCCCACACCTACAATAATAGCACAGCCTGTCAGTCTCTACCCTCCTGCCCCTATTTTACTCCTCTTCCGTTAGTGCCACGTGATATACATTGATGGGTTGATTTTGTTTTGGTCTGTCTCCCCCAAGTAGAATCCAAGCCCACGAGGTCAAGGACATTTTCTTTGTTCATGGTCCTAAACCCAGCACCTCGGACAGTGTTTGGCATCAGTAGTGGATCACTGTAACAAATTCACTGGAGAAACTTCAGTGCAAGGCAGTGAAAGGCAGAAACAAGGAATGAACTTGGACGTGTGAAAGTTCAGTGAAAGTCTGTCTGCTCAATTGTGTTACCTTCAGCCTCATCTTCCAGCCCTGACTTCATAAGTCCAGTGTCAGGGCCTTCTGTAGCATGGGCAGATACTGAAAGTTCCATTGCTCTAGAGAAAGGGAGTTTAGGTATGATATGTGGGGTTCCCCTCAAAAAAGACAGCTGGCCCTTTCTCACTGCATAATGAAGTCTACCAGTCTGCTGGACCCACAGAACTGAAAACCATCCAGTGCCTGCCTTTGCATTACCAGCTAAGAGCTACGTGATGTCTGAGTAAGGCCAACAGAATGAAGACAGAAATAAGAGTAAACGACTAACAATAGCTAGGTGGAAACAGACAACAGAGAGCAAAGGAATGAAACAGTTCTACATCTTCAGTTGAGGAAATCAATGTATAAAAAAAAAAGTTCAGTAATTTGTCCAAGGTCACACAGCATGTCACAGCAGAGGTAGGATTCAGGGCCAGTCTGACTCCAAAAACTACTCTTATCCACTATGCTCTGCTGCTCCTAGTACTTCCTGCTCCCCCTTCTTGATTTCTCTGGGCAAACTCCTATCTGGCTTCACTGTATTGGTGCACATCTGTATCACAGTTCTTGTCATCCTTTATCAGAGGCTAATAAGGTCTATGTCCTCCAGCAGACTGGGCCTCTCAAAGGCTAGACCTACCTTTGTCTTTTTTCCTAAGGACTAGCGCAGAGGCTGGTAATTTGCAGGTGCTTAATGTCTGAGAAATAAATTGTGTAAATATAGAATCATAAAAGGGGACTGGACAGTTTCTAAATGGCAGACAAAGGACTTGTCCTGGCACTGAATAAAAGGAACAGCTTAGGACAAAGGGACGTTCTGGAGAGAGGATAGTGTAAGTTCAGTTTTGAACTGACTGGCGTGGTGGAAACACAAATAAGCAGAGCCGTCCACTAAGGACTTGGAAGAGAAACTCGGCACAAAGTTTTGTTTAAGGATCAAACCATCAACTCACGCAGGAAAGCAGAACGCAGAGGGGGAGAAACACTGACAGCGTGGTGGAGCATATTTATGGCGTACCCATGGTCAGCGGGAGGAAAAAGACCAGGGGCCAGCCCAGAGCTCTGAAAGAAATTTGGAAGGATCTCTGGAGCTACCCAGAAGTCAAAGGAATCTTTCTCCTGCTCGTGTCCTTGAGTAGGTGTCTGTGATAACTGCTTTGTAAAACAGTAC
>NW_003852511.1:3409549-3411450 GCF_000181295.1 Otolemur garnettii
GCTGACTTCTCTTCGCCTCCTCGCTCCTCCCAACACAGGCTGAAAGCTTACACCCTGTGTCAAAACAGCACATTTGAAATCATCTTACGGCACCCACATTCTTCTACTTGCCCATTGTCTTCAAGATTTTATAAGGTGAATATGGCTTTTGTAATTGTTACACAGCATTAATTTCTTCTTTTAATCAACACCCCAAAATTCCTCTTTTCTGGTTGTTTTTGCTCCGTGGGTTAAATCAGTGTTTCCCGTCTGGCAAACCACACCCTGCTTCGGGATATGGTGGGGACGTTCCTGCAACTCATCGACCCATTTCCCTAGTATTTTCCTCATCTGCGCCTCTGGCCCACAGACCAGCAGGAACTGCTGGCATTCCGCACAAGTGGCATTTGGCAGTAGAGACTATGGGTGTTTGACCTCAAGGAGTACATAAGATGCTCTTCACTGGTTTAAAAAAAAAAAAAAATATATATATATATATATGACTTAAAGTGACATGATATTTAAAGTCATTAAAAATTGAGTAATAGATCTATACATGTTCTGCATGACCATTATTTTTACTTTTCTGTGACTCAATTCTATTACAGATGACCTTTCAGAGGCCAAACAATTATTCATTTTATTTTTCTAAGAACTGTAGGTATGCATTCAGAAAGTACAGTCTATTGAAATAATTATAAAGCAAACACCCAAGTCCAGAAATAACAACCCTGTCTGCTTTCCAGAGGAACGCCATACCGCCCTCCCTTATCAAATCTTTCTCACCCTAGAGAAAAACATTTGGGATAATCATTTCTTTGCTTTGCTTTCTAGCTTTACTACTTACGTAGGTGTCCTAAACAGTACAGCAGAGTTTTGCATTTTTGAACTTTATATAAGTGAAAGCATACTGTATCTGTTTGGTTGTTTCAAGACTGTGATTAATCATGTTATTGTAAATGGTGAAAGTTTCTTCCTTTTCATTGCTGTATCATATTTCACAGAATGACTATGCCATAATTTATCCATTCTCTTATTGGTAAGTTTGGGCACTCTGCTGGTTTTAGCTATTAAAAATGTACATGTGCAAGTGATTCTGATTCTGTAGAATTGGAGTCATGGTGAACATATGTTTTCAGTTTTATTAGATAATGCCACAGTGTTGCCCCAAAGCGATCATGTGAGTTTATACCGCTCAGTGTATGAGGATTCTCCTTGGTAAAGCTTTTGCATTGCTCTTTTGACAAGGTTGCTATTTTTGTATATTAGTCATTTGCATTTCTTCCTTAGTGCTCTACCTATTGGCACCTGGTACCTTTTGCCCATTTTTAAAATTAGGTTGCCTATTTCTTGTTGATTTGTAGGTGTTCTTATATATTCTAGGTACTGATTATTTGTTATTTTGCCAACTTTTCCCACCGTGTGACTTGTCTTTTCTACTTACGATATGGTGCCATTGGATAGACAAAAGTCCATTATTTTTATGTAGTCCATTTTTTAATGCAATACATTAGAAGAAAAGTTACGGAACGTTTTCTTTTTTTTTATTAAATCATAGCCGTGTACATTAATGTAGTCACATTATGTAGGGTATAATGTGCTGGTTTTATATATGATTTGAAATATTTTCATCAAACTGGTTAACATAGCCTTCATGGCATTTTCTTAGTTATTGTATTAAGACATTTATATTCTACATTTATTAAGTTTCACATGTACCCTTGTAAGATGCACCATAGGTGTGGTCCCACCAATTACCCTCCTCCACCCATCCTCCCACCCCATTTCCCTTTCCCCCATATTCTTGGGCTATAATTAAAAAGCTATAAATTAGTTTCATGGTAGGGCTGAGTACATTGGATACTTTTTCTTCCATTCTTGAGATACTTTGCTAAGAAGAATATGTTCCAGCTCCATCCATG
>NW_003852511.1:3412507-3414236 GCF_000181295.1 Otolemur garnettii
CAGTGAAGGACTCTATCCCATTCACAGTAGTGCCACAGAAGATGAAATATTTGGGAGTTTACCTAACAAGGGATGCGAAAGATCTCTATAAAGAGAACTATGAAACTCTAAGAAAAAAAATAGCTTAAGATGTTAACAAATGGAAAAACATACCATGTTCATGGCTGGGAAGAATCAACATTGTTAAAATGTCCTTACTACCCAATGCAATATACAATTTTAATGCAATCCCTATTAAAGCTCCACTGTCATACTTTAAAGATCTCGAAAAAAATAATACTTCGTTTTATATGGAATCTGAACTTTTTCTTTATGGTTAAAAAAGTTCTTCCTGACCCCAAAGTCTTATTATAAATCTACATAACTTATCTGAAATTGCTGTGGGAATACACCCTTTTTCAGATATTAGAATAATACTATGGACATAGAACATATATTATATAGTATTCTCAGCAAGAACTGAGATGGTGCCCATAATCAAACGCATTAATATTTCTATAGCAAAACATACGGATAGTCACCTAAATGATACATTAAGTAACAATTATAAAGAGACTCATGTCATTTCCAGTCATATTTTTCACAAGGGGGGTGTGATCAGAATACTTGCATGGTTGAATCAGCAAGGACACTGTCAACTGTGTTCCTTGGAAGTGAAATAATGGCCCAGAGTCTGTTACAAAACTTTGATGGTGATATATGCAAACATCTCTTCTTTCATTAATACTATTAGCTGTTTGTCAATTTATTAATTCCCCCCCTAAAAAATCAACATTTGGTTTTTTCCATCTATTATATGCAGTGTTGTGCTATCTAATTGGTTCCAAATGTAACAAACAAAATCCTGGTTTGCTGATTCCCATAACATGAATTTTCCCATCACTAGCAGTTCCAGCCACTGGACCTGACGTGTGCATAATTGGCATCACAAGGTGGTATGAGCTAGCTGTGGCACACCGCTGCTTTTGTTCCCCATTTTACATCAATTTCTGTTCTTAAAATTGTTTGTCTTTCTACTTTCTTTAGTCTTACTTGTTGTCTTTTTTCTAACTTCTTAAAAAGACACGTTTGGCTTCAGATGTTTCTGTCTCTTTTCTCATAAACAAACTTACTTCTGGCTGTTAATGTTCCTCTAAGGACTGTTTTAGCTTCATTACACAGGTGTTGCTACAATATTGTATTGTTCAGTTCAAAGTATTTTCTCATTACCATTGTCTCTTGGTATATGTATTATTTGGACTTGTTTTTATAGTTCTTTATTGATTTCTATCTTAACTGCATTGTGGTTAAAATCGTGATGAATTTCAATTTTTAAAATTTGTTTAGCGCTTTAAAGCTAAGTATGTGGTCACTTTTGGTGATGTGTATGTTTGTGTATTTTGATTTGGGTTGTGTTATTCTGTGTGTATTCATTATGTCATGTGCGTAAATCATGTTATTCAAATTTCCTACATCTTGTTTATTTTTTGTTTGCTGAGAAAGTCACTTTAAAATTACCTAATATGACCATATATTTTTTTCTGTCAAGTTTACTTTATACTTCATGAATACCATTAGGTGCATGTAAATTAAAATTTTATTTTTTGGAGACAGTCTCACTCTACCGCCTTGGGTAGAGTGCCTTGGCATCAGAGCAACCTTAAGCTCCCAGGCTCAAGCAATTCCCTTGCCTCAGTCTCTCAAGTAGCTCCAGCCACAACACCAGGCTAGTTTTTTCTATTTTTAGTAG
>NW_003852511.1:3415674-3417754 GCF_000181295.1 Otolemur garnettii
CAGTAAGAGGCCGGCGGTTTGGTTGCCTGGATTCCTTTTTGCGGTTTGTAAAGTCCGCCTTTCTTGAGCTCGAAACCGCGAGGCGACCCTGCAGCGCCAGGACCCGGCCCCGCGCCGTCCTCCGCCTGTTGTGGGGCTGAGTGACCCTTCCCTGCCCACAGTGCCGAAGACCGGGCGGAAGGAGAGGTCGGCCGGCCGGGGAGTCTGGGCGGGGCGTGGGGAACGGGCCGGGACGTCCCTCTGTCTCCCGAGCCGCAGGTTCCTCTAGTGCAAACGGCGCGGCGCTCGGTCCTGCGCGGTGATCGTGTCCCGCGCACTTACTTGCACAGCGCCTTGGTTCGCACGGCAGCGTTGTAAAATGGGCACAGCTTTACCTGTGGGGAAGCGGGCCTGGAGCGAACCCTCGGGCTGCCCGACTCGGGGGCAGACTGTTCTAACCCGGGTTTTCTGAGACCTCGCTGCCGTTCCAGCGGGGATCAGATTACATAGCGCAGGAGATAGGCCAGAGCGAGTGTTCTTACGGTGTCTTTAGGGAACTGATAAGATTCAGTTGGCTCATAACTTGTAAGAGAAGGCGAGAATAGGGTACATGTTAAATCTACTAAGGGTAGAATATAAATATCTGAACAACTAAGAAAATGCGGTGAAGGCTACGTTAACCAGTTTAATGAAAGTATTTCAAAGTGTATATAAAACCACATTGTTCCCCATAATTACGTTAATGTACACAGCTATGATTAAATAAAAGAGTGAAAAAATAAAAAAGAAGGCGGGAATGATAGTTTTGTTTTATTTCTTGCCTCCCCCCCCCCATACTTGCTTATTGTTAATGTACAATGTTGTTTTGGCCGACAGCTTGACACCCCTAGGAATGGCAGCCCCATCTATGAAGGAGAGGCAGGTTTGCTGGGAAGCCCGGGATGAGTACTGGAAGTGTTTAGATGAGAACACAGAGGATGCTTCTCAATGTAAGAAGTTAAGAAGATCATTTGAATCAAGCTGTCCCCAACAGTGGGTAAGTAACACTCACTCTGATGTATCTCTGTACCCTGTTAAAATGCATTGAGCTTGCAGTGGTAGGCTAGGAAATGAAGCACTGTCTGGCATGACGATCAACAGTTTCTTTGGGGAGCAGAGAAAACCTTGTTTGGTAAACCAGGTTTGTTTTATATACTTACATCAGGCAGCTCTCTGGAGGATGTCAACTGACACATTAAAGATCATTCAAAAACACAAACATATGAACAATTACCAAAAAATTTCCAGCACACTTCACTGGTAGACTTCTCCAGGATCTTCTAAAGAAGTAGTATTTAATCTTGGGCAGGAGTTGGCAAATTTGTGAGCCTAGAGTTACTATCAGAAGTAAAGCTTTCCTGTTTGATCATGCAAAATCATATAAACTTATACCTAAATATAAAAAAAGGAGTTTGGTAAGTAGAAGAAAGAAAAGGTTCGTATGGTGGGTTCTGCATCTTTGACAGCTGTTCGTGCTCTGTGTTGCCTTTCCTTAGGATCAGAGGAGAATGAGAAAGGAGCTAACACTGAGGCCAGTAAGTGGTTCTATAGGCTAATCAGAGCTTGACACTTTATCAGTGCCCCTTAATGTGGGTGTTGTTACTCTAAATTTCAAGAGGAGGCAACTGATCCTCTGTGCGTTTAAATAACTCACAGCATTAATTACTCAGTTGAGTGCAGAGCTGTAATTCTAAGGCAGGCCCAAAAGGCCTCAAAGAGATTTGAACCTGGTTTGTGCATGTTTTTTCTCTCCTTCAGGCTGCTCCCAAGTATACCTTGTAGTTTGAGGACAGATCATTTTAGAAGTGAGGTGATTTTAGGGTTTTTACCTTTTCATATTTCAGATTTTTAAATGAGTAGTCTGGGGCTTTGAAGGAGACACAGGAAGGTGTGGTGGAGAGGAATACATTGAGTAGAAATTTCTTTAGGTGAACTCTTCATCTGTAAAATCAGCATGGTGCAACCTGTGTCATGGGATTATTATGAAGATAGATGTATCGTTAGATCCTCCTTTTGTGCTGCTCACACTTCAGTGGTAATCTTTCTATGGCTGTGGCTCTAA
>NW_003852511.1:3418123-3422093 GCF_000181295.1 Otolemur garnettii
GGTACCGTCACATTGGGGTTCGGGCTTCAACATAAGAATTTGGGGGGGCATAAACATTCAGCCCGTCACTGTGCCCAAATCTGCATCTCTAATTGGCCCTTTCTCCGTCTCCAGAACTACCTGTCAAGCTTCCTAGTTGGAGATTCACAAGAATCCACTTTGACCGCTGCATATACAAGACAAAACTCTTCCCCATCCTGTACCCAACAGACCTCTCCTTCATGGTCCTCGTCTCCATGAAACACACCAGCATCAACATAGGACTGAGGCCTGTGAATTACTGAGGGAGAATTTCAGGAGGGGAGTGAGATAAGGGAGACCTATGGGCTCAGTGGCCTTCTGCCTTCAGTCTGATCTATCTAGAAGCTCTATGGGGCATACATTGCACCATAATTCATGGCTTTTGTGCCCATCAGTCATTTTCTTTGGCTCAAGACAGGTGTCTAGAGAAGGGGGCAGCCAGCCAGTATTAGCAGCCACCACCCAGGGCAGCTGAGGAATGGGTACACTGGTCTGCAGAGGGAATGAGGACAGAACCCCAGTAGTGGCCGTTACTCCTGCTCCTCTAATTGCAGGCAGCATGTGGCCATCACGACCCCCTCACATAAAACTCCTAGAACTACACAGCTGAGTGCAAGGTCTTCAGCCAGTCTCGCTGCCAAGGGGCAAAGGAGAGGAATGAGGGTGTTCCCCATCAGTTAAAGCACTCGTCTCGTCCAGGGAGGGAGTATTACAGCTACTAGCTCTAGAATAGAGACTAAGTGTTCCTCTCCTAAAAAAAAAAAAAAAAAAGTAACACATTCACCTGTTCTATAAAAAGAATATTTTTTAGGGCAGTGCCTGTAGCTCAAAGTAGGGCACTGGCCCCATATACTGGAGGTGGCAGGTTCAAGACCGGCCCCGCCAAAAACTACAAAAAATGAAAAAGAATAGTTTTTAAAGAAAAGTCCAAGAACACTTGCCCTGCCCATTTTAATGAAATATTGGCATAGAAAAAGTCTCCCAAATATAGATGAATGCCCTGTCCTCACCTCAGTCCATATCTTTCCCCAGTCATTCCACAGGTATTTATTGAGCACCTACTATGTGCTATAGAAGTACACAGTGAGTGGGCAGCGGCTGTGGCTCAGTGAGTAGGGCATGGGCCCCATATACTGAGAGGGTGGCGGGTTTGAACCCAGCCCTGGCCAAACTGCAACAAAAAAATAGCCAGGCGTTGTAGCTAGCGCCTGTAGTCCCAGCTGCTCAAGAGGCTGAGGGAAGAGAATCGCCTAAGCCCACGAGCTGGAGGTTGCTGTGAGCTGTGATGCCACAGCACTCTACTGAGGGTGACAAAGTGAGACTGCCTCTAAAAAAAATAATAATAAAATATACAGTAAGAAAAAGTGGACAACTTGCTCAGTGGTCAGCCCTCAGTCAAAGGCAATGACTGATGGGCCCCAAAGCCATGAATTATGGTGCAGTTTATGCCCCAGAGCTTCCAGACAGATCAGACAGAATCTAGAAAGCCTCTGAACTTCCCTCCTGAAATACTCATTCGGTAATTCACAGTCCCCAGTCCTACATCCTCCTAGGGGGAAAGGGGCTTTGTTTTCATTACCTTTAATCCTTAATCTTGAGAGGTACTGTTGAATCCTATTTTACACAGTAGGAACTATGGCTCAGAAAGGTGAGATAATTAGTCCTAGACTAGCCAACCAGTAAAATACGAATAGTAGAGCAGGGATTTGAATATGTATGTTTCTGTGATTCCAAAGGTTGGGTCTTTTACCTAACTGAAGTCATGGCCAAAGAATAAAGATAAAAATTGAACTACCAAACAGAGATTTACAATTATTAGTTTAGTTCTATCCTAAAACACCAAAAAATAAATTTATTACATAATAAATATGCCATACAGCTAACATTCTCACGGTCACCCATACGAGTCAGTCTTCTCTAGTCCTCGCGTCCTGTTCTAGGCCCTCACCAGGATGGCTTGTGTAATGGTCCTATTTAAAGTCTCTTACTGGTTCGTAATTTAGGAGCAGGGGTTATTAGGTCTGTCATTTTAGTGTCATTCAACAGAATCTTCCACACAGCAACCAAATATCTGAGATACTTGATTCTAATTTCAAGTTCTGATACTTTTTCCTATAAACCTGTGAAATGCCCCATAAATTCTAGTATTTTGTCATTCATGCCACAATTGGGTCTTCCTGAATGGTTTAGAGGCCTGGCTTACACGTGTACAGTGCTTCTCAGCAAAGCCTTCTTGAATCCTTAGCCGTTCAGAGAGAGCACCACGTGTTGGGGGTTTTAGACTGTTAGTTGACGGAGCAGTGAAGGCTCAGGAGGAGAACTTTCTGGTAGAGAGTGTGGTACATGCCAAGGCCGGGAAGCAAACTAATAGAAAAGAAGCACATTCAGGGAGTGCTTGTAGGACGAGCATTACAGGGATTGTGGGTCAGTTCAGAGGGGATGGACAGATGGGCAGGGAATAAGCCGTGAATGCCTTGCTTGTCTTACTGGGGACCTTGGGTATTGACTTCACAGGCAACAGGGGTATCTTGAGAGATCTTCAAATAAGTAGTGACCTGCTCAGATTTGGGTTAAGACTGTGCTGGCAAGAGAGTGAGAGATGGATTAAGGACAGGTGAGCCTAGACGTAGAGAAAACACTTGAAGAGCTATTAGGACAAGCTTAGTGAGGCATGGTGAGAGTCTGTGCTGTGGCGCTGAAGAGGGAGGAGGTCCAGGTGTCTGCTAGGTATTATTATCGGGGTAGGGCTTATATCTAACAATGCATAGAAATCCTGCTAGGGCTGATTTTGGAGGTAGGTCTTATTTTCGGGGAAACACGGTATGTCCTTTGACAGACTGTTTGCAGCTGGCTTTATTTATGTCCATTATCCCAGCTTGATGGGAGCAGGGCAGATGTTTACATTCTCAGTCTAGGCTAATTTCTCCCTATAGGTCCTGTTAAAATACTTAAAAATTAGGTCCTAAAAAAGGCATTTAACAAAAGAACTAGTGTTTTCTAGTCTGACAATGAAAATAAATTTAAGAAGAACTGTCCAGGCTGGCGCCCGTCAGTCAGTGGGTAGGGCGCCGGCCACATATGCTGGGGCTGGTGGGTTGGAACCCGGCCCGGGCCTGCTAAAAACAGTGACAATTATAACAAAAAAATAGCCAGGCATTGTGGTGGGTGCTTATAGTCCCAGCTACTTGGGAGGCTGAGGCAAGAGAATCACTTAAGCCCAAGAGTTAGAGGTTGCTGTGAGTTGTGATGCCATGGCACTCTACCACGGGCAACATAGTAAGACTGTCTCAAAAAAGAAAAACTGTCCCATTTCTTTAAATCTGAAGTCTCCTGACCTGGGAGCCCTGTGGACTGATCTCAGAGGCAAGCCTCACCTGTGTGCCCACAGGCCCATTTCTTAAGAAGCTTCCTGTATTATTCAAATTCTTAACAGGATCTCTAACCCCAAAAGGGTTATTGGCACTCACTGGTCCACCTCTCCTCAGTGACTTCTTCATCAAAAGCCTTGATTGAAAACGATTCCATGATACAAGTCACTTAAACCACTCATATAATTTATATTATAAATTTGTTACCTTTAAATTTGTGCTTTTGCATAAGCCATATAACTTGATATTTCAAATCGTTTTTTTTTCTTGATAGATAAAATATTTTGATAAAAGAAGAGACTACTTAAAATTCAAAGAAGAATTTGAAGCAGGAAAATTCCAGCATTCAAAAACAACTGCAAAATCCTAGGCTGTTCCTGAACTTTTCAAAATGGTTAAAACTACTTTTTGGACATTGACACGGCTGCATGGTCAGCAGAGCCGTGAATCATGGTAAACATCAGTGCTTGTTTCCTGTATACAACACTGAATAAGAAAAGTGATCAAGGAACATAAGATTCATGAAGAATTGAAATAAAATGGCATTAAATATGCTTTAAGAAATCTATATTTTAAGAAAA
>NW_003852511.1:3422210-3422643 GCF_000181295.1 Otolemur garnettii
TCCTGCCTCAGCCTCCCAAATGGCTGAGTCTACAGGCACCCACCACCATGCCCTGGCTAATTTTTCTATTTTTAATAGAGACAGGGTCTCTCTCTTGCTCAGGCTGGTCTTGAACTCCTGAGCCGAAGCAATCTACCCACCTTCACCTCCCAGAGTGCTAGGATTACAGGCGTGAGCCACCTCACCCAGCCTCATTTTTTTTTTTTTTAAAAGCGGATGGGTAGTAGGCAAACACTCTAATACAGAAACTGAAGTAAGTACATTGCCATTGTATATTCCTTGAAGTTGGCATCTTAAAAGGAGCTTGGAAGAGGGTTGAATTTAAAATATACAGGTGGGCTCGGTGCCTATGGCTCAGTGGTTAGGGTGCCAACCACATACAATGGGGCTGGTGGGTTTGAACCTGGCCCAAGCATGCTAAACAACAATGACA